>NC_066316.1:108425678-108725678 GCF_022539315.1 Serinus canaria | reverse complement strand
CAAGCTAAACGAGATGTGTCAGCACTGGATTCACACAGGTCTACACGTGTCAATGCCCATCTGCCGTGCAGGAAAAACCTGCTACACTACACACCCAGTCTTGTTAAACTTGAGACCTGCTCAGAAGAATTATGGCATTAAAGGGAGGATATCATGAAACTTACTGTCAAGTAATGCCTTCCTTTCTTAGGTCATTTTCCCAGTGGCTTCTTGGTAGCTCTCTACTAGGACCTGTCTTTCCAATATATTAGAGAGGATATTGAATCTGTCAGTGCATATGCAGCTATTTTAGGGCAAATAATTGCAAACAGTTCATCCAGCTGGACAGCCAAAGCAATGATATTAAAGATTAATGCCCCAATTCAGCAAAAAACATGGGCATGTGCATATCCCTGTGGCTTCACTGAGACACTTAGAGAAAGGTTTGTTGAACTAAGTATATTACTACGACAGAGCCTTAAAAATGATGAATTCACATCCCAGATGCCATGACAACAGTTCTAAGAAATCTAAAAAGATTACTGAATCTGACAAATCCAGGTTTAAGCTTCTAAATAATACTAGAAAATACAATAATCATGGAATCGTAGAATAGATTGATCTGGAAGGGACCTTTAAAAATCATCTAGTCCAACAACCTGCAACAAGAAGGGCATATTCAAATAGATCAAGTTTCTTATAACTCCACCCAACTTGACATTGAATGGTTTCAGGGATGGAGTATCTACCCCCTCTCTGGCAGTACTGGTCCTAGAACACATTCTTGAGAAAAAAATTGCTTGTCATTGATCTCCATCCAGACACTGAGCCACTGACATCCTGGAAGCCACAATCCAGCCAGTTCCTCATGCACTTAAGAGTCAATCCATCAACTTCAGTTTAGAGAGAAGGATGTCTAGGTGGAATGTGTCAAAGGCCATAGAGAAGTGCAGGTAGATGCTGTTCACAGCTCTTCCCTTGATCATTGGTGCACTCACTCCATCATACAAGGCCACAGAGGAGGTCAGGAAGATCTTGCCTTAGGTGGAGCCCTGTAGACTCTCTCAAATAGCCTCTCTGTCTTCCATATTCCTTAACACGGCTTCTAGGAGGATCCATTCCAAATCTTCCTGGGCAGAGGTGAGGATGATAGGTTGACGGTTCCCGGGGTCTTCCTTTCCACCTTTTGTGAAAATGAGAGAGATGTTTCTCTTTATCTGGTCACTGGGCACTTCACCTGACTGCCATGACTTCTCAGATATAATGGAGAGTAGCTTGGCAATTACATCACTGATTCCCTTCACGCTCTGGGATGCATCTCTTCGAGTCCCATAGACCTGTGTATGTTCTGGCTCCTTAGGTGAACCTGGTCTTCTCTTACAGGGAGAGGGATCTTGATCCCACAGTCCCTATCCTACTCCCCATCCACTCAAAAGATGTGGGAAGAGACACTGTTAGTGATGACTGAGGCAAAAAACTCTTGGAGTACCTCAGCCTTCCCCTCATTCACGTTACCAGTTTGCCTTCCTTGCTCTTCAGGGAGTACATTTTCTTTGACCTTCCTGTTCTGGCTGACAAATCTGTAGAAGCCCTTCCTGTTACCCTTTGCATTTTCTCCTGTTCATTTCCTGTGCTGCCTGAGTTGGTGAAGAGGCTTCAGCTGGGCTGTTGGCTTTTTCAGTGTCTTAGAGGAATACCCTTTAGATCCTTTTATGTATTTCACTTGTTAAGTGTTAACAATGTAACAAAAATAAATTATAATAATATTAAAATATAACCAAAATAATCCAGACCTCCTATTGCTGGAGTTCTTTTTCTTGGAAATGATACAGGTTATGGAAAACTAGATTAATTTGGACCTGAAAATTTACTCCCAGTGTGGGAATCCTTCCATTTTTCCACTCATGTGATTTCAGCTATATGAAAATGGAATAACAAACCGCATTTTTTTTCTCTATAGCCAAAGGACATGAATAGATACCTCAAGGGGGCAACCCATTCAATTTGTTTTAGGATGCATTCAATTGCACTTTGGATGTCCCTGGCTCTTTTTGTCATCTTCAAGGGGCAAGTCTAACTGCCCACTTTTGGACTTCAAACATCGAGTGCACTGAATGCTACCTTACAGGTTCAATGCCTTCTACTGGAATTTTTCTCTACCACTTTAATACATCTGATATATATGTGCAGTGGAAAAACATAGAAATAACTATGCTAAATAAGTCTCTCCATCAACACCATTCCACCCAACTCACGCCAAGATGGGTGGAAATATAAATGACAGCAATGTTTGGCCTGCCACTGACACCTATCCACACATAAACAGTCACAGTTAGATGAGATGCTTCACAGTTTCTCTGAATATTTAATTAGTACAAAAACTTGGTTTCTTTGAGCTCCATCAAAAATAAAATAAAAAGCCCAGCTTCATTTACCTCGCCTTGACAACAATGAACATTAGAACTTCCCCCAGTGCCGCAGGTTTGGCTCTGTGGCTAACGCTGAGATGTTGGCAATCAGAAAAGACTTGGGGCTAATCACACTTCTATATCACCACAGGGATAAACTTAAGTGACAGACAGGCATGGGCTAATTACTTTTAATAGTTTCCCATTGCTCTGGCTGATGACACAGTGCTAAAAAACCATGCTCCCCCCTCTCAATAAACCAGAATTTCACTTCCATGGCACTACGTCTTTATCGCCGCTTCGTTACTTCAGGGGAGCTGCATTCTATAAAATGCCTTTCCCTGTGGCTTAAAGTAAAGATTTTTTAAATAAATTAATACAGTTTATGTTGGGCATCTACCACTTGAAGGGCTAATGATTATTGACTACCCTCCAGCAGACATCAGGGAGTCTAGCCTCAGGCCCTTCCCGCTCGCCCCAAACATGCCGAATGTTAACACATGTTTCTAGATCCTGGCTGGGATTGGACACAAACAAGACAGTCAGAATGGACCATTTAGTGTACAAGCCAAGATGACAGATCTCTGCTTAATACAAGGAAGACAAAAATTCGTATCTTATTGAAAAAGGCAGAAGAGCCCCGGGTGCTTTCGCTTTGTGATTCTGCAGCAAAAAGTGGGTTGTGTCAATATAAGTCTATGTCACCCGCTCGCAGCTGCCACACTGAATTGACCCTGCTAGCTGCAGACAGAAAGGCCTTCCATTTCCAAATTCTCTCTAATGCTCATCTGCGAGAGTGAGCATGAGGTGGGAAAAAACCCAACAAGTTACTCCTAAGTATGGGAGAGAAAAACAAAACAAAACAAAACAAAAATGTCTTAGCGCTGTGAGACTCTCCCTGCTCACTGTTTCTAATGAAACACTAGGAAAAAAAAATTCCCATCTGAAGGCATTTCTGAGGATGCTCTGACAACATGAGCTTTATGTTTTGTAAATCATGTTCTTGTAATTCCTTGTAAGTCTCCAGATCCTCTTCAGATAGAGCAGCAGAGCATTAAATATTCTTGTAACGCTCACCAGAGCTTAATTACTAAAAGCTGAAACATCTTTAAACTCTACTTTTTTTCCTTTTTTTTTTTTGTTCCTTGGGTACTCCCTAAAGGAAAGCTGGAAAAAAGTTGAAGAATGTGCACAATAACATTAGTCAAGGCCATGTTTCCAAGGGGGGGCAAAAGAAGATAAACAATTTTGAAACTAAAAATAGAGTATTTCTTTATACCATTATAGATTAAATTTATGGCATTCACTGATGTGTCTGTTTCTCATGTGTACATTTTACTAAGCTCAAATGTTCACACTGGTGGAACACTTGAACTGAAAACAAAAAATATTAAAATTATAAGAGAAAAGTTCCCAAGTTCCCTAAAATGAAAAAAAAGAAAAAAGAGAGAAATCTTTAAGTAGGGAACACAGAACTCTATTGATTTCTGGAGAAATATGATAATTTAGGGAAGCTGAAGATAGGGCTAAAATTATAGAACTATTTCAAATAGGTTTTTTTATGGCCCTGCTCAAAGTCCATGAAAATGTACCAAAAAAGATTTTCTTTACCTCATTTCAGCCTATATTCAGGTGAGTCATAATATAAGTAAACACAGCCAGCAGAAAGGGAGCATATTTTATTAGCAGAAGACATAATTTTTCTCCTTTCTGTGTTGTAGTGGGGAGCGAGTCAAGCTTTCATCAGCTCTTTATGTGAATTTATTATAAAGCACTGGATAGTCCAAGCCAATAATCTGACTTGTAAATATACTTCACCTGACTGTGAAATCTTCAGAAGTGGATGAGTCCTGTGTGGATATCTGAGAGGAAAAATTAATCTCACCTAAACATAACCACCTGAAGAAGCAGTCTAATCTAACCAGCTGTCTGTGCTTTTTCTGTATGAAAGAGAGAGAATCATTAAGGCTGGAAAAGAACTTCAAGATCTTGAGAGAGTCATTCATCACACTGGTCTTGCAATGGTTTTCCAAAATCCTGTAGAAACCTTTCCTTTTCATCGGATGCTCAGAGCAGCTGTGGCTGCCCCTGGATCCCTGGAAGTGTCCAAGGCCAGGCTGAACAGGACTTGGAGCAGCCTGCGATAGTGGAAGGTGTCCCTGCCCATGGCAGGGGGTGGAACAAGATGAACTTTGAGGTTCTTCCAACCCAATTCATTCCATGATTCCATGATTCTGTGTAATTTGCTGTGTTTGACTGCTTTAACCCACCTGTGAATCCATAAATCTTTCAGATCAGTGCCAAGTCCATTCTCTTGCTCTGCAGCCTGATGGTGAGGTCTGGTCATACCCAAACTGCAAAACTTATCTGCACTACTCCCTATCCCAAGATAAGTCAGAGTTTCTCAACAAAAACTTGTTCTGGGACTGTTTGTGCTTTAAATTCCACTGTGAAATGCTTGGCAGAATGTTAAATGACTGTATGTATAAGTGAAGATTTGAGTTGTATGGCAATTTGGACAAAATTTAATGAGGAAAAGAAAGTCCCATTATTTCTCTCCCACTCCAAGAAGATCCTTTAGGAAAAAGTTTCAATTCAGTTTCAGTTGTACATACATAACACCAGCCAAGACTACTTTCAAAAAAGTGTTCTAATTAATGTAATTTATTATCAGCAACAGAGAAAACTTCCAATATGTTATCATGATTTTCATAAAATATTAAGGTTTTGTCTATTATGGAAGACTCTAAAGAGTTACATGATGGTGTGGAAAGTTTTTATTAGTTCCAGAATTATAAAAGATCTAAAGAAAGATAATTAGGATGTTTCTGGATAGGGACTGGAACCTTATTCTTAGGGTGTCCACATATTCCAATGCTTTTGCAAAAGGAGACTGATTTAGAAGAATATACAGTCTGGGCTGATGTAGTTGGGTTTAGTTTCTTTTAGTACTGAGGGGAGAGGGATGTGGAATAGATGGATATTACTCTTTTGACTTCATAATGTTGAGATCTTCTTTAAAAGTGGGTGAGATTCCTAAGAGCTGTACTGTATGAATGTGAAGATCACATGTCATTGCAGTGATTGCCAGAGATCTACCTCAGCTATTCCCTAATGCCAATGAAATCTGTTATTTAAGGTTGACTCTGCTCATAAATAAATATGTGAGCCTTAAAAAGAGTGAAGACAACAATGTGATACGGTTTATGAGGCCTTACTTCATAGCTGTGCTCTCTGACATGCAGAAGACTTGGATAATAAATCAGAATTTGTAAGGTGAATTTGGAGTCACAGACAAGACACAGATAAGCGTATTAAGTATTTTCTGAAACCCTTAATAATCTGTGTAATAACCCTTAATAAGCTGTTTTCCCTTCTCTATTTCCCTTTTGCCAAGGCAGTTATGTTTGACAGAGGACTCAGGCTTTTACTCCAGCAGCATTAGGAGGTGTTTAAGGCAGGCCATTTTCTTTGAGGGATTCTGACAGCAACTCTCCACTGAGATCAGATCAAGTCAACAATAGGGAAATGACTGAGTATAAAAGTTAATGTTGCTCGGTCGTGTCTCAATAGAATGGGCTGACAGTGCAAAGAATTAACAGCCTGAAGCCAGCAAATGATGCTTTACAACATCATGCAGACTTGAAAGTGTGGTCAGCTGAAAGACTCGCCCACGAGATCTTGGCACTTACTTTACTTGTGCTACTAATTTGCCAAACAGTGTAAGGGCAGACAGTTTATTTCTTGGTCTTTTGTTCCCATCCATCTCTAAAATGGGGATGATCACTGTCCTGTAGTTTGTTGCAAAGGGTGGAAAATGACTAGATCATGTTATTAATTTAATTCTATCTACAGACCTAATTCAGTTCTTGTGTTGTTTGAGCTGTTATCAACCTGGAGGTCCTCTTTGTTTCATTATTTCAGGCTTTGGATGCCATGGCAGATAAGACAGAGTGTGCCCACTCACTCTTCAGACTCAGTGGTACTCAAAGATCAATATTATGACAAGAGGGAATGCTTCAAATTGAAAGAGAGGAGGTTTAGATTGGATATTAAGAAGAAATTCTTTACTGTGAGGTTGTGGCTGCTCTAATCCTGGAAGTGTTCCAGGACAGGTTGGATGGGGCTTGGAGCAGCCTGGTCTAATGGAAGGTGTCCCATGGCAGAGGGTTAGAACTGAGTGATCTTTTAGGTCCCTTCCAACCCAAACCATTCTGTTTCTGTGATGAGTCTTTGATTACCTTCAGCTGCTGAGGAGCAGTGAGGCTGTGAGATTTCTCAGGTAAAAGGTTGGACTTTCCCTGCTGCAGCTCCTGGTGAGGAGCAGGAGGGTGTACCAGCAGTTTGCTATACTCACCAGAGATGATAAATTCAAATCCTGAAACACATTGTGGTCCACAGCCAGTGACACACAAGGGGATGGGGTGGTTGAGGAAGGAATGTCCCCAAATTTCTATATCTGATTTTACCATATCTTAGAGAATGTGGCTATACATTCCCACAGAATATAAGTGCTTTACTGAAATATTTCTTCAGTTCTAGTGCACATCATTAGAGCAAATGAATCTACTGGAACTTAGGAACACAATGAATCGGTTTGAAGATTTTCAGATGCAGACTTAATCTTCCATTACTTCTAAGAAGAAATAATCTTCTGGCATATTATGCACCCTTAAGTCTCTCTTAAGATTTCTGGACAGTACATCAATGAAAAAAAAAAAATCACAGCCAAGCATATGGGAGCAAAACAGGGTAAATATTTGCTTTTTTGGTCAACTTTTTTACTTCTTGGCAAGCTTGGTGTCCTTTGTGGGCTCACTCAGCACGTTTTGAGAGCACTGCACATTCTTCCATGGGTTTATTCCAGCCTCAGAACAGCCCTGGAAGGCATGCCCACATCATGCAGCACTGAGAGCTCACTGCACACATGCTGAATACTGAATCAGAACTCAGGCAACTCTCCTGCTAAGCCTCCTGCTTCAGAGCCAGGTGCTTCTTGTGCTGGACTGCAAATACACAGGCAAGGGCTCATTTAGAGCTTGGTCAGGTACCCACAGAAATGTGCCAGGTTGTAGAGTGTCCATTCTGTGAGAAGAATTTAGTTTGCTGAATGCAACCAACTGATATAGTTGGAAATGTTTTTGGGTATTAAGGAATTTACAGAAGTGCTGAACCCTTCTCCATTTGTAGGATAGCCCATAGTGACTAAAATTACACAAGATGTCTGTGTTTGAGGAGCTGACTGCTGCTCATTGTGTCCTTTGCAAACACTGAAATTCAAGGTGGGATTGCATTCCCCACATACAGGTATCTAGTGTCATTTTGAGCATTGAAGAAGTGCCTTGGGTACCCCAGGGTGTCTAAGGTGACACTAATGCAGTGTTTAGGAACTGAATCTCACTCTAACAATGCAGAGCCAGATGATCAGGCAATTATACTGTTCTACAGTAACTTTCCCCATCTCTCTAGGAGTATTATAAGTAAAATCTGTCTGGTTTAGTTGTAAAGTCATGCATGTCCTTGTAGTAAG
The DNA here is from genome assembly GCF_022539315.1 of Serinus canaria. Lineage (NCBI taxonomy): Eukaryota > Metazoa > Chordata > Aves > Passeriformes > Fringillidae > Serinus > Serinus canaria. The sequence continues at coordinate 108,717,761 of NC_066316.1, read as the reverse complement.
TCACTCTCTTAGGTCTCAGCATGATGAAACATGTACTTATGGGAGAAAGAAAGAGTGCAAGCGCTTGCAATGGTTAAATACCAATGAGATCTGGTCCAACAAATCTTCACACTGACTCAGCTACTAAGTAAGACTGTGTTAACCACATTGCAAGCACATTTATATTAAAAGATTTGAAAGGATAATCTCCACTTTCAAGTTGGCAAGTGGCTCTGAAATAGACAAATATGAGACAAGGAGCAGAAAAAATACTTAGATGTTTTCCTCCACTTTGTGGAATATATTGATAAACGTATGTTACCATTTAACTATTCATTCTGTTGGAGAAAACTGGTTAACCCCTTAAGTGTTTTGCCCTGAAGGCAGACATTAAAAGTTAATTATAACCACATGGGACAAGCCCCTGGAGGACCATGACAGCATTAAGCTGCTACCAACCAAGCATGCAGGATGCGCAGCACTCTCAGAGAACACCATGTACAAAAATGATGCTGTCTCCTTGAATGAGTCCTCAGAAGTTAAAAACATGCTACTTTTTGCATGCACAGTAAAAAGGCAGATTGCAAATGTTCTACTTGGAGGAAAAAAAAAAAAAGCTTCCAAATGAAGAATTAGAGCAAATGAAAGCAGGGAGTAATGTGATTAAGCAACGTGGCATAGTGACAGACTACCACAACACTGTTTTACTCACTGCTGAGAGGAGAATATGGTGAAACCTCTTCTAAAGACCTTGGATTGCTACCTCACTATAAACCTTTCAGTACCAAATATGGCCTATAAGGCATTTTGATTTTGCCTCTATGAAACAGGAGAGGAGATGACACCTGTCCTTGGAGAGGATCATTTAGACCATATAGATATTAAAAAAAAGAGAGTAGTTCTAAGGGAGAGGCTCTGGCTCTGTCTGTACAAGTAAATTAATACTGGCTGCAAGGCATTGAGGTTAAGTAAGAGGGAATGGTCTGTACCTACATATTTAAGCTTTCTTCCTTTGTATTGAAATACCTGTATCTAAGTTAACTGACTATTCCTGTTGGGAATAGTCCCTGTGCTGCACCCAAACCATGCCAGGTACTGTTTAGGAGAAACCCTTTTCTTTTAGACCAAAATACATGTGGAGGAGAGCTTTTTTAAAGGTATTGTGGTAGAGAAAGATGAGTTCCAGCAATGGGGAATATCTCTGACCATTGCTTTTTAATACAGAACCAGTCACTCTATCCTGAAGAGAAGCCAGGAGATATTCAGGAGACTTGATTCCGCTTTTCTGTCCCACTGAGCAACTGGATTTCTATTACAAGAGCCAGAGCAGCCCAGAATGGGTGTGTTCAGCTCCTGATTACATTTATAGTGATAACTAATGATAAAAAAAGAGTGGAAAAGCCTTGATAAGAGAATTGTTGACAAAACTAAGCAGTGATAACTGATGGCACACAGTGATGCAACGGAATAAAGTTGGGATGGTAAAATCTGGTTGACTCAATGACCCAGATGTATATTTCCATGCTCTTGCATGACAAGGAGACATCTCAGAATTTCTTGTATGGCTGGTGTTTCCTCAGGTCACATGAGAAGAAGAGGGAAGCTTTGATGTGTCTGGTCACGTTGTGGAAAAGGTGCAAAGTGCTAGGGCTGAGAATGGGTGACCACCACCAGATCATAGAGTGGAGGGTGACCCCACTCTCAGCACTCACCACGGGGTTACATGACTCAAAGGAGAGCCTCCTGTGTCCTGTCCATCATCCAAGGGATTGGGAATGGTCAGCTGGCAGGGACAGAAATTTTTAAGTTAAATCATGGAAGTCCTGTGTCCCAGAACAAAGTCAAGTGACAAGTGATAGGATAAGAAGAAATGAGCTTAGGTTGTACCTGGGGAGGTTGGGATTGAATATTAGTAAAAAATCCTTCACTGAAAGGCTTGTCAAGTATTGGAACAGGCTTTCCAGGGCAGTTATGGGAGTCTCCATCCATGAAGAGTTTGAAAGTGCTGTAGATCACAGAATCACAGAATCTGCTGAATTGGAGGGGACCCGCAAGAATCATTGAGTTCAGCTCCAGGCTCTGCACAGGACCATGGTTTAGTGGTGTTTGATTAATAGTTGGACTTGATGATCTTAAAGGTAATTTCCAACCAAAATTATTCTATGATTCTACAATATAGCACTATAATTTTTTTCATTGGGACCTAGGATAAAGTTTCTATTTTGCAATCATCTCAGGCCAGCTGGAACATACAACAATGGTGTTCAACATGCCTGCTCTGGGCCTCCTTCAAGGTATGGCCACCACCTGAGAGTCTCTGTCTCAGGTGTTTATTCACCTGTTCTCCTCCATAACACTGAGCCAGGCATAGCTTGTAGGTGGACCACAAATGAGGCCATTCCACTGGACCTCATTCATTGTCCCACAGAGCCTAAAAAGAGCATGTGCTGGAAAATTTCTGAGGCAGGAAAAGGCAAGACCTGTGGGATGCCAAAGTATTGAGATCAGCTGAATTTCACTTGTGAAACCAGGCAGGTCCAGAACTTGGTTTGTAACTCCTGCCTCCCTGGCAGGGAGGTTCTGGCAAAGGAAGGTGTTACTTCCAGAGAAGAGACTTTGTGGCTTCTAAGACATTTTGTCTTTAACCATTTCTGAGCACGTTGGGTTTGGAGGCTGCACAAACCAGAGTGCAGGACATGAGGACTGGCACAGCTCAGCTGGCAGAAGCATCCCTAAATACAGAGCTGACAAACTGGAGAAGTGAGGGGAAAGAACATTCAAGAAAACTTTGCAAAAGCTGGATAATTTACTTTAGGCTTCCTGATGGTAACTTTAAAAGATACATTTCAGCCCTGGTGCTCACGCTTATGAGTTACCTTATGAAATTACCTGATTTATTCTCTCCATGATCCTCCAAGGTAAGGGAAGATACTATTTATGTTTTAATGCTGTGGAAGAGATGTAGGAAGAGGTTCATTCTCAGATTCATGTGGAGAGTGACTCAGACTCCCTAAAAACTGAGAGAGCCAGGACTGAGGCAGGACTGAGGAACCCACCTAGATGTACCCATATAACAATTTGGCTTCTCTCTGTGTAAACTCTCCAGGTTCCAGCTCTATCCTCCACCAAGAGAATGCTTAATTAAGCCTTTTAGATTTAGAAATATTTTAATACTGCACCTTAATACTGCTGCCTGAATCCTGAAAAAAGATAGGCAGTGTGAGTTCTCAAATGTCTTACAGCAAAAACCTGAGTTCTGAATCTTAAACAGGAGAAGGATTTAAGAAAAAAAACCCAAAACAACATTTTTCTCAGCTCTTGGAAGAATTTTTATTTCATTCCTTATATCCTTAAGATAGCCCACAATTCTTTGCTGTTCCATCTGCAGGTATTTTTCTCTCAATCTTTTTTTAGATTTTACATTTTGCACATTTTCTTTAATCCCTCCACTCCCCACCCCCCCACACTCCTTACACACACACTCTTATCCTTTACCTTTTTTTTTTCTACTTTTTGTTTACAGCCAATGGAGAGTGATTTCACCTACCATTCGGGGGAATAAAATGTTCTGATGCTCCTGAAGGGTCTAATTGAAATTTGAAACATAGTCAGGTAGGAGAAGGAAAATTATTTGTTTTCTTATGCTGCATCTCTAGCAAAGACACAAGAGGAATGGGAGATGTAAAGGAACTTGGCTCACTACTTCCCTTAATTTCTGGAGAGAGGAGTAGAATATCAATCAGGGAAAATCAAAGGAAGCATTGTGGAGATGGACCATGAATAAATAAATACTGTTGTGGCTCCAGAAAAATAAGTAAAAAAGCCATGACAGGTGTTCCAGACCCAAATCTGCTACCACACTGTCCTTGTCCTGAGGGTCAAGAGCCTTGTGTGACAAAGTGGTAAGCAGACTTTGAAGGTCTGAGTCAGCAAAAACCCCAAATACTCTGCTCTTTATGCTCTTTACATGGGGAAGACACCCTCAGAGGAGAATTGCAAAGGCTAAAATGCCTCCTTCACCTATTGCTACACAGCATATTCACACATTTACTAAAGACTGTGGTCAATTTTCCCCACTTTACCCAGCAAAACTACTTTTGTACCACTCCCACACATTGGCCAGGCTGTACCAGGTCAACTCTGCTGTTCAATCCCTCCTTTGACCCTCACCTGTGGTGTCAACTGAACCCAGCATTAATGACAGTGCTGTTACCCACAGTGACACCCACGGGGGCTTTGCAGCCGCAGAATCATCCATTATACATCTGAAAAGCTGCTGAAGCCCAGTGTCAGAAGTCCAAGCAACACGTGAGCCTGTGAAGTGGCAAAGCCTTCAGCTCTGTGACAGCTTCATGCCCAAGGCTAGCAAGGCTGGACATGGCAGGAAGGGAGGACCCCTGCAATGTCAGGGGAACTGGCTAAATGGACCTAATAGGGCTCTTCCATGGCTGGTGGCTCTGGGCTGCACTGTGCCCTAAGGCTGAGTCCTGAGTGAGGGGTGGCATTGTAATTATGCTTCTCTGGGAGCTGCCCAAGGAAGGGATTGTGGTGGGGAGTGCTGTGATCCTTTCCCCAAATCCCTTTAGCTACAGGGCAGGAGGCAGTAACTCATAGTGACCTGGACACACAAGATTTTGATGCTCTGGCAGCTCTGCCCCAGTTTTGTCCATTTCTTTGCTGTTTCTTCCTTCCTCCCTTGTCTGTTCCCTATTTCTTCCTCTTTCAGCCTTGTGGAAGAAGTGACCATTGGAAGGTGTTCAACACTGAACCTAAATCTCATCTGCCCAAAGTATCTTCCCTGCCTGAAGTCAGTAGGGTTGCAGCTGTCATGTCCAGCACGTGGGGCTGTGTGGCAGAGTGCAGTGGTTCTGAGAACACTTGGCAGATGCACAGTCCTGGAGAGCCAGGGAAGATCCCTTCCTATCAGAGGGGAGGTTTAGATGAGATATTAGGAGATGGTTCTTCACCCGGGGCAGGGGTCACAGAAATGGCCTGGCAGAGCTCAAGAAGTGTTTGGACAATTCTCTCAGGCACAGGCTGGGGTTCCTGGGGCTGTGCTGTGCAGGGCCAGGAGCTGGACTGGATGATCCTTGTGGATTCCTTCCAAGTCAGGATCCTCTGTAATTCTGATTCTATGATTCTGTGATTGTGTCAAGGACTTTGAACATGCAGGAGGTCCACCCTTATCCATGTGTGAGCTTCAAGTGACACTCTGAGACTCAGGAACAAATAATCTCCTAGTTTATGATCTTCACAGAACTTCCAGAGAGCTGGAAAAGCCTTCATTTCCTGTCCAAGGTGGAGTTAGCATCCCTTACTCTGATTTGAAGACTGATTCTTCCATTCTTCCCCCACAGTCACACTTCCAGGAATTAAAGCATCATCAGGGATGGCATGGCTGAATTCCAGCCACATGAACACATCCCATCCATAGGGGCACAGCTCTTAACTGGAAGAACACTAATTGCAGATTGGCAGTGACTTTAACAACTGGAGCAAATAATAACATCACTGGATCAGTCTATTTCTTCTTGATTCTCAAAGAATTCAGGAAAGTTGTTATCCATTTATACCTTCTCATGGGAGCAAAGCTGCTTAGGGACTCTGTGTAAATATATGTGTTTGCATACCTAACATAGGTATCTATTTTAAGGTATAAAGCATGGCATTGTCTGTATGAGCAGAATATTTAAAGCAACCATCACCAAGCCTTTTCCAAATACACAGAAATAGCTGAGAGGCAGGAGCTGCAAGCTGACATTTGTAGAGAAGACTGACAAAACTGATGAAAGATAAACATGCATACAGCTAAAAGATAAACAAGTATAAATGCTCTGTAAATAGACTCAGTCTGATGGGACTGATGGATTTGGGAAAGGACATCAGGTGGTGCTCCTTGGAGCTTGGATTTCTATTCACTTCTGCTTCTTTTCCTTCCTTGTCTGAGGCAGCAAACAATGTGTTGAGATGGTACAAAGCCTTCTAAAATCAAACACTGCCTCCAAATCCCACCTTTAGAGACAATTGTAATCTGTGGTTTTACAACTGGAGGCACTAAAGCAAAAGGTTCTAATGAATTACAGGAGAAATAACCCAATAGGATGAATTCTGGGCACATTTTCACATGCTACTTTGAAAATAAATGTTTGTAACCCAGCTGGTTAGAATTTCCAGTGTTGTGACACATGGAGCTGATAGCACACAGTTCTAGGAGAGCAAGAAGATCATCTTGATATTAATGCTGGTTCTTTGGCCTTTTCTTCCCAAAAAGATGGAGATTTCCCTTACCATTATATTCATGTAGAAAATTTCTCACCCTGAATCTAACCCTGGTAATGTAAGTCACAATCACTACAATTAAGTGTTTAATCTTGCCAGTGCCCTTTCACACTCAGGGTTTATCCATTTTAGCTCTGTATTGATTAAACAAAGCATGGCAACCAATTATTCTCTTCTGCTTTGCATAGCTTTTCTCTATTGTACTAAGCTTTTCTTCTCCCAGCCTCCTTCTTGCTATTGGAAATCTTTTGAATGAACCTGAATAAGATTTTAATTACCTAATAAAGAGCTCTTATTGAAGTTTTATGAATGAATTAAATATAATTATTAAGGTGGGATAATAAAAAGAAAAATAGGGTGAAAGCATTATTTAGGACAAGAGGAAATGGCCTCAAGCTGTGACAGGGGAGGTTTAGATGGGATTTTAAGGAAACTTCCTTCACCAGAAGGGTTGCCAAGCATTGGAACAGGCTGCCCAGGGCAGTGGTGGAATCCCCATCCCTGGAGGAATTAAAAAGATCTGGTCCCTGGGGACAAGAGTTAGTGGGCTTGGCAGTTTGATGATCCTAAGGGTCTTCCCAATCTAAATGACTCCATGGTTCTGTAAAAAAATAAAAGCCTGACAACTTAAAGTCCATTAGGAGGAAATGCAAATCCAGCAGCATTTAAGACATTTTTAAAAATTTTCTCTGTGTGGGCCATGCTAAAAGTGGGGACCATGTCACTTCAACAGAGTTGCCTAATGATGGTAATTAAATTAAGCTTACTGTGACCATTCTCCTTCAGATTACTGAAATAAAAATTCCAGAGGACTTCCAGAAAGTCTGGGAAAGGCAAAGGGTGGATCTGATGTCAAGGGTGATACCAACATAACTCATCCAAGTGTTTGTTAAAGGGTCATGGTGTCTTTCATAGCTACCTCAAAGCCACTTAGTGGGGAAAGACCAAATGAGCTTCTGCCTGAAAATGTCACACTTAGTGAAAAATGCATCTTTGCATGTGGGTAAAATCTCAGCATTGGAAAAATATTTCAAGATACACAAATATGTTAAAAAAATAAGTTTTAAGTTTTCAAATACTGAGCAATTTTTTAATAATTTAGTTTAAATTTTTTACAGAATAAAAATATGAAGTTATTTACCATTGAAATGTCTATCAGAAAACCTTAAATTTTGTCAACTGATTTTTTACTAAGCAATCTGTTTTCTTTTTTTCCCCTTTTTTAATTTTTTGATTTGAACACTAAACTCAGAAATCAATTATTCATTAAGTTTATTTATGAATAGACCTGGATTTTAAATGTTTTTCTGCATCAGGAATTGACTTTTCTTAAAAATGAAACTTTCCCTAAAACTTGGCAGTGTTAAAGACATTTTCTGTAATCCAGTAAAACCTTTTCACATTCTTCCCAAATTTTATTGTGGATTGTGTTTAACCTAAAACACAGCACTTGTCAGTGGGATTTTTTTATTTATAAATTCTGTTCATTTTTTAAATTATATGAAACAGGAATCAAGACAGAAATGTTCAAGAAAATCAGAACCTGAATCTCTTTGCTCTTTAAGACCAGAAAGAATTCTCAACATTTCTAAAATGGTTTTTGAAACGAATTCATTAATTTCTCAGACAACTGAAATTTTGGACAGAATATTTGATTTGCATATTAAATTCTTTTGATTTTTCTTGTGTCAGGGCACCTGAAATTCCAGACAGTGCAAGGAGGACATCATGGTGGAGATAATTTTACTTGATGCTGAGTGACTAAAAATTGATTTGTACCAACCCCCTAAGCCATTTCAATAGGCAGAGGAAAGGGACAAACACTTCCAGAGTATTTCATCTCACTGCTTTACTACAGGAGGAATCACCATTTCCATGAGCACATCTCCTCCTGGTGTATCTGTCTGCATGCATAATTTGGCGTTTAATAGAATTTTTTCCTTTAGAGGGCTGAAGAGAATTAAAATGGGAACCACCTCAGAAATACATTGTTTGTGGCCTGGAGTGGGTTGGCACTGGCTGGATGCCAGGCATGTACTGAAGCTGTTCTATCACTCCCTCTGCAGCTGGACAGGAAGAGAAAATGCAGCAAAAGTTTCATGAGTTGAGACAAAGAGAAAGATCACTCACCAAATCCAGGCAAAACAGACTCTGTTTGGAGATATTAAATGAATTTATTACCAATAAAATGAGAGCAGGATAATGAGAAATAGAATAAATTATAAAAACACCTTTCCCCATCCCTCCCTCTCTCCAAGTGGCTCAGGAAGACAGGGAATTTCTAATTGGCCCAGCCTTGGCCAGCACTGGGTCCATTTGGAGCTGCTGACATTGGCTCTGCTGGACATGGAGGAGGCTCCTGGAAGCTGCTCACAGAAGACACCCCTATAGCCCCATCACTGCCAAAACCTGGCCACACAAACCCAGTAAATGACCTTAATTAATCAGGGATCAGCTGCAGCACCCAGCTCACCTCCTGCAGTCTGAGGGCTGAGCTCCATCTAATCCAAGGTGAATTAACACCAAAACAAGGCCAAACAGTTAATTGAAAAAGATGCATGGGCTAAACCAGATCTTTTGGACCTGGGTTTACTTTTGCTTCCTTCCCAGCAGCAGCAAGTCTGGCCATAACCTGGTTTAGTTAGGTTTGTAACATAAAATCACTGGGCTTCAGGCATTCACCTACGAGACGAGAGCAGCCCCAGGTTGTGCCAGGAGAGGATCAGGTTGGATATTTGGAAAAATTTCTTCATTGAAAGAGTGATTGAGCATTGGAACAGGCTGCCCAGAGAAGTGGAGGAGTCACCAGCCCTGGAAATATTTCAAAAAAGAGCAGACATAGCACTTCATGTCATGGTCATGGTTGTATTTGGCCAAAGGTTGGACAGAACAATTGTGGAGATCTTTTCCACCTTAATAATTCTATGATTAGTTCTTCATTTTGCTTTTTTATCCCTCAATCTACTATAGGTTCTTAAATATTTTTCTTTCTGCTGAGCTTAAGCAGTGAAAATATATCAAAATTTAAGACAATCCAAACAGTATTCAAAGAGAGCTATTTAGGGTGGGATAAGTCTTCCTTGGAAGTTATTCTCAGTTTTCCACAAACATGTGCTGAGATTCATCCATGAAGCTCTGTGTTTAGCTCATCTAAATTATAGAATCATAGGATGATTTGGGTTGGAAGGGACCTTCTAGTTCCCCTGGGAAGGGATCATCTAATTCCAACCCTCTGCCATGGGCAGGGACACCTTCCAATGGAGCCCAGCATGGTACTGAAATTAATTTATTGATCCTAAATTCAGACATTTTGGCAGCTTCTGATGGCTGCTTTGAAAACCTGTCAAATCACAGCCCTGAGCTCTACATTCACCTTCCAAGATTGTGAACAAATATAAACAGTGACATTTTTCACTTTGTTAATAAAATCTGAATCAGGTTTTCAAATTAAGTTTGTCTGTGTATTTTCTGACAAAATTAAACACACAAGTAAATAAGGGCCACCTCCAGCTCCCCAAATTGATCTGAGTGTTATATAGGAGATAATTTACAGAATATTTTAATCTTATGTTTAATTTTGTAAAAGTAGGCAGATGTTTCAGCATTTTCAAAACAAAAATGGAGGCAATATTTCATTAAAAACATCCACCTACAAAGGAAAACTAAATCTAAAAGAAAGCTAAAACCAAAGACAGCTAACCAAAATAGACTTGCATTAAATGCTCATATTAAATCCAACAACAAAAAAAAATATTTTTAATTCAGCACAGCCTAATAATTTTCCTCAGACTTGTTATTTTAGCAGCAAACTGGAAAACATTCCTTTATCCAACTATTGTTGTTACTAGAAAGATTGAGTTATGGCCAAAGAAGCATCAAAAGGGAATATTTTCAGTGCTGAGCACTTGAGCTGGAGCTTGGCAGAACCAACAGACAATCCTTGTTGTTCTAATCAGGAAGAAATGTGCTCCATCCCTGTGCCAAGAATACACAAGCAGATGAATATTCCATTGTTTTTACTTACTTATTTTCCAGGTATCTCTAACTACCCTTAAAAATGAGGAGGAAAAAGACATTACATTATTTGTATTGCCACTAGCTAGAAAATGATGGATTCCCCTAGCATGGCTGGAGGGGTTTTATGGGATTTGCTTTTATTTTTTTTTTTTAATCTTCCCTTCATTAATATTTAAGTCTAGACTTAGGGAAGTGAAAATGAATACATAACAAACAACAACCCAAGTTACTCTTTGTAGGTCTAGTTTGAAATTCAGAGCACTGGTAGTTGGTGGAAAAATCAAAGGGGAAATATCTATTTTGTGGGATGTCTTGACTGCACCTTAGCAAGAATCCAGTAAGAGTAACAATCCATCCTAATGCAGTGTTGTGCTGCCTCATTCACTGACTTCTGTAAATTGGCACCTAAATCCATCCTACCAATAGAGAGCTGCCAGATTACTCAAATGGATAACCTGGATCACTGCTCAGTAATTAATTTCACAGAATCTCATAACTAAACATTTCTTCCCTCTTGGAGAGAAAAGTAAATCTCTGTTGATGTAAACTGGACTTGGCTTTGTTTCGTGCCTGGAGAGCAGGAGAGTTTAACTAAAATTATTTTACTGGCTTGGTGGATGGTAGAATCTGGGAAAAAATTAAAGAGGAAAAACTTTTTAATGTAATTAAAAAACCACCCAAAACCTCCAACCCTGAAATGCTTAATTAAACAGTTCTAGAGAGAAGTGGCCAGAGGCAGAATTTGGCATGGAAAATACATTGAAGAAACCATTCTAAAGGACCCTGTGAAAATGTGTTTTGATTTGATTAAGTTATAAGTTTTCTATGAAAAGAAAAAAGAAAAAAACATTCTTCAAAGCAGTAAACTCAATAAGTTCTTGCAGGATTATTAATGTCAGAAAAAAAAAATTATTTCTAACAGAGGCATAATATGGCCTGAAAAAACAAGGTCAAGTTTTGTATTTTATAATCACCACCTTACTCAAAACATCTACCCAGTGCTCTTCTTTCCAGTCCTAAGGACTGATTTGCAGGGTTACTCCAAGGGTCAGGTGTTGCTCCAGGAGTGTGAAAAATAAGCAGAGTTTGCAATCTATATAATTCTGTGTGCATCTGTCCCCCGGTTTTGGCACGGATTGGTGTTTTGAGCCAAGGTGATCAATTACCATACTACCATCCTTTTATAAGACCAATATTTTCCTTGTTTTCCAACTCTGGAAATCCAGTGTTTGCTTAAGAATCAGTTTCCTACAAACAAGTTAACAAAAAAACAAATTTTTCCTCCCAGAAAAAGCTGCTATTTCAAAAACAATCTACTTTAAAGCATTAAATGCAACAGGGGCTGATTCAACATGTTAATTATTTACAGTTGGAAAAATGGAATAACTAAAAAAACCAATATAAATTAAAATCTTGTGATACAGTTGCATAGAATTAGGGGTTTACGAGCCCCTATTTCAGCTTGATGAAAAGGTTGTGGGATGAGCAGGCTTAAACAAGTACAATTTTTTATTCAAATAACTAGAGGAAAACAGGGAAAGCTGACAATCTGACCATCTCTGCTTATTTTAAAGCGAATAATTCAGTGAATTCTAAACCCAGCCTTCATTGTAAGAGCAAGAGTATTTTTGCTGGGGACAATTTCCAGATGGGCTTCATGCCTTTAGCCCCCAGACATCTCCACTGTAAAATACTCAATTAAATGTTGCAACTTCCACTGTTAATACTGACCTAATAACTTATTTTCTCATAGTCATTCTGTTTTAAACTGTTTGGCATACTTTGGAACAAAATTTGCACGTAATTGCTCGGGAAATTTAATAATAACTTAAAGTAGTGATTTTGGTCCGTGTTAGTCAGTAAGTGTTACAATGGATAAAAAAAAAGCTTCCTCTCCAGAGAATACCTCCATAATGAAAATAAGTAGTATTCAAATGTGCATAAAGTCACAATGTTGATAAGGCAAAACAGGGTATTTCTCTTATACCAACTTCACAGTATAGAAAAATATACCTACCAGTATGGAAAAAGTACCTACTGCATCTCTGCATGCAAATACTGACCTACAGCTCCTGAATCCCCATGGCTTTTCCTGTATGATCAAGGTAGAGATTATTCTCATTCAAAAGGTGGCAACATGTCAGAAATTATTTCTAAATTTCTTTTTTTTTTTTTTTTTATTTTAAAGGATTTTCAGTCTAATCTAAAACCCATGACTGTCTGCAGCAGATCTGTTGTATTCACTGGGCTTTTCAGTATGACTATTAACCTGCAGAAACTGAGTCAAGGGATGAGTGAGGTGAAGTGTCCCTCACTGTGTCCCTACTCAGCTGGAGGGATGAACAGAAAGGTTTTTTTAAGTGTTTAATCCAAAACCTGTTTGCAACTCAATATAGTCATAGTAAAAGTCTTGAGGGAATGTGTTCATTCTGTGCTCCAGCTTTGGAAAATATCTGATTGATTGACCACATGAGCAGTGCAGAAATTCCAGTTCTGGCAGCTGCCATTTGTGCCAACAGCATTTTGAGATTCCCTTTCTGTTCCAGGGGACAGGCAAGTGGAACTGCAAACCAAAACCAAGCCACACGTCGGGGTTGGTTCTTTCTCCTGGTACATTCCACTCTCTCCATCATCTCCAGCTGCCCTTCCTGCCATGACATGGGATGAGAAAATAGCTTGGAACAGCAAGGGCCATGGAGAGCAGGTGATGTGGAATGTCAAAGCAGAGACAATTTCTCATCTGCCCTGAGGGTCCAGCATCTCAGAGGAATTATTTGTGTTAGCTTTGCTCCTTTCCTGTGTGATGCCACTTGAGGAATTAATACAGCAGCCTGGTAGGGGTGATTATTGCTGTGCCAGTGATACCCAGCTCTGTATCATCCCCTCTGAGAACAGAAATTCATCACTGAGCAGTGATGTTGTCAGATTGGAGCAGCAGGCTGAGACTTGGCTTATCACAAACTGCAAACACAGGAAGGACCCACAGGCTGCCTGTGTCACTGTACCACCCTGCAATCACTTTAGAAGATGAGATAATTTGAACCATCTTCTCTTATTCCAGGCTTCGAATGAAGCAGCAACCTCCTCCTGCCCCATTTCGGTGCTAAGAACCCTGAAGAAGGTGTGAAATCTAAACCAGATGATAGTCTGCCAAATTGATGCTCAGTTTGAACATTATATTCACTGAAATTACATAAGGATGAATCAAATGAACAATACTAGGCACAATCCATGTGAAGCAACTTTCTCCAAAAGAGAAAAAAACCCCAGGAATAGGCTCTGATTCATAGAGGCTGAGCTTGTGTGGTTCAGTAATTCAAGCAGGGACACAACTTCTAGGCAATACAAAGCAGGCTCCTCTTCATGGTTTGGTAACTTGCTCTCAAGAGGTTCTTCTGGGTCAGACAAGAAATCTGAGGTGAAAGAAAATCTTAGATATGCTATGTCATGTAACTACCCAGAGATAGCTCTAATTCCTCTCCTAGAAAAAAAGTAATCAATGTGTTAGAACAAAATAACAATAGATTTCAGGGAGATTTACCCTTCTGCAACTACTGTTAATTCTGATTTAGCAAAGGTAGAAATGTATGTTGTCTGGGCCTTATTAAAACAGAGAAAGCAAATGGTCCTTAGTGCAGAAGTTACCTGTGATCCATCTTTGAATCCAGTGCAAATTTATAGGAATGAATGGCTTGGAACATACAGGTATTCATTATTAACCCACTGCAGAACAAGTACATTAAAAGGACAAGTAAACAAGTAAATTAAAGAGGATTTTTCAGCTGAAGTGGAACAGACAGCCATGAAGTGGTGGAGTCACCATTCCTGGAGGGATTTAAAAGCCTTGTGAATTGGCACTTGGGGACATGGTTTGATGGTGGACTTGGCAGTGCTGGGTTAATGGCTGGACTCAATGATCTCAGAGCTCTTTTCTGACCTAAATGATTCTGTGACACCCCAGAACTCACATTACAATGCCCACCTTCACCCCTCAGAGCCCTCTGCAGCCCTGGCTGCTGATTCCAGCCCTGACCATTCACTGGTACCAGCTCCTAATTTGAACTTCAGTGCCATTATCTTTGATTGAAAAATGTCAATGCCCCTTTTTAAAATATTTCTCAAGACTCTGTTCACCTTCTGAAACCTTACAGTTGGAGATCTGCTAGTGTGATTTATGAATAATTACATGAGCATTCCTGAGCTTTTCATTTCCTTCTCTTTTTCTCTTCACTTTTCTTTCTTTCTCACTCCCTGCAGTAAAGGATGAGTAAGACTGGTGGCAAACCAGGCTTTCAGAGCATGCCTGGCACACAGATAATATGATTCTCATTGATATTGGATGGAACAAGCCAAAGAACCAGGTGTGCCCTGGGACCCAGAGAGGATGTGTGAGAAAAAGAGAGCGAGCTGTCAGAGAAGTGAGCGTGGGACTCGCAGGACGCGATACGTGTCGTCAGGACCCTGCAGCGTGTGAGAGCACTGAACCTGTGGATGCCCTCATGGTTACAAATAGAGATGCTTTTCTCCCAGAACGTGCTCTACTTTGTTCTGCTTTCCTACCCGACAGCTGGTTGAGCTGCCTTAAAACTTGAGAGCTCGGCAATTTCTCCCCAGTTCCTTTCCCCAGTCCCACCCTTCCTGCTCCTGCTCTCTTTATCTCTTTACTCTGAAAAACGTTAGCAATGATAACTAAACTTTTAATTTTTTTTTTCCTATACCTGAATAACCTCTTGTGTGCAGGATATTTTCTGCTTTAGGGCACAATCTGTTGCAGCACTGCTATAACTGCTGCTAAGGCACCTATTGTCATTCTCTCTGCCTTGGCAACACGGCGCTCTGTCCTGTTCCTCATCTGTGAACCCGGTGATTTATTGATAATTTTAATCTTGCTTGAAAGTTATAGAGCTTGTAAGTCAAATGTGTTTAAGGGGAGAGATGGAGATTCCTGCTCCCCAGCTTTTACTGTTTGCATGTCACAATAACTGAGTTTTTCAGCTTTGGAGGAGCTCAAGTGCATCACAAGCATGAATGGAGCCTCTCCACGGTACCAAAAGGAGGTTTTTTACATCCTCATTAAATGCAACAAAGAAACTGAGTACCAGAAATGACAATACATAACTTAACCTACCTCACATCGAGCAACCACATAGAGCTGAGCCTCAAGGGGATGTTGGGCAAGTTTTACATTATCTCTTTTACAATATCTCATAATTGATTTGTGCACCCATATCCTCTCTTGAAAACACAGTTTTCTATTAAAAACAATTTGGATGGATACTTTTTTATTACCTTTCTTATATGATACTCTTCTATGGCAAAAGATGGTCCCTGCCCTGAAGTGTTTTCTGTCTGATCAACTCAGACAGACAAAATAAGTTTTAAACCTCTATTTTGCAAATGGGGAAATAGGATATGGAGACATTAAGGAGATGGCTGCTGCAAGATCCCGGAAAACGAGATTTTCATATATCATAAAGAAATTGCAAATTCTGACCACTTATGGAAATAGAGTTATTGGAGAGATAAACAGATAGGTATAAAATTGTCTATTTCTTTGTCTCACACTCCTTATTACAGAAGGATCTGGATTTTACTGTCATTGTGGTGTTTAGCTCTTCAACACAGGAAGATGATGTTTAGATCTATTTTTCAGATGATGATCTCTGGCACAGAAATGCTAAAGCTTCATTCTAAAAACAGATTTGAGCACCCAAATGCCTCTCTAATCTCTTGAATGCAATATTCTGATGTTACTGGGATTTGCATGAGCCCTGTTCAATTTTGTCCATGCTCTAGAGATGCCTGAAGTCCCTTAAATATGTTGGCACAACATTCCCCAGGGTCTGATGCCACCAAGCGATTAGAAATCCTAATTATATCAAACCCAGTGCCTTCCAAGTGTGTTCTACTGCCTGGTTTACCTGAAAGGCTCCTTAGAGGCAATTAAGCTTTTATTTTTTAATTTTTTTTTTTCCTTATGAAAGATGAAGTGGAATTTTCATTTTATCAGAAGTTTAGTGTATAATCACTTAAGATACAGATACAAGTCTCAGTCCAAAAATAGGTTTGACTGTCTATTCATAATGAAACTGCTTTCACAAAACTCCCTGGAGGCATCTGTTGGTGGCAAGGGCCCAGATCCCACCTAATGTCAGGCTTTCAACTGAAGTACCCAGTTTAGGGTTCACTCACTTTTTTTAAATTTTACTTTCCCAGAAGGTAATCCTTCATCCTTGATAGGACCAAGGAGAATAACTTTAAGCAAAAGGAGTGTGAATTTAGATTAGATATTAGGACAAAACTCTTCCCTGTGAGGGTGGGGAGGGCCTGGCGCAGGTTTCCCAGAGAAGCTGTGGCTGCTCCACCCCTGGAAGTGTCCAAGGCCAAGCTGGATGGGGCTTGGATCAACCTGGGATAGTGGAAGGTGTCCCTGACCATGGCAGGGGATTGAAACTGGATGATTTTTAAGGTCCTGGGCTTTATGATGTCCTTACCCTCAAAAAGTCTGTAATAACAGTATTCATACTTCTCTGCAGTCTTGGCATTTCTAGACAATCTAAGTGGTATGTACCAAGAGAAAACGAGCTCAGAAGTCACTGGCAATTCTGGAATTGCCAATGTCAGTTTGTCTTTTACAGTGAACTCCCAAAGACTCTATTCCTGCTAAAAGTTCACTTTTTGTAGGTCTATGGGATACCCTGTGCAGCTTCAATCAGAAAAGAAGACAAAGCACTGCAGTAATCATTTTTATGCTTTAAAAATACTGAGATACATGTGTATCTATCTGTCAAACTAGCTCCAACCCTCTAAAAACCACTGAAGCTCCTCTCCAGCCTTCTGGCTTTTGTCTCCACTGAGTGAGAGGAGGCAGTTGGCCGGCATGAATCAAATATTCAGGACTGCAAAATTCTCTCCCATCTGTTGCAAAACCAGTGCAAGCATGAACAACTGAAAGGTGAAACAATTTTCCAACCTCCCCAGCAATCTCATAAATTATCTGCAGCTAAATAACCTAGAAAGCAGAGCAGAGTCTCCCAGCCTTAGGTAACAATTACACTATGTGAACTTTAAAAAACCTCATGCTAGCACTCAAAATTAGGAGCTTAATACGCAAATGAATTGTGAAGCCTTGGTGACAGCATTGTTTAGAAAAGGCTTTTTGCAACCCACTCAGGTGTTGTTCCAAATTGTTGCTGAAATGTCGTGGATGGTTTCACTGGAGAAGAGGAGGTGTAAACTGGTTTTACCTCCCTCTGACACAGCCTTGGCTTGCTTGCCCATGAGAGACAAGGGATTGTTCAGACAAGGGATTGTTCATACAGCTGGACATCCAGTGCTGCATTTCAACACCAGGGCAGCTGCTTGACTTCTGAGGTTTTCCTGAAGTCAGAACAAGATTTTAGTTCTTCATGCCAGTCCCTGGCAAAGTTTTTAAAAGCTGTTTCTTCCAAAGTTCAAATTGCAGTATTTTATCAGGACAACATCAAAGGCCTCAATCTTGTTGTTTAAGTTCATCTGCTTTCCCTCATCCTTCTAAATAAATATTCTTTCTTCTAATGGCCCTCAAACACTATAAATCACTATTTTATACATGGATCCACCCAACACAGCCATTCATCAATATTTTGCACATATGAGCTTTCCACCTTTGCACACCTCAGAGTCAGGAATTCTCAGATGGATGGGAAGGGGGAACTCACAAGCAGGAGATGATGATTTCCCAGGAATCCCACAGATCCTTTGCAGAACATGGCTGGGCTGAGCACCCCATGACCCAAGGAAGCTTTCAGTTTTTGTTGCTCAATCAGCTGCTTCCATGGGGGAAGAACATGGGAGCTGACAGCCTTGGTGCCCCTGTGAGCCCAGGAATGGTTGGGACCAGCTTCCAGGGATGCAGACAAATCATACCTGAGCTCCAGGTTGGCCTCCACTGGTGAAGTTTCACAGGTCCAGCTGATGTATTTAGGTCACAGCTCCCAGCATTGGAAAAAGACAACTATGAGTGTCCCCATTTCATACAGATGAAAAATATACCAGAGAGAAGCTGAGGAAGTCATCAATAAGATTTAGGAATAGAATCTCAACCTCTCTGCACAGACAGGATGCCATGCTGCTATTTCTTCTGCTTTTCCCTAAGGGCTCATCTTCCTGTGGAAGCATCTGAGGCAATGTGCAGCCCACGTGCACACAAAAGCAGACAGTACTGATGCACTCAGGCATCTCTGGCTCTACAAAACCATAAACACATCCACCAAGAAGTGATTTTATTCAAGAAAATGGCATGTTTCTCTTAAAATATGTCCCCATCTTCTGAATTGTTTTATAATTACATGAGCTCCAAGTAACTGCCTTTCCTCTGGTGCCTCATAATCCCTTCTACTCTCATTTTTCTTGACATTTTTGTTTTTTCCAAGGAGTGCAGGCCTCAAGCAGGTGTCTCAGGTGTGTTCTCATGAGCACTTAATAGCATCATACTAATCTCCTCTGGCTCTTTGATTTAATATCTCCCAAAATAACATTAGTCTATGTTATTTATTTTTTTCCTGCTGTAGTACATGGCAGATATGTAACAATTATACTGCTCACTCTCATCCAAAATTTCTTCCAGCATTCACTTTTTCCCAAGTTTCTGTTCCACCTGCTGGCAAATAGCTCCATTCCTGATTATTACACCCAGGTGAAACAAGGAGCAATTTACCCTTGTTTCTTAAAAATACATCTCTTCTGGTAACCATAGCAAATTGTTTTGGGTTTTTCCTTATTAGTTATTCATGAGATTCAATTTATCATGATTATTAATTCTAACCTCTGCAGTGTATGAATAAGCAATCTCATTGCTTAATATTAGTGCCTGACCATTCTTCTCTGCAACTAATGACCTGTCACAGATATCTGGGTCTAAAAGTCATCAGGAAGATGGAAAGTACTTAATTACTATTAAGTTATTAAAACAATGATTGAACTAATAGTGAAAAGCTGTCACTGTTTTGTTCCCAATTAATAGGAAAATAAATTATCAATACACCCAGAGTGACACATCAGCAATCAAAATAATTTTTGATGCAGGGGCAATTTTGAGGCTGCATTTTTCCCTTTGCCAAAGACTTGCACTGGCACACGTCACCTTGGGAAAAGCACAACTCTGCCATCCCCACTTTTGTGCAGTTTGCTGGGAGAATTTTCTCACACATTTCTATTACTTTTAACTTTTCTGTGTGGGATATGTAATGGAAAGGCAATTTTTCCAAATGCCCAAAACTCAGTCTGAAGGATATGACTGTATTGAGAAACATTATTTTGCCCCTTTGGTATCCCAGACTTTTAAAATCCATGTCCAGGAATTAATTCCTCCACTGCATCTGCCCTAACCTTTAAATTAGTTCAAGTTGATATCTTAATTTTATCAGATGGATATTGGCAAGGTCTGCGAGCAGTCTCACAAGCATCTGGATAAGGAAAATGGAGTGAGTGATTAGTGTAGGATGCAGATGTGCACTGGGAGAACAGGAAATCCACCATCTGGCTTTGTGCTGAAGATTATCCAATTACTGCCTTTGGGGTCATTGTAACCTGCAAATCCCCCACAACTCAGTACCCAGCAATGAAACTGGTTGCAGGAAATGACACAATTCAGAGATGAGACTATACTGATAATCAGGGAACAGTTTTAATGACACTGACTTTAAATTGATTGCTAAACAGGTATTGGAAATTTTCTTTTTATTGGCATAAATTAATGGAAAACTCTTGAATGTTCGCAATAAAAACAAAAAAAAAATTATTCATAATCCAAAGTAGAGCTTTCAATAGAAAGAATATTAAGGTTGGATTTTCTCAATCCAACCTTATTCATTGACATTACATGAATAATGTCAAGCTTTATGGCTTCAGATAAACAAATGTGCTTGAAGTTACACTCTTATCCTGAAGAAATGGTGGTTTGAAAAAGTTTATCCTCTCAGTTATAAGGAAGGAAAAACTGTCAATCAGCTGCTAAGAGTCCCAGAACCCCCGGCTTCCCAGTTCAGAACAACTATCAAACATCAGTGTTTCAGTGAGATTCAGATTGGACTTTCAGGGCAGATTGAAAGGCTGATTGAAACAACTCATTGCTGTGAAAATGCAGAAGAATAAGGAAAGTGATAAGCAAAGAAGATGAATTTTCAAATCCACATTGTCACTGACGTGTTCTATGAAAAATACTTTCTTTAAGATTTTCCCTCCTGAGAAGCTGAGAGGCCTCAAGAACAAACTGTAAACAATTCTTATCTGCTGCTGTAGAATGCAACAGGAAGATCTGTGATTGGTCTCATCTGGTTGTTTCTAATTAATGGCCAATCACAGTCCATGTGTCCAGACTGTCTCGGTCAGAGACAAGCCTTTGTTATTCATTCCTTTTCTATTCTTAGCTAAGCCTCCTGATGAAATCTTTTCTTCTATTCTTTTAGTATAGTTTTAATATATTATATGTCATAAAATAATAAACCAAGCCTTCTGAACATGGAGTCAAGATTCTCATCTCTTCCCTCATCCTAGGACCGCTGTGAACAATGAAACACCACAGGGATATTATAGACCTACAGGTCTATAATTGAACATAAAGAAGTACACAAAGGTCTTTAATTGCATAGAGACCTACTGGTCTATAACTGCATATAAATTTCTCTACAATGCACATGCATATACATCTTTGCTGGAGCACAACACCAAAAGTAGGTTAGTGTTTATATTCTAATTTTTAAAATTTTATTTTTAACCACATAGCCATAAATTATACACTTTGTGTATAATATAAATTTATGTGTGTATATAATATAAATTGAGTAAATATAGAAAAACTGCTGCAGTTGTCAGATCATCGTCAGACAGTTTAGGCTTTGAAGTCATTCTTTATTACTCAGTTACTGTGATTTTCTGACTTTGATTGCTATAATAACATCAAAACACAGTGCAGCTTTTAAATATATTCACTTCAGCCTTTGTTCTTAAAAGAGACCAGTTATTTATTTCTGTCTTCTGAAGAATCTCATAATCCAAGGAAGGAATCAAGTGTCAGGAATGCTATGAAATGACTGAGGATTCATGTCCATGCTGGTTTCTACATAATAAACCTCTTTGTGATTCTTTTATATGTGCATTTTTATACATGTTTGTGTGTGTTGGAGAAAACCAAACACTAAGAAAGTGTATGTTTCTTTATATGTATGTATACAAGTACAAGCAAAAATAGGGCTGCTGACAAAATATGTTCAAATCAGCAAGTGTTACCAGCATAAAAAATTATATGAAAACACCAAATATTATATATTTTGGCAGGATTTTATGGCAAATCTAGACATTATTACTTATGTAAATATTGCCCATTCAGTCATAAGAGCCCTACTAACATGGGAATTAAAGTGGTTTGGATCTAAATGGTCTGCATAGGGTTGAAACATCCAAATACTTTTTGTTTGTATAATCAGAAAACTATTATTATGTATTTTGGAAATTTTTGTTTGCTTTGTTTTTCTTTTTTTTTTTTTTTTTGGTTGGTTGGTTGGGTTTCTTTGGAGTTTTTGGGTGGTTTTTTTTTTTTTTTGGTTCTGCTTTTGGTTTTGGTTTGGTTTTTTTGTTAATAGTATAAATCTTGTGATGTCTTGGGATTTTATGTGTTTTATAGAGATAAGGGCTGGAGCCCCTCTGCTCTGGAGCCAGGCTGAGTTGGGGATGTTCAATCTGGAGAAGAGAAGGTTCCAGGGAGAGCTCAGAGCCCCTTCCTTCCCGCACCTACCGTCTCCAAAAGCGAAGATGGGCTGACATTACATGAATAATGTCAAGCTTTATGGCTTCAGATAACAAATGTGCTTGAAGTTACACTCTTATCCTGAAGAAATGAATGGTTTGAAAAGTTTATATCCTCTCAGTTATAAGGAAGGAAAAACTGTCAATCAGCTGCTAAGAGTCCCAGAACCCCGCTTCCCAGTTCAGAACAATATCAAACAGTCAGTGTTCAGTGAGATTCAGATTGGACTTCAGGGCAGATTGAAAGGCTGATTGAAACAACTCATTGCCGTGAAAGCAGAAGAATAATGAAAGTGATAAGCCAAAGAAGATGAATTTTCAAATCCCATTGTCACTGACGTGTTCTATGAAAATAACTTTCTTTACGATTTTCCCTCCGAACAGGCTGGAGGCATCAAGAACAAACTGTAAACAATTCTTATCTGCTGCTGTAGAATGCAACAGGAAGATCTGTGATTGGTCTCATCTGGTTGTTTCTAATTATAGCCAATCACAGTCCATGTGTCCAGACTGTCCTCGGTCAGAGCACGCCTTTGTTATTCATTTCCTTTTCTTTCTTAGCTAGCCTCCTGATTGAAATCTTTCTTCTCTATTCTTTTAGTATAGTTTTAATATCTTATATGTCATAAAATAATAAACCAAAGCCTTCTGAACATGGAGTCAAGATTCTCATCTCTTCCTCCTCCTAGACCCCTGTGAACATGAAACACCACAGGGTCTTATCGACCTACAGGTCTATAATTGAACCTAAAGAAGTACCCAAAGGCCTTAATTGCATAAGACCTACGGTCTATAACTGCCATATAAATTTCTCTACAATGCACATGCATATACATCTTTGCTGGAGCACAACGCCAAAAGAGGTTCGTGTTTATATTCTCATTTTTAAAATTTTATTTTTAACCCCATAGCCATAAATTATACACTTTGTGTATAATATCATTTATGTGTGTATCTAATATAAATTGAGTAAATATAGAACCAACACTGCGTGCAGTTGTCCGATCCATTAGAGAAATATCCTTTGTTATCAACTTTATATGCAAAAGGACACAAGAAAAATTATGGCAGGTATGAAATAAATCATGAGGTCTTCCACCATTTAATTTGAAGTTGAAAGTGAATTAAAATGTCCTGTTTAAAACCACCATAACCTCTCAGTATCAGTGCCCCAGGGTGAAGTTTGGACACAACTCTACAGAAGGCATAGATTCACCTCAAGGTTTATTGGCAATCAACTCTTTTTTCTTCTCAGTTAGCACTGCTGGAATATAGGTTAAACATATCATGGCATGGAGAGAAAAATGTCTGTGTGTCAAAATGCCAATATAGCTTTAGATATCTACAACTGATTAAAAATAAAAAAAGGAAAAATTGCTTGTTCTCTTGAAATAAAGAGCAAAAACTTAGGTTAAAACTAGGATTTCATATCTATATAATGTACACTTCTGGTTTACTCCTATATAAAGAAGAAGATGATACTATGTCTTAGAGAATTTTCCAAGAGAGAAAGCAGAAAGTGTGCAGATGTTCATTTGACATAGGTATTGGGACACAGGAAATTATAAGAATAAGTATACATGTCCAAGCAACTCCCTTTTCTTGTTCCAGGGTCTTCAATGATTGTGTTAAATAATTGTAACCTCAGGGTCCCAGATTTGTGAGAGGCAGATTTTAAATATGAAACCAATTTAATGAATTCATGATAGCCTGCCTTAAATTAATCTAATTTAGAATCATTTTAAAGCTCTGAAATTTGACATTTCAGTTATAGTAGGTTTGTGGTTTTTGGTTTTTTTTTTTTCTTTTCCATGAAATATGGATATATTTTCATTATTATGCAAACATTAGAACTAGTTTGACTAATATTTGACTAAGCATCCCAAGAAAGTCTACGGATGGAACTCGTATTCCCAAGGATGATAATTGTGCTCATTTGGGATCCAGGATGAATACTAATTTGACAACTTTCTCTAAATTCCATCCTTGTCTATAATAACTACCTTAGCTTAGGTCAGTGGTCTTGAAGCAATATGCAGAAGTCCTAACTGATTTCAACATTTTTATCTTCCTCAGAATATGCATAAAATCTCTGTCTCTCCTGTGAGACCATCTCGAATAAATTGCATTAATTCCTGTATTTGCTGAAACTGTCTTTCTCTTGCTAAGCCACGTGCATCCAATTATGTGAAATGGGAAAAGCTTTAAAATATCACATTCTGGCATGAAGTGTTTGAAAATCTTTGGGGGATGTTAGTTTGTCTTTAATAACAAGTCCCAAATTGTGCCTAGTGGGCCTCGTCTCTGAAAACAAAGATTCCGACTTGCTATTAAAAGAACCCCCAAAACAAAACCCCAAATTATCTCATGGCTGCTATCTGTCAAATGAAGAATAATTCTGTAATGAAGAAGAAAGCATGAAAGGTAAAAAAAAAGCAAGATGAATTAAAAAAGAGAAGCTATTTTATTTACTTTAAGAAGTATAAGGGAAAAGGGTATTTTTTTAGCCCTCTTTCCTACCTTCATAATAATAGTTTTGCACTATTTTTGGGGTTTTTTTTTCTTCTTTCTAAGTAAAATTAGAACTATTTCCAGGGGTATAAACAAGAAAAAAAGAAAAAGACTTTTTAAGAATTTCTGCTTGGGCAGATAAAATGCTCTTTGTTCTGCATTGTGCTACATTTTGCCGCTGTCAGACACACCATGGAGAATGTCAGTTGGCTTTGGGGGTTGTTTGGTGAGTACATTTTATTTTCAAAAATTGTTTTCTTCTTATAGAACCAAACAGCAAGGGAGGAGAAGAAGAACAAATGCAGACCTTAAGAACTGATGGGTAGAAGGAGTCGAAAGAGAATAGGAATTTTTACAGAATGGACATTTTTACAGTTTACAGCATCCTGGGATGGACATTGAAAACATTTATAGATACAATTTGAGTTGCTGCTGTGTTAGTGGAGGAATTTGTTAGAAATGACTGCTGGAAGATAATTTTCTGAGGTCTTTTTCACTGAAAAATGTTACTTGCCTTGATATGAATGTAACCTGATAACAAAGTAGGGCTCCAAACTTTCTAAATATAGAGCACCCAGGATATATCTATTTATCTGAGCTGGGGAGACATTAAAAATGTTTCTCTAGTGGTTCTGGTTTGCAATTCTGCATGTCTTTTGGAGACTTACCTAAAAATGATGTTTCTTTTGTTTCACTGATCAAGGCCCTCTCCTTTTGTGATTTTCCTCAGTGAATGACTTCTCCCCATTATGAGGTCATAAAACCATACCAAGTTCACTTCAGGAGCTCTACACAGCAAATGATTGAATTATTAAGGTAGGAAACACCTCTAAGATCAAGTCCAGATATTAAGCCTGCACTACCAAGCTCACCGCTAAACCATGTCCCCAAGTGCCACATCCACACATCTTTTAAACACTTCCAGGGATGGAGATTCCAACACTGTCCTGTCAGCCTGTTTCAATGCTTGACCATCAAATTATGTAATTAAGATTAAAGCCCAGATGAGCAAAATGCCACAAAGAATGAAAAGAACATCCATGAGAAAGCATTAAAACTCACATCTTTGAACTAGAGAAATATCCTTTGTTATCAACTTTATATGCAAAAGGACACAAGAAAAATTATGGCAGGTATGAAATAAATCATGAGGTCTTCCACCATTTAATTTGAAGTTGAAAGTGAATTAAAATGTCCTGTTTAAAACCACCATAACCTCTCAGTATCAGTGCCCCAGGGTGAAGTTTTGGACACAACTCTACAGAAGGCATAGATTCACCTCAAGGTTTATTGGCAATCAACTCTTTTTTCTTCTCAGTTAGCACTGCTGGAATATAGGTTAAACACATATCATGGCATGGAGAAAAAAATGTCTGTGTGTCAAAATGCCAATATAGCTTTAGATATCTACAACTGATTAAAAATAAAAAAAGGAAAAATTGCTTGTTCTCTTGAAATAAAGAGCAAAACTTAGGTTAAAACTAGGATTTCATATCTATATAATGTACACTTCTGGTTTACTCCTATATAAAGAAGAAGATGATACTATGTCTTAGAGAATTTTCCAAGAGAGAAAGCAGAAAGTGTGCAGATGTTCATTTGACATAGGTATTGGGACACAGAAATTATAAGAATAAGTATTACATGTCCAAGCAACTCCCTTTTCTTGTTCCAGGGTCTTCAATGATTGTGTTAAATAATTGTAACCTCAGGGTCCCAGATTTGTGAGAGGCAGATTTTAAATATGAAACCAATTTAATGAATTCATGATAGCCTGCCTTAAATTAATCTAATTTAGAATCATTTTAAAGCTCTGAAATTTGACATTTCAGTTATAGTAGGTTTGTGGTTTTTGGTTTTTTTTTTCTTTTCCATGAAATATGGATATATTTTCATTATTATGCAAACATTAGAACTAGTTTGACTAATTATTTGACTAAGCATCCCAAGAAAGTATACGGATGGAACTCGTATTCCCAAGGATGATAATTGTGCTCATTTTGGGATCCAGGATGAATACTAATTTGACAACTTTCTCTAAATTCCATCCTTGTCTATAATAACTACCTTAGCTTAGGTCAGTGGTCTTGAAGCAATATGCAGAAGTCCTAACTGATTTCAACATTTTTATCTTCCTCAGAATTATGCATAAAATCTCTGTCTCTCCTGTGAGACCATCTCGAATAAATTGCATTAATTCCTGTATTTGCTGAAACTGTCTTTCTCTTGCTAAGCCACGTGCATCCAATTATGTGAAATGGGAAAAGCTTTAAAATATCACATTCTGGCATGAAGTGTTTGAAAATCTTTGGGGGATGTTAGTTTGTCTTTAATAACAAGTCCCAAATTGTGCCTAGTGGGCCTCTTCTCTGAAAACAAAGATTCCGACTTGCTATTAAAAGAACCCCCAAAACAAAACCCCAAATTATCTCATGGCTGCTATCTGTCAAATGAAGAATAATTCTGTAATGAAGAAGAAAGCATGAAAGGTAAAAAAAAGCAAATGAATTAAAAAAGAGAAGCTATTTTTATTTACTTTAAGAAGTATAAGGGAAAAGGGTATTTTTTTTAGCCCTCTTTCCCTACCTTCATAATTAATAGTTTTGCAATATTTTTGGGGGTTTTTTTCTTCTTTCTTAAGTAAAAATTAGAACTATTTTCCAGGGGATATAAAAAGAAAAAAAGAAAAAGACTTTTAAGAATTTCTGCTTGGCAGATAAAATGCCTCTTTGTTCTGCATTGTGCTACATTTTGCCGCTGTCAGACACACCATGGAGAATGTCAGTTGGCATTGGTGGGTTGTTTGGTGAGTACATTTTATTTTCAAAAATTGTTTTCTTCTTATAGAACCAAACAGCACTTGAAGCAGCTTGTTTTATTTTGTGTCAGACAGGCATTTGCTTCTGGGTGTATGAAAAGTGCAAATTAGCAACCAAACATCAGAAGAGAGAATGAGGGAAATCCCCATTGGGTAGAGATGGGGGTTTTTTTCCCTTCTTTTTTTTTTTTTTTTTTTTTTCTTTCCCTGGGATCTGAGAATGCAGACATATCCACTGGGGAAACAGGAGAGGGAAGAAATATTGCAAATAGCATTCACACAAATGGTCTGATCCTGCTCCTGATGGAAGTTACACTTTCCCCCTCAGAATACACAGAGGTGTTACCTTTCTCTCCAAAGACTGACAGGTATGAACCCAAGAATACTGGACTGGAAAAAATATCCTGGATTTCCAAGCTTCTTCCCCAGCCATTGCAGGAACATGTTATGATCCCTGTAACACATCTGAAAAATAATTAGGGTTTGGGGGTGTTTTTCTGCTCTGAGTACTTGTACTGCAGGGCTGTTCCAAAACTTTTCTCCTCTGATGTTTTATCAACCTATTTCAAATTTCCATCAGAATCTACTCATGGGCATCTTACACCAGATTGTTCTTGAGCCAAAACTGCTGTTTGGTGTGAATAGACTTTCCTTTCTCTGGTGCATTTGCATCCTGCTGTATTTATAGATGAGTGGGAAAAGCACACAGAGTAGCTGATGTAGGGCACAGTGGGACCATTAATGTGTCCTTCCTCTAACCACCCCTTCTGACTAATCCAAAAGTCAAATCCATGAGGATTCTTGAATCCAGTGAAATTTCTTGAGCCCAACAAGCACTGTTGGTCTCAAGACTCTGGACTTCATACAAAGCACCTCTAGATCAAACTGAGAAGACAACATACCCATTTCAGAACCAATAGAATGGTGTTGCCTTCAAGATCCTTGATATTTTAAATATATTTCCAGCATTTCAAAAGCTCAATATAAATAAAAAAATGATAAATAAATAATATTTATAGATCCGCCTTCTAACTTTAGACATCTGCAACCTGAATGTTCTCCTTGGGGCCAACTCAAAGCACTTTACAGACTCTAGAAAAGGACCTGATGTCCTGACCTGTATAAGATCCCTAATCTACAATCAAATAAATCACAAATAGGAGTATTTTTTGTCCTCTTTTCCTGTAAAAGTGATCTATATCAGTATCCCAAATGTAGATGTCTACATTATCTGTGACAATGGTCAGCTGAAGCCATCCACTCTCTCTCACACACACACATATTTATAATTCTTTAGCTATTGCTGTCTTTCAGTTTGGACTTCCCAATCTTTTCCTGCTGTTTCCAGATTCTGTACTCATCTTCCTTTCCATGTCTGCTTTTCTTGTCCTTCTTTTTATCTCTGTCCTTCCTTGTTCCACCCCATCTTTTCTTTTTCTCTTTATTGATAAGTCAGTCTCTGTCCTAACAATGCACAAAAAAAGCAGAGTTCCAATTGTTTACTCCCAACCTCATCCCCTTCATTGTAGCATTTTCACTTACTTTTGTTTACTTTTGGTTTACAAGCTTTGATCTGAAACTCATTGGTGTCATTGGGGTGTTGAATTCAGCTGGCTTTGGGTCAGGACCAGCAGCAAGGCTGGTATTAAAATCTTTGTGTAGAAGAAATTCCTCAGCTTCAGCTATCATGGTTTGGGAATCTATGAAAAAGGTTCACTGTGAAATGTGTAGGATTATAGTGGAAGAAGATCTGTGGAATTAAATCTGTTTTGCCTAAGAGGTGGCAGGTGTAAAGCTGATGAGTAGAATGCTTGTAGGAGATGCTGGCAGAACTGCACAACATGCAGAAAAAATGCTTATAGGAGTAAATGAGAATGTTTTTGGCTGAAGATCACTTAAACCAGCAGAAGTCCTTCAATCATCTTATACCTTGGATATTTCACAGGTGTTTGAGTCAAAACTTGTCCAACAACACTGGTTTTCTGACCCATTGGTGCTAAGATTTTAGCCTTGGTTTTGATTGCATTCTTCAAAGAGTTCAGTACTGACTTTGGAAAAACTAACCTGAATCATCAAAGAACTGAGAAATTAAATTCAAAAAATTGTTTCCAATCTTCAAACTCAGAACATCCAAACTACTATTAATACCTGGACAAAAAGTCCAGGCTTGGCTTTTTTCAAGTTTTTACTCTTTTATTCAAGACAGGTGACCGACCTCAGGTTAATGAAAGAAAATTACTCTTTCAAAGATAATCAGCCATTGATTCAAATAACCTTAAAACAATCCAAATTAATATTTAAGAAATTATTTGTATAATTAAACATTTTCCTTAACTGTATCGCTATTCACTGCAGTGAATATTTGTACTTCAGTTCTGCAGACATCTGACCATCTCTGTGTATATGGGTGCTTAAAGATAACAGGCAAAGAAATTAAGGACCTGATTATTCTTTGACGCTTCTGCAACAAGGTGGAAAGGCCATCAAAGGAATTCAGACATTAACCCTGGATTTGGGAAATGGGGAGAGTGGTCTCTGAGCTGCCAAAGACTTGTGTGAAATTGGGAATATCACTTTCCTCCAGATCACACTCTCTAACTCTTCCTAAATATCAGTTAGACTAGACTTTAGGCTGCTGGGCCTCAGAGAAGGATTCTTGGTCTTGGTCTCTCATACCAGGGAACGCTTGAAATCAGGTAGTGTGTCTGTGTTGGGACAGGTAATTCCCTTGGTGTTTAAATATCAGAGAACAAGGGGTTTTTTTCCTTAAGGGAAGAAAAGACAGTGTGACAACAGGACCAGCAGAGACAGTGGCTTCATCAACAGAAGTGGCAGTCACTTGAGAGAAGTCAGCAGTTTAGAGTCCAAATAATGAGTCAAGGATGTGGTGATAAAGAGGTTCCAAGATCAAGACACTCCAAGTAACTCCATATCACAGGGTCACAGGATGGGTCAGGCTGGAAGGAACCACAATAGCTCACCTGCTCCTGCTCCCTGGCTCCAGCAGGGCCATCCCAGAGCACAGGGCACAGGGTTGTGTCCAGGCAGTTCTGGAATATCCCCAGTGAGGAGACTCCACTCCCTCTCTGGACAACCTGTTCAGTGCTCAGTCACTGCACAGGGAAGTTTTTCCTTATGTCCAGGTGGAACTTGCTGGGATCAGTCCCTGTCTGTTCCCCTGGTGCCATTGCTGGTCCCTGGAGGAGAGCCAGGACCCTGCTCTGAGCCCTCCCTGCTCACAGGGACACCCAGGGATGAGGGCCCCTCTCAGCTCTGTCTCCTCTCCAGGCTGAACAGCCCCAGCTCCCTCAGCCTTTCTTCTGTTCACACCAGGAACTGGCAATATTTACAGTACCTAAAGCACCTTGCTCCAGACACAAGTTTTGAGAGAAACTAAAAAAAATTGTGAGGTATCTGTCAGGCACTATGACAAATCTTATGATGGCAAACACAGAACCAGACAATTAATAAGGTTTGATTTGTTGCTAATTAGTTCAAGCATGTCATAGAATGTCACCAAACTTAATCTCGTAATGCATTTAGTATTGCACCTGCTCCTTCCCTCCAGTCCTTCTGGAAAATTATAGTTTATGTTCTACTGGGGCATCACAACTTATTACCATTCATGAAAATGTGCAGTCACAAAAATGATTCTGAGCCTTTCTGTTTCCAGGGGTGTCTATTCAGAGCCTGGGCACTGAAGGAAGTAGTTTTTCTGTCCTAAAGTAGAGGTAAGTGGGAAAAATCTGGGGTCCTTAGTGTTACAAGTGTTTCAAGTGATTGGTGACAAGAATGATGGGCATACTGCAAGAATTTTCACAGCAACAATTAATGAATGCATGAGACAGGGTAAAAAGTTACAAAATCTCCAAATATAGAAAATATTATTCTGTTAAAAGGAAAAATGCATTATTTGTCTCTGGAATTTGGGATCAAAAGGCACCCACAAAATATTTTTAATAGATTGAACACTTACATAAATATGCCATGACAGAAATAATACATTTATAATTATTTCAGGAAAGATTTTACTGAGAAATAGAAGCCTGGGAAAGACATAAAGCAAAGGACATGCTACAAGGCATAAGACCATCACAGTTTATGAGATTGGGAGACAAATTGCTTTGGGGAAAATTCTTCTGAACTTCCTTCTTGCAACAATCACCTTTGCAGTGCAGATTTCATGCAGGTCCATTTGGCTGTGCTCAGAGAGAGGCAGGTGAACCTGTGGGGTCATTGGGTGCACCCCTAAGGAAAATCCAAGTGGAAGAAGCTGTGCATTGTGTTGGTCAAACCAGAAATATCAGATGATCATCAAACAACTTGACAGAAATGTCAAAGAGATAGGAAATTTAAAAGGCTTTTATATGATTTCCAAATCTAATTATTTTGAGGATGGGGAAGGAGTAGCTGTTAGTCTTTCCTGAGAGATACTTGAGATAAATACTTGAGAGAATTGAGACACCCTGTTTCATCCTCTCCAACTGCAAAATAGACATGAATGAGCATTTCCCCCTATTAAGTAGCATCAAACACATTAACTACCAGAAAAAGGTAAGGCTTTGAGATGCTGCTCTTCCATAGAGTGACAGGAACTGCTGACCTCATTAAGCTTTGCCCTCATAAACAAGGAATTTCTGAGAGGTTAAGGGGACAACAAAAAGCACTGGTCAGTGTACCAGGAGGAAAAAAAAAACCTCGAGCTGTATATTAGGCAGGAAAATCTTTTATAATGAGAGCATAGCTAAAGTTTAGTGTCTGAAGGGAATATATCTCCATGGAGAACTCCTATTCTCTGCATTCACTTTTTCATTATCATTTTATCCATTAGTGTAATCTCACTGTTATAGAAAAATGAATGTCAGAAACCAGAATACTTTGCTTTATTTGTACCCAAGCCAGTGCCAATCAATACCAGAAGTATTCCCTGTGCCCTGTCAATGCACTTCAACCCTACCTTGTTGAGAGTCCTTCTTAATTGACTCCAGTGAAGCAAATCCAATTTCCACATTCTCAGTCCTTGTACACATATGCTAAGACAGCTAAATTTAAACTGTTTCTGCTCAGTTTTGTGGTGTCTGCTCTGACACTTAGAACAGATTGAGATCACCTGAATTTGCTTTATATCTTATTTTTAAGACCATTTAATTGGAATGATTTTATGCCACTGTTTCTGGGTGATATTAAAGTAATATCCTAGAGGAAAAAGCCAAATACATTATTCTACCCCATCACTGACTCTCTCTGAAACCACCTTCTTTACTTTTACTGCTGGATCTGATTTATATCTGAGACATAAGTGTCAATAGCTTGTTTTTGATGGGCAAAATACTGCCAGGTAAAATGGATATGGTTGAGTATTAGGCTATAAAGTGGGGTATGAAGTATAATTCAAATGGGCTTCATGACACTTGTCCCTCATATGACACACATTTTTTCATTTCCAATTTCATTGGAACAAGGGGGAAAAATTGTTTCCAATCTGTCCCACCTCATAAAAATAGACCTGTGTTTAATTCTCCAGGACCTAAAATTATCCTTTAGATATTGTCAACCAATCATCCAAGGAAAACGTTCATGGACAAAGCAATAGAGAAATCTTCCATGTACAGGGACAGCTAAAATACTGCTGCAGCTTCAGTTTTAATGACAGCACTCAAATATTAGTGCTAAATGCACTGATAATACTGAGATCATCTGGCATATGCTTTTATACTTTTTAGTAAATGGTGTGGTTTGGTCCATGTGTTGCTGCAATTTCTACATAAAAATGATTTCACAAAAACAAATAGCAGATAATATTCTTTTTTTATATCCAGTGGAGGAACTGAATGCTTTGAAAGAGAGCATCCAGGAGCTACTTGGCCTAACAAGATTACAAAATGGAAAGAATAACATTTTTTGTGCATGGGTGTCTCGATTTATGTTTATATTTTTCTGGCAAGCAGCAGCCTTGATGTACCCTGGCTTAGATTTAATTGTTGGTTCTGCATCTGGAATTGGAAACTAGAATGAAGACAGCAGCCCAGGGGTCTGATGTGGTTCAGGAAGTGAGTTTTGGACTTTCTCCTGAGCAGGCTGAGAGTTGCAGCAAAGTAGAGTTGCTGAGTTTATGAGATACATTATTTTGGGGCCAAAGACTGGCAGCCTGCATCATACTGGGGAGCACTTGAGCCAGAATCTCCAGGGTTTCTGAGAGATTTGTTTCCTGAATATCAGGATTATTTAAGGTGGTCAAGTAGGCACAGAAATCATAGAACAAGACAAGAGATCTCCTTGTGGATACAAAATTAGTTGCCCTACAAAATCACAGAATCATCTGTTTTGGAAAAGAGCTCCAAGGTCATCGAGTCCAACCTGTGACCCATCCCCACCTTGTCACCCAGCCCAGAGCACTGAGTGCCACATCCAGTTGCTCCTTGGAAACCTTCAGAGAAGGGGACTCCAACACCTCCCTGGTCAGCCCATTCCAAAGCTTAGCAACACTTTCCATGATAAAATTCTTCTGGAAAAAATAATTTTGTTTTGAAGAAAAGTACTTTGCAATTAAGCATTCCAAACTGAGATTATAAAATGATAGAATTTTTTTTTCTCCATGTAAATAAAGTCAAGGAAAGGAATTACTTGAATCCAACATGCACTTCTGACTCTCAGGATCAAAATCCTCAAATGGACTTTACATTTTTGGCATTACAGTCCTCTCAGATGTTTTAGTTCTGGTCTCAGTGCAATTATTACTGTTGACATTCACTTTATCTGGCATCCCATCACCTTGGTGTATTTCTGAAAGTCTCACAAAGTGCATTTAATGCAGCACAGGGCACAGCCATACTCACTGGTACCTGTTTTCTATGTCTACATTTGATACTACCAAGGGAAGAAAATTGTTTTTTGTTTTGACAATCCCTAACTACTGCATCAGCTCTTTCTGGGAACCAGTTCACTGTCAATTAGCAGTCCCCTTTAAATCAGATTAAAAAGGCAGCTGACAGAAAAAGATATGGCATTTTTTCCTGCAATTTCTTTTCATCACTTTAAATTTCAAAATCTGCTGCGCCATTTTCAGCACTAGAAATGTAGATTTTTAGTCAATTCTGATTTTTAAGGCTCTATGTTTGTGGTAGACTGCATAATTTTTCCCCTACCTCATATGTTATGATGCTAAATTTGGCATTGGTTTCTATTCCTGTTATGAAGTAGGTGTTAAGTAGGGATAGAAACACCTGATTGTGGTAGACTTTTGAAGAATTGTGTTCTTCATTAAAACTATTCTGGAAATAATCAGCTCTGGAGTGGCTACAAAAAGTTATGTAAATCTGTGTGGATACACTAAAGGCAGAGAAGTTATTCCATAGAAGCTGAGGACATGATCCCTTGAGTCAATTGTGTGCCTGATATAGCTCCATGGGAATGAATGGAAGCACACCAGAGATTAATTTAAACACATTTCCACAGCTAAATGGAAAAACCCTTACATTTGCCTGCTATAGCAGAGCTGAAAGTCACCATTCTTTGGAGTATCAGCTTGCAGAAAAAGGCTGCAGATTTGACCCTGAAGGATTTAGACCCAAGTTTTTTTCAGATGTGCAAACCCTGCAGCATCACAGGATACAAATCAGCACAAGAAACTGGTCTTTTATCTTTTCCATTTTCAGATCCAAATGAGAAATGTAGGATAAAATATAAAGCAATCTAGGTGTTTTTCAAGATAGATGATACTATGATTCTATGATTAAGAAAGGTTATTTGTCCTCTAAAGATGATTTATTTTTCCTCCATCAGCTTGTCTTCCATCCATCCACTTTAGGCATATTTATTAACTTATAAATGTACCTATTTTGTCCTTATGCCACTGTTGTCATTGGCAGGGAGAAGAGGGAGGATCCTTCTCAGCACAGTCAAAGCATTTAGTATGTATTTACTGGAATGATCTTTCATAGAAGTATTTTTTACATTTCCATGGAATCTTATTGCCTAAATCTATACTGGTAAATCAACTCTACCTGGATTGTGCTTAATCCTGTACAGCTCACTACTAGAGTTGGCCCAAAGCAAAATCTTGTCAGGGATGAGAGCAGCAGTCCTTTATCTTGGCCATGTCCCGGTCCTCTTATGTTTTATAATGTGGATGCAAATGTAGAGCCTACAGAGGGATGGCTCCCTAATTTGGTCACTTAAATTAGATGGACATTATTAGGTAATGAAAATAATTCCCCAGAATAGGTTGACTTGTTTGCAATTAAGTTAATGCAGGGATAACTCTGTCTGCAAATAAGTCAGAGAGAAAAAACCTAAGTGAGCTAATGGACTTTGTTCATTAAGATAATTAGAAATCAAACAATGACTGGGAAGTGAGAGAAACTAATGACCAGAGCTGCAAGAATTAGCAGTAGAGAATTCTCCTGTACTCCAGTTTCCAGACACTGAATTTTATCTTTTAAGAAGTTTTCATCAAGTGTTTCGGATTGTAGTGGCACCTTTTTCCACCAACTCCTCTCCAGTGTGTCATGTCTCAGTTTTCATCCAAGCTGTCCCTCCAGCTGGCTCCTTGTCTTGTGATTTTACTCTTTTGGACAAATTGAAGCAAATTGCTCCCAGGACATATTCAAGAGTAGCAAAACCAAGTAGGTCTCATTTCTTTTTCTTTCTCTTTTTTTTTTTTTTATTTTTCTCCCAGGCTAAAACATGCTTCTTGACTACAGGTGCTGCTGGGTTGAGCTTGTTCCCAGTTGTCTGGCAGTTCTGAGCCTGATCTCCTGAAAAACACATCAATTATCCCAGGTGATGCCACAATGGGTCTTGTGTCTCTTCATTACCACTTAAAATATCACAAATATTTCATATGTACCTTCTTTTCATCACCAAGTTCCCACAGCTCAGAGCTGTGAAGAGATCTTTAATAACCTTTCCAGCATATGGCCCTCTCCTAAAAACCATCACCTAAAGACATTCTTTCCTGTCCTATCTTTCAACAGGGTGTGTATGCTAATTCCTGAAAAACAGCAGTGTCTTTGGTTTCTGTTCAGGATAGTCTGCACTGGAGCCTTTTAAACAGTTAGTATGAGGCTGAGAATCACAGGGTCATGGAGTCAAGAAGGTTGGAAAAGGCCTCCAAAATCATCAAGTCCATCCTTTGACTGGGTATCACCAGGCCCATTAAACCATACCATGAAGAGCCTCTTCATGGGAGGGTGACTCCATCACTTCCCTGCCCAGCCTGTTCTGACCCTTAACACTCTTCCAGTGAAGAATTTTTTCCTTATTAAACAACCTGAACCTCCCCTGGCACAGCTTCAGGCCATTTCCCCCAGTCCCATCACTGGTTTTTTGGAAGAAGAGGCCAACCACTACCTCATCACTTTAGCTGAACTTGGCATCTGATTTCAGACAGCTTCCTATTCACTTATAGAGAAATCTCACTTAATTTTATGGATTGCTATTGGAAAATGTTTTTCAAAAGATTTTATAAAGTATTTCTGGTCAGACCAGAAATAATCAGTGTTTCTGAAGCTGATACACCTCAAAACACTACAGTTGATAAAATAACTCCAAGACTCTGACTTGTCTCTGTAAATTCTGAAAGGAAAAGGATGACTGGTGTGTGTGCTCTTAGCTTGGCTGTACAGATTATTTTTTTTTAATGTGTTAATGTGGAAAAATACTGGAATGAATAATTCTTAAGGAAAATCAGGATGGTGTGCAGAGCAGTGTACAGTGCACATGACAGAGGACTCACTGCAGATCAGACAGGATACATTTTGTACTTAAAGCAAGACAAATATAATCAAATGCATCATCTGTAATACCAGTAATTTTATATATACTTATATATGTGAATGAAAATGGTTTTGCAGTTCAAAATTTGTATGATGTCAGTATGGTCATAAGGACCATTGACATTACCATCGTCAGTAAGTGAAAAAAAAATAAATTGCTTTTATGAAGATGATATTTTTCATATTTGTGCAACTCAGGTGTTATATTAAATGGCTGTCATCATGCAGATGTCAGGCTGAAACTTTTAATTGAATTGTGAAGGAATCTTTTGCTTTTGGTGACTTGGGGAAAGGAACAATGATTAGTCATTACATCATTTATTACAAAAATTCCATCTCCCATCATTTCTATCAAAGTCTCAAAAATATCAGAGGTACTGGAGTCTGACCCACACAGTGTGAGTAGCAGAGAGAAAAATGATAATTCTATAGAGAACAGTAAGAGTTCCAGGAGAGACATATGGCCCTGGTATTTCTTTCTGTTAGCTGGGAGCAGCAGTACTTTATGGTTCAGTGATCTGTTGGATAATCACAAAATAAAATAAAAGATATCATTTGTTACAGAGAATAAGCCTCAGTAATGCTGTTGAACTACAAAATGACTCCTCTGTAATCACTGGTTGTAACAAGATGTGAATGATCCCAGTGCCACACACTACCTCTGCCATCATGCCATCATTTACACTCCTAAATGAATACACATTCACTTTCCTATGGAGACACATTACTTGGGTCTCAGAAACAGCACTGACATAAATTTCACTTGTTATTTTATTCATATTTTCCCCTCAGGAGAAGTTTTCCAGCAAAAAGCCTCTAGATTCTGGAAAAAAAAAAAAAAAAAAAAAAAGAAAGAGCACGGCCAATAGGTCACTGTGATCCTCAAATAAATGCAGTGCAAATAAAATTAGCAATGGTCACATCTTGGTCTGTATAGAAACTTAGGATGGCTAAAGTGACATCATGGCCCTGAGAATGGAGGTGTGTCTCTTTAGAAGTACTGAAATGCTTTTGCTTTCACTAAAATCAGATATTTCCTTGAATCAAAGAATCATTACAGATTACAGTTTGAAAAGATCTCTGGGATCGCGGAGTCCAACTGTGAATACAAGCTGTGGATATTATCCTGTATTTCAGAAATCCACTCTTTGGCCTAATTCTTCTTGTTTGAATGTGGCAATTGGAAAACACAAACAGAAAATTTTTCCTGTCTGCTTCAAATGTAAACAGATAAACTGGTTTGTTTGTAAGGTTGCCATCTAGATTCCGAAAAACAGCCTGCCATTGATCCATATCATTTAAAAAGGAATTTAAGGCCCTTTACATTTATTCAGGTTAAAAATCCAAGTGGGAAGTGAGTCTTAAACTCTGGCTGAGGAGCACAGGTCTGTTCTCTGGCTCTGAGATGAACAATTGCCACCTATCCATTCTCAGACTCTCCATGAATTTTGTATCCCACTATATTCAAGTTGGGTCTAATCCCTGGACCAGATGAGTTCCCAAACCTTCTCAGGAAATGGAACAGTTCTTGCCAGGTGTGCCATGGACAATGCTGGCAGCTCAACACTGGTTTCCAGTCCTTCTGCCAAGGGCCACAAAAATATTTCATGAACTGGGATAGATGCAGAATATGTGTCCTGATCATACTTCTGAAGTTTGTGCAATTCAAGCTGCTCACTGCTTTGATGAGAATGAATTTTGCCTTATTTATTAAAAACACAGAGCAGGATTCTCAAAAGCAATTACCCAACTTTTGGGATCCTTTATCATGAAAAAAGGACATTGATTTTCAAAAGTAGAGTTTTCTTAAGGATCAAGAGTATCATTGCTTAGATTCAATTTCTGGTTTGGAATGTTTGACTCTGAAGATAAAAAATCTAACAGCTGTGAAAACTAAAGGTGACAGGTTTTTTAAAGATAAAATGTTATTAAATAC
This sequence comes from Serinus canaria, assembly GCF_022539315.1. Classification (NCBI taxonomy): domain Eukaryota; kingdom Metazoa; phylum Chordata; class Aves; order Passeriformes; family Fringillidae; genus Serinus; species Serinus canaria. The sequence continues at coordinate 108,678,661 of NC_066316.1, read as the reverse complement.
TTCAAGAAGCTTAGCTAGACTGCTTTATGCTGAAATTTTACTGTGTTGGCATAACTGAGTTGTTGTTCTAGAAGCTTAATTTACACATTTATCACAAGTTATATAAACTATATTTGTTTGGGGGGGGATTTTTTTTTTTACATTGCATTTTCTAAGCTTTTGCACCAGATACAGCTGAATTTTGAATCTCCAGGCGTCCAGATTTTTGGGTAGACTTTTGCTTGCAAATACAGTAATTACATTTATTCTTTTTCTATTGCTTGAGCATTTGTAAAAAATACAGTCAAATTATGAGGTTTTTAGTTTTGTTTTTGTTTTAAAGCTAATTTTATTTTCAATGGCAATAGACTTTTTGATTTAATAGAGATAGTCAGAATAAAGATTGGTTAATTACAACGTAACTTGACATTGAAGACTTTTTAAATGTGTGAATATGAATGTTTTTGCAATCATATGTTTTTTTTCTGATTTTCCCTCGAAAAACCTTTATCCTGATTTTTAAAAGAACTATATTTGCATTTTTAACTTACACACCACATATGAGCATATTCTTTACCTCTCATGTATGTTTGACTCTGTGTTCAGGAACAACACCTCTGATAACTGGAAGCAATCACTCTTTTCCATCTCTGTGCCACAGCAACCAGAATATTTAGCCCAAAAGGGAAATCCCCCCCCTGTCAATGAGCTGGAAGTGTTGTGATGACACAGAAGCATAAAATTGCCATGGAATTAGAAGTTATGTTGGGAAAACTACTGTCTATTCATTAGTCACATCAAAATCATTCCGTACAATTCATTTTCCAGAGTTCCATCCAAAGGGAGTACCCAGGACCCATTAGAGGTTTCGTTTTATACCTTGATAAACTCTCCATTAAGCACAAAAATTATAATTCTGATTTGTATTGCCTTCTTGGTTAGCCTTTCACACTCTTTCCTGTCTTTTATTTACTTTTTAAAGGGTATATCTGGATGAGAAACAGCAGAAATACTTTGTCTCGAGTGTGGTGTTTGAATCCTGTGAGAATATCTGCAACTCACCTGATCTTCCCCCTGCAACCTATTTAATCTTTATCCTCACTATCATTGTAATCAAGGTTTCAATGGCAATAATTTAGAGTTACAATTCTAGACCTTTAACAGACATTTCAAAAATGCCATAATAACATGGGGGTCTCAAATTGTCTTAATTTCAGCTTCCCAAATTGTCTTAATTTCACCTACATTTATTACTCTCTTCTGGCAAATGTGTTTTCTACATTCCTGTATTACTGCTGGGTATGATGAGAAAATCTCCTTGCTAACACCTACTGCAAATACAGCCTAAGTACTGAGAACTTTCCTGTGTATCTGTATATTTAGATAAATGTATAAAATTGGTGATCTTAGATGTCTTAGCCTTAATGATTCTATAATTATATTTTTCTTCACACTTACACATGTATGAATACTGATGGTAGGGATAGTTCTGTACAAACATTTAAACATAAGCATGTGCATCATCTAAACTGACAACTAGATTTGTCATTTCAGCACTCCAAAGTTTTCATAAAATGGATCCTAAGTCTACAAAAGCACCAAAGTGTTCTTAAGTTGTTTAGAATTTCTTTCTTGCTTCTAAATTTAAAACTAGGCTTTTGGGGCACAGGCTGTACTTTCTCTGGGGGTGTAATTGTCATGTACATATTAATATATGCAAATAAAATTGGAGTTTCAACAGCCACTATTCCTCCAAAGGTTAGATTCTCTAATTAGAGCCAAGCAATTAGTTCTAAAAAGTTTCCTTTTTTTTTTTTCCAGAAGCCTTGCATTTCCTTAGCAGTGAAATTACATCTCAGTCCTTCCTTTCTGTTTCCAGATATGAAATAATTACAACTGTACCTTCATTTCATCTTGCCCACTAATTGTCCCCTTTTAACACAGAGCATTTCAAATGGTGCCTCTTTGAGCTTTTATGGCTTTCTAATATGTACACGGGGATAGGTGCAATGTTAGAGCAAATTGAACTGTTCTTTGTCATTCTGACACCTTAAATCCCCCGTTGCTGACTGGGGAACCAGCAATAACTGAGTCTCCAGGCTTAATCTTCCCCCTGCTCCATTTTTTGTTAAATTAAAATAAATCTCAGTGTGATGTAGGAATAGCATGACCCACTGAGTGCACTCAAAGATGAATGAATAGTTGCACTTTTTTTCTTCCTTTACAATGAGATCTTAAAATTCTAAAATAAGCAGTACTTGACCCTAGCACGACTTTGTGATTCCTTCATGTAAATGGAAGAATCAACAGTGATCAAATGAAAAAGGTCAGACAATGAGAACAGCAAAGCAATTTATGTAACTTTGAATGATTCATGGAACATGATCATTTTTATCATAAAAAAGAGTAAACAAATCAATGCATCGTGCCTGTTGGTTTGTTGTCTGAAACAAATACCCACACCTACAACATGTAACTGGAGGCAAAAGGAGTCTATTCTTCCAGCAGCTCCCTACAGGGAGGCACAGACAGCCCCAGAGGGTAAGCCAGCACCCCCAAGACATACACTTCCCTCCAGTGTGCTCATCTCTTTCTCCACTGATTATTTGGGGAGCTCACAGTCAGCAGGCTTGTAACACAAATCCCTCAGCCAAGTGCCTAAAAATACCAAATACCCCAGCAAAGGGAGAGAAGCCAAGGAAATTCCCTGTGTGGCACTTAGGCAACCAAAAATAACTGCAAGATTTGCATTTGCAGGAAGTGGTGGGCAATAAATGGGAGCTTCAATCCACTCAGCTCCCAGGTGTGCCATGCACAATGTGTCTGAGCCCCCAGGGTTCACCCTGCAACCTGTCCCCCATCTCATTCCATAAAGAGGGATATAAATACCTATCCAAACATGGTAGGGTAGAAAGAAAACCAGAGATGAAGAGGCCCAAAGAGAGCTGCAAGAGGGCTGACGTGATGAAGATATGACATACACAGGCAAATGTGCCAAGGATTTGCCAGGTTGCACTTGCCCAGAAAGTGAACCCAGATGTCTCCAAAAATCCGAAGCAGGAGCAGAAGGAAGTGACCCGGGGGAGGTGGAAAGAGACGAGGAAGCTGGGAGCCCATGAGGAACAGAAAGGATGAGTGCACAGGGAGGAGGAGAGTCTGGTGTTGCCAAAATGTCTCATTGCTTCTGTTCAGAGATATGATGACACTCAGAAAAGGCTGAAGGAGAATTTTGCAATTAGCCTTTTTTCCCCCATGTTTTTCCTTAGGGGAAGGAGGAGAATGGGAGGAAATAAAGGGAAGGAAATAAAATCCAACCTGTTCTTTTTAGTTTATGCACCAGCCCTTGCTTAGGGCTGTGCCTTAAGGTACAATATAGCCCATACTGATTATTATAACAAATTTAAGCTTATTCCCACTTCTAGAAAATTGGTACACTTATACACGTGCACACATATTAGACATGGTAGTAGCTGTATTTTTTTTTCAAGAAACAAAGATAAATAGATACTGAAAGCACCATCACACCCTTATCACTCCATAACCCAACAAAGTTGGCAGTGTCAGCCTCAGCCAGGACCATGCATCCACTTACCTGCTTTCCTGTGTAGCATAGGCTCTGCCTTAGGTAATGACTGATGCTCACAATCTAAAGCCTCACTACCCTGAAAGTGAAGTTGATAATTTGGTAAATAAGCAGGGAAAAGAAAAAGATAATGCCTTTAGGGGATCTGTAAATATAGGATACAAATACATTTATTTTCTTCTTTTTTTCTTTTTATCTAGATTGAAACATAATATCAGATTTTTTGAGGATTACAATTCTCTCATTCACAGTAGCATACATTTGCTGGTCCTATAGAGAAAATACCAAGAAAACAGTCCTTCAACATATATTTGCTAATGTTTCCAGATGTAGTGAGAGGGAAATACTCTGGTTTTCATAGAATTATAGAATAGTTTGGGTCAGAAAGGACCTTAAACCTCATCTCAGACCACCCCTGCCATGGGCAGAGATACCTCCCAATATCCCAGATTGCTCCAAGCCCCCTCCAGCCTGACCTCAGACACTTCCAGGGATGGGGCAGCCACAGCTTCTCTGGGCATCCTGTGCCAGGGCCTCACCACCCTCACAGGGAAGTAGTTCATCCTAATATTCCTAACATTTACCTGTTTTAAACTTAACTTTGCACTGTCATTTCTTGGCATAAACCAAAATCCAGGGTACAACCAGAGAATAAATATTTTTCTTTGAGATATGCATTCAGCAAGGCTTTGAATTCTTTCCCCCAAGAGGGTGACTCCATGAGAGAGGCTGCTGCTGCAGTCATTGCTTTCTAAAAGACAGGAAATATATTTAGAAATCCATCACTACCTGACAAAGGACAAGCATCTTTGCCTAAGTACTGATCTGGGGACTCCACTGTTTAGGCACCTTGCTATAAAAATGAGAATAAATGCTACTCTGCAGACCAGGGATATGCAAGTATAAACTGTCTCAAAGTCATGCACAGGGGTTTACTTCCAAAAGCCAGGATTTGAAGCATCTTCCTGAAGCAGTAGGTCCTACCTCTTCCCTGGATCACAGCCATGAAGATTTCCTCCTCTACACTCATGCTATGACTTCTCAGGTGCTTGGCTTTTTCTTGCCTTTTGTAAGGTTGAGCAGTGTTCAGACTCCAATATTGTCGACCAGAATGCTCTGTCTAACTTGGGAAACAAATCTATAGACATCCCATCTTCTTACAAAGGTTCTCAATACCTAATCCCCAGCTCCCTGCTCATGAAGCCACTCTCAGCTGGCAGAGCCCCCCAAAACCACGCTGCGTCAACCACGCACCCTCTGACGCCGGCTGGGAACAGGGAGGGGATGGCACAGCCTCTTGAGATCTCTCCCAGACTTGTTTTTCCACAACTTTATGAAAGAAGCAGCAGGAGATGGGTTCATTCAGTTTGACCACATGGGATCTTCCCTCACCAGGTTTCTGTGGAGCCAAGGTGCAGTTTAAAGCTGTCATCCCTGTGGGTAATACTCAGGGGGCAGGGACAAGGCAAACACCATCTGCTCTTTCTCCTTGGCACCGTATCTTCACAGGCTCTGGGAGGTGCATTCTTACCTCCAGGAGGAGTTAAATCAAGATCTCACTCATCAAAGATATTGTAATAGTCGGCCAGAAATCTAATATAAATGTCAAGCAGTTGTTCTCTGAAATATCATAGGCGTTGTTTGCCATATTGCTGCCTTTACCTTTCTCATGTGAATTTAGTTAGAACTGGTAATAAAGTGTTCCAAAAGAACATGGGAGAATGCTGACTGGGCATAATGAAACTTTCTTCGATAATGCTAAAATTTGTGAAAATTTTCAGGGAAAAGTAATCAAATGATTGATTTAATGGAAGATAAAAGGTCTGGGTTCTTCACTTCCACTGTTTCACCTCATATAGACTATATAATGCAAACATATATATGAGAAATGCATTATAAATTACAAAAAAAACCAAAACAAAACAAAACAAAATCAGCATGAAAAGCTCAGAAGTTCTCTGGCAAAATGGTTTAAAATACATTTTGTTTTATGTTCTCACATGATTAAAAGAATAGCATATTTTGTCCAGAACCTGATTAAACTCTATATTCACACTGAAAGTCTGAAGAGGTGAAGTGTGGCTGTGTAGGTGATCTCCATTTTTGTCAGTGTTGAACTTGATAAATTCTCCTAAAACTTTCTAAAAATTTCACATCCATAGTCTGGATGCATAAGGTAGGGCCTGAAACCCAAACCCTCTATTTGTCTATTGAAGAGAATAGCTGCCAAGTTTTGGAAGAGATTATGTTATTATGGCATTTCTCGGCTCATTTAAACATTTCTGAAGCTCCTTGAATTCCAGTTTTGTGCATGCTCAGAGATGTTCCTGTGTGATTGCTTTGATACCAGCGACATCCCCTGAGGCAGTTGAACTGGCAGATGTTTTCAGATTACCAGTTTACCAGTTCAGACAGACACTTCATTAAGTAGAGATACAGACACATTCTATTGAGAAGAGTGACAATGTCTGTCTTTCATATTATAATCCCATGGTTAGAGCACAGACACACATGGGAAAGAAGGCCATGTTCCTTCTCAAGGACACAGGTTTATTTTCTCTCCACTCAGAAGAGAAGCCACAGCATCTGGTGGGTTCAAGCTGCTGCTGCCTGAGCTCTTTTTTTGTTTTCAATGGTGACTTTTCCAGTGATGTTTGATGTAAAGAAAAACACATCAAGATCCCTTAGTATGCTCTTATTGAAGAGCAGAAAACCTGCTTGGCTGACCTTGAGCCAAGAAGTGAAGAAATCCAAGATTCCTACTTGGAATGCAACACCACAACCAGCACTTTATGGTTTAAAGGTGGGTGAAAGCCTCTCTATGCCTTAAAATAAAAGAAACAGCTGTCTTTCCAAACACTGAAAAAAGTGGAGAAGACTTTGGACTGTAAAGGAACATCTTTGACCAGTTTCCAAGCTCTGGAGACCAGTAGGATTTCAGAGACAGCCCTGCACAACCAACCAGCTCCTGGTTGGATCATGGTCATGTTTAGGTTTTCATGCCTGAGGTGCACAGTGCTCCTCAAACCATAAACAGGGAACCTCAGCATGCAGGACACAGTTCTGGAGTGTGTTTCACTCTCAGCACCAGCAAGGCAGGTGTCCATTCTCCAGGTGCCTTCAGCTGCTGACTCCTCTGCGCACATTGCCTGTAGGGATACAGGGAATCCATCTGATTTTTTGCCTGACTCAAACAAAATTTAACCTCTGTGCTATCTCAGAGTGCATCACTTTCCATGGTGGGTACATTTAGGGATGTGGAGCTGTTTCTCCAGCCATGTTGCTCATATTCCGTGGTACTGGTAACTTCAGTAGAGCTTCTCTCCTCATTTACATTGCATTGTAGGAGTTTAAAGCCTCTTTGAAGAAATGAGGCTAGAGAAAGGATTTGGAAGATGAGAGAATGGGCAAGAGAGTATATCAGCACTTTCATTATTTAGATTTGAAGGGCATGAGAGATCAGTATTCAGTAGAGTCAAAATACAGTCACAGTTTTTGGATGAATCCACTCATGAATTGTGAATCACACAGAAATTTTCCCCTCCAGTGACTGAGGGGAAGACTTAGGGGTCTGATATTAAACTGGGGTAAATTATCTTAGTTTCTCTGACACCAACAAAGCCTTGACAGTTTACACATGCTGCTCACAGATGTCAGTAGCTTGCAAACACTGCTATTGTAAGCCAAATTTTAACGGGTGACCTATTGATTAAAGGCTTATGTGATTCTACTGTCCTGTTCCTAATCCCTCTATGAAAACTGTTTTGAAGAGAATACTTTTTGAAGCATGCAATGTCAGCTTCCAATAAAAAGAAGGCCAGTCTTTAAAGCGGAGCTCTTAGTGATGTGGTAAAGTTTTCTACTTTCAGCAATTTTGCTTGATTAAACTTCTTTGGGTCTTACCATAAGTTACAGTAGATCATGACAGTAATGTTGGGGACTAGCTTGGAAATTGTGTCAGATCTTTGACCAGCAAGCTCCTGAATTGGTTTCACTCCTATTAAACTAACGGATTGGGCTTTGTGTCTGCAGGAGACGTTTTGTTGTTGCGTGGTGCTGGACCCCCGCTGGGCCATTCTGTGCCCTTTTATTGTGTACAGTTTACATATTGGTACTGGGCTGTCAGATGGAACCACGGGGTGGGTTAGGCTGCATTGTCATGCAAATGACACTCAGATTTACATACTACCCCGGACTAATATTCATTGTGATGTCTCAATAAGGTCACCTTTGATGGATAATAATTTTTCCAAGACTACAGTCTTCTTTGAAAGTGCAAATTAAACAGAAGCCCCATTAATAGGATTTCAATAGTCTTTAAATGCTGTCAACTGTTCAACTTCATTGTGGTGTTTCAGGGTCAGGTTCTTCCATCTGAACTTACGGTGGTGATTAGTGACTGCTCTGCAAATAACCTATTTATAGATAAATAAACTATTACTCAGCCCAGGTGTTACAATCTGATATTACTGCAAACAAACACTGGAGAAGTACACAAAATTTTGGTGAAGTTTTTTTTTTTTCAGTTAGTATAAGTATGTAGTTCAAGAAATATGAACCAAGACCTGCAGTATCTCTCAAAAAGTTCAAGCAATATATTGTTTTAAGATAAATATACTGCAAAGAACAGGATACTGGAACTTTTTGAAGGAAGGCTGCTGAAGACATGATATTCAGGTCTCCACACCTGTGAAATGCCAATATCCGTCCTTTCAGTGAGCTTTGGAGATGTAGAAGTGTTCTGCCTTTGCAGTACCTTCAAGACTATAGGAGCAAGAGACAGAAGGAAGGCTTCAGGAGAAACACAACCTCTCTTTTAATGTCTCCTCCTTAATCAGGAACTCTGCCCTTCATCCAAACCACAGACCTAAGGGATGTTCTCAGTTTTATATCTTTCTTGTATTTGGTTTCTGCAGTCATCTGTAACTCCTGGTATCTGGGCTTCCACCTAAGATGATTAGCTAGACTTCCACGCAAGGAGTAAATTTTGGGTTTCTTGGCTGTTGAGAAATCATGTTCCTGCCCACTGTGTCTGAAGTAAGACTGTCATATTTTTATCTGGCATTTCCAGAAAAATTGTTGCTTTTACTGTCCTGTACAGAGTCACTCCAGTAACTGTAAAGGAACAGTAATGTCTTGAACATCCACTGGCCTCTGCAGAGCATAAGGACAGGAAAGATTAAAGAGAACGACCCATTTCACTTGGGCTCAATACAAAACCATGGATGAAAACCTCAAACAAATGTCCTCAATTCTGAAATTCCATCTAAAGAAAATTATCATGTGGGAAGAGAGGATGTCTCTAAGGGTGTTCCTCATACAGAGTACATGGTAACATTTGTCTGATCCACTTAAACATCTACAAATTATACTTATATATATTCTGATTATGAAAAAAAGAGAGAAAAATATCTGAGAACAAACAATCCTTAAGAGATTTTTCTTATTTTATCCTGATTGCTTACTTCCTTTTTGATTAGATATCTATCAAGGGGTCCTGAGTTCCTGGGCTCAGCCCTTCACAAGGGGAGTGGATGTAAGAGGAGAGGTGGACGTGCCCTAGGATACCTTTAAAGACCTTCAGCCTTTGAGAAGGTATTAATCTCTAGGGCAGATGAATAACTGCTTATAACAATGGATTCTGTATTTCTTCCATGGAGCCAGAACTTTCACAGAACTCTTTGGCAAATGTTGATCATCCCCAGATATCATACTAGAATTTGCAGCCTGTGTCAATCACTTGTCCAGGATCTTCAACTCTAGAAGTCTGTTGGACTCTTGAGGGAGTCCTGTGAAGAAACAACCCTGTCCAGCTGAGTTATTTCCCATCGAGACCCAATGACTTTTAACTTCCCAATGCCTCTGTTCCAGTTTCTCTCTTAATGGGAATTCTTTCCCGTTTAGAAGATAAACATCTAACATTGCACCTAAACCAAACATTTAATATCATTCCTAGGCCAGTGAGAGAGATGCAGTTCATTTAACCTACAATTATTTTCTGATAATGTTAATCTCTCTTTTCTGACCAGACTCTTAACTATCAGATGGTAAATGCCTGTGATTAACTAACACATATCAGTGTATGTTATAATATTTCTGGTAGTTTTCTTCTCCTACTTACATGCTCATCCTGGGCAAGAGGTAATCCCTGTTTCTTTGCCCTTTCCTCCTGAGAAACCCTAGAAATTAGCTGTTACCTGAGACAATCATTTAATACTTCCTGAGAGCTAAGTGAGGGGCAGTGCACTGGCTCCAGTGCAGCAGGGACAGATTTCTCTGAGGATTAAGGATGTGATGATATGTGCTCTTTCTCCCCATGCAGCAGCAGTGATTTTCTGCAGTATGAAATCCTGCCTTTGTGGAAGAAAAGGCTGAAGTTTTTCTGGATTTGTAGAGCATGAAGATTTTGGCTATTAATAGTTTGGAGGAGGAGCAGAGAATTCTGGGTACCAAAAACTGGTGAAAAACCCAAGCAAAACACAGAGCCTTTGATATAGCTTTATCAATTACAATGTTAACTTATTATTTTCCTTGGCTTCATTAATCCATAACTAATTTGAGTGGGTACCAAGCTCCCTCTCTCTCATTCCCAATTAACCCAGTGGCAATTATTACTGGCTTTAGTCTTTAATATCTAAGAACTCTCTTTACCTCTTGAAAGAAGCTTTTGAAATCTGAAAATGCCAAACCAGCTAATGTTTTATTTAAGCCTAGAAAATGAACTTTAGGTTATTCCCCTTTGCCATAGGTTAACTAATTATTTATGAAAAAGAGAATGAGAGAAAGGAGAGAAAGAGAAGAAAGGAAGATTAATATTCCAAACCCTTTTGCTTGAGAACCCCTAACTTATATGGGGAAAAGTTTGTTTCCTGTGTCTGAGCATTCATTATGCTCTCAATAATTGTTGTTCTTAATTTTTGGTCAATGTTCTACATATATATATGAATAAATTTAAATATATTCTAATGAAAGTAACATTCTCTGGCCCAAGAAGTGTTCATTATGGCCTGGGCATGTCCCTGCTATTGAAATAAAACAAAGTGATTGGCTGTAAACTGCTTTCTGGGAATGGTTCTTCATCCTTTATAAATCCCAGGACTCTGGAGGAAATTCTAGGTCACTTGGTGGTCCAGGAGAAAACTGTTCCAGATCTGTGCTAACAGACCATGTACTAACAGTCAAGTTTCAGTGCTTGTTCAGTGCTAGTGAAGTCTTAGTGGAAAAGCAAATTAAGAATTTGGCCTGATTTCTCTTAGGACACTGGTGAAATTCCCATTGACTGGATAAGTTGAGTTTAGCCCTTGAATTTCTTCCTGAGGTGCAATAATGTTTTACAACACAAGCAATGTAATTGAAATAAATGGTACATTTGTGATCTAAATCTGCACCCAAACAGCCTGCGGTGTCCAGGCAGGAGTGGGGTGGAGGAAGGTCAGATTTTTACATGTAGTACAGCCAAATCACTTACATGCTAAGGGAAGAGACAGATGGAATTTCCTGAAGGAAATATTTATTTGGGCTCAAATATAGATGGGAAAATTCAGTTTTGTATCTCTGTTGATCTAAACTTTCTTAAACAGGTAACTTACCCCACTTCCTCTCTTTTTTTTTTTTTTTTTTTAATTTTGTCTCACACAATGATCTAAAGGCAATAAGATTGTTTTCAATTCTTGTTTTGGGGACACTATGAGAAAATATTAATGAAAACAGTTAAATCAAAGAGAAAAGTGTTACTGTGGCAAAGGAGAGACAAAACATCTCAGACATGAGCCAGAAACTCTTTTAATTTGTGTTCTTCCACAGCAAGGAAAATTAAGGAAAATTAAAAGCAGTCAAGTTGGTGTAATCAGACTGCAATAGAGAAACAAAAATCATATATGAAGAGAAGTTGAGTTTAGCTAAAAAAGTGGAAAAATGAAGACTGAGGAAACTTTGAGGAAGACAGAGGAATGCCCTTTATTTTCTTACTCACACTCTGACTGCAAAAAGTTGATAGTAAAAAGTTAAACACCTCATTTAAACAGGGTATATATTTAATTCTATTTATTAAATAACTCAAGAAAACTGTGCAGTCTGGATGAGGTGAATGAACCTCTTACTGTTACCTCTGTGACTCCACTTTCTGCTGTTGCAATCTAAGCTCTACTTGTCCAATCTAAGCTCTACTTGTCCAAGACATTTGTGTCTTAGGTTGTTTCTTGCCATCAGCTGAAGATTAATGTCCCCCAGTCCTGCTGCCAGGAGCAGTTTCTCACTATATCCCAATCTGTGTCCCAGCAAAGGAACCCAAATGATCTAAAAGTGTTATTGTCGTGATTTATACTGAGAACAACTTGCCCTGGAAGCAGGTGAGGAGTACTCACACAGTGCTTTTCACTGCATGTGAAGGAGAATTAACCTCCAGCAAGATCAATCACAGAGCAGCCTGTAAGTGACAAGGATAAAAATTGCACTTATTATACACAAAGTGTTCACAAGTGTAGTGTCTGAATGTGAGAGCCTCTGTGGTTTGCAAAGGTTTCGTTTTTCTCCTCTAGGATCACAGCCATTTATTTCCAGGGATAAGTGCAAAGAGATATGAAAATGTGAATAATGTGATGCAAGAAAAAAAATTGATTCAAAAGTACAGAAGTTTATGAATATTTAATAACCACTCTAAAGGACAAAAATAAGCACAAATCTTTTTGATTTAACCTTTTAACAATTTCCATTGCATTCAGCAGTACATGTGCTGTAGAAACCAACAGGAAAATATTTGAAGAAACAGAAAAGTCTGAAGCATGTGAGGTTTTGTGATGCAAAGGAAGATCCATGGAAACATCCATTTCATTAAGCTGAATTCTAGCCAGTTCTGTCAGTCCTAGTGCTGCCTGGCTGTGGGCCATCAATAAATCCTGAGGTACTAAGAAGTGGTAAGTACATGAGCTAAAATGGATTTTCAACTCCATATAAGCATCACCTGCTTTCTCAGTTTCTTCATCTTCTTAAGGTGATGCTAGGTGGAGATATCTGGGGTATCAAGGTAGAATCAAGATCAAGAATCATAGAATTGTTTGAGTTAAAAAAGACTTTTCAGATCACTTTGTTCCAAGCTCCCTGTCATGGGCAGGGACGCCTTCCACTAGACCAGGTTGCTCACAGCTCCATCCAGCCTGGCCTTGAATATATCCAGGGATAGGACACCCATAAATTCTCTGGGCAACCTGCTCCTGGGCCTCATCACCCTCACAGTAAAGAATTTTTTTTCTGATATCTTATCTAAACCCTAAAACTCTCTCACAGTTTGAAGTCATTCCCTCTTGTCCTCTCACTCTTGTAGGAAGTCTCTCCCCATCATTTTGTTGGCTCCCTTCAGGCACTGGAAGGCCACAGTTAGGGCACCCTGAAGCCTTCTCTTCCCAGGCTGAAAAATCCCAATTCTCTCAGCCTTTCTTCATAGCAGAGCTACTCCATCCCTCTGATCAACTTGGTGCCTCCTCTGGGCTCTGTCTAGGAGCTCCATGTGTTCCTGAGGTGTGGATTCCAGAGCTGGAGGCAGCTCTGCAGGTGGGGTCCCACCAGAGTAGAGTGGGTTTATTTATATACAAATATAAGTATATATACACACAAATGTTTTAAATACACACTCAGTCGAGTCCATCCCCCCTTGCAATTTAACTGTATGTATTCCCTGAAAAGGTACAGCAATCCATGGCATTGGGAAAAAGCCAACACCTTGTTCTCTTAATAAACTTAGATGGCAATTTCAAAACTTAAGCTGAATTTCTGCTCAGAAAACAAGATTTTTTTGTCAGGAGAACAGAATTATCAGGGAAAATTGTTCAAAACAAAAGAATTTTTTTTTTCATTTTTTCCTTTTGAAATATGAAATGTGTTTTGGAAAGCAGCTCTTGAACTATCAATGTCATGAGGACAGAGGGACAAGCAGGGAGCCAAGCAAAGCCTCTTCAGAGAGAGCTTCAAAGCAAGGTTTTCCCTCCCTAGTGAGGCTGTCTGAATCAGTCCCTTTGTGTGCTGCTCCCACTAACTAGGTCTAAACTGCATTTCAGGCTCAGAGAGCCAGCAGAACCATGTGGACATGCTACAGGCATCCTGGAGGCAGCAATCCACAGCATTAGAGCTGGGTCAGGCAGCAGGCTCTGTCTGACGTGGCTTCCTGCCTCACACCCTCAGGCAAACCTCTGAAATTTCTTCTCTCCCAGGGTTTGAGGCACCTGAACCAGGTAAAGAGCAGGAAGAGGAAAGCAGGAGAGCATCTGACTGGGGAGAAGCCACAGAGCTGGGTGGCAAACAGGGGTGGGAACATTAAAGGAGATACCTGGAGGACAAGGTCTCACCAGGTTCCAGCTCCTGGCAGCTTGTGGCACATGGAGGTGGCCTCTGCTTTCCATTCCTGACCCTATAAATTCATCCTCAGATTACCAGTCAAGCTCTCTGGCACCCAAAGCACCAGCCATGGAGCAGAAGTGATGCACAAGTGCCAAGATGTAAATAAGCAGCAAGAGAACATTAATCAGGAAAATATTTGTGTAAAAGTGAGACAGGAGAAGTTTGGGCAAGGCCAGAATAGATGGAAATATCAAGAACACTACAATATTTTTAGCTGAATAACTTTTCTCTCTGTAACAAAGCATCTTGATAAAGGAGAACATGGTATGAGACTATATCAAATTAATTTTTCAACATCTATCACTAGTAAACAGTCTTTAAAAATAATTTTTACTTTTCATTATGATTACATAAAAATTATGCAGTAAAATTAAATCTCCAGTTAAATTAATTGTGAAAATATGTATATAACTGTAGATATACCCTTTCTAATGTTGTCTCCTTTTGCATCCTGGAAGATAAACAGATGTATTTTGATGTCTCCATTTCAGCATTGTGTATTCATACATGCATGTACACATTTTGCTCTAATATTGATATTAGGAAATGAAAAACTCCAATGACTAAGAAAATAATCTTCTGCATTATTCACATTTTTTGCACCATTTTTTGTGATATATTTTTCAGAATCTCTTAGTATCATAAACCTAGCTGCTGAGCACCATGAGTGAAGATGGAAATAATTCAGATAACTATCATTTTTGAAACTTTCCTCCTTTCTTCTTTTCCTACTTTTTTCTTTTTTAGAAATCCCACTATGGAAGAAATGGCCATCCTTATCCATAGAGTAACACTTCCAGCCATGAAACTATCATGAATTCCCTTTACCCCTCTCCTTGGCCGCTGATTTCCATCTCTACACTCCAGCCTGTCTCCTCCTCAGGTATTTGGCACAACACTCATGGTCCTGAACTTGAAAGACCAAGAATTGTTTGTGCTTTTCCTTGGATAATAATTTTTCTTCTGACATAACAAACAAAGCCTTCAAGCAAGGACTGAGACTGGTGGAAAGAAGAGGACATGCAAGACCATCAAGCCAGAAGAAAAGGGAAGAGAGTGTAAGGATTGGAATAATCTCTTTTAGAAAGGAGCAATTTATAACATAATCATAGAATCACAGAATGGTTTGGTCTGAAAGGGACCTTAAAGATCATCCAGTTCTATACCCCTGCTCTGGGCACCATCTTCCACCATTCCAGGTCCTGTTCAGCCTGGCCTTGGACACTTCCAGGGATGGGGCAGCCACAGCTTCTCTGGGCAGCCTCTGCCACCACACCAACAGAAAGGACTTTTTTTTTTTTCTAATATCTAATCTAAATCTCTCTTCATTTAATTTAAAAACATTCCACCTTGTCCTATCCCTATTTGCTCTCCCTTTTTTTTGTGAGTCCCCTTTATGCACTGTTCATCAGCTTTGCCTTTTCATGTAAATGTCTCCGTGACATTTAAAAGGAGCAAGGGGAGGGTGGGGGTGCCTTCCTGTCTTGCTGGGTCTTTGTAAAGAAATTGTCTAAGAATCATAAAATAAGAGTAATTTACTGAACTTTATCCACAAAGTGATCCCATGGCTTTAATAGGGAGATAGTCCTAGGACTGAAGAACAATCACACCCTCTCCTCTGTCCCTGAAGCCAAATATCCTGAGTATATTTCAGCAGCATAAATATTTTTTTAATGCTCACAAACCATTTTTATTTGCTCTTTGTGATTATTTTTTTTTTCCAGCATGATTATTAAGTGTTGGCAGAATTATTTTAATGAATAATTTTCAGACATTTGGTTGCTCATGAGCTGTTTGCTCCAACTATTTGATGTTTGTTACTCAAGATGTATGATTAGCTGTGCAAGTCATGCATAATTCCTTCTGATTCTCCCTTCGAAGATTATTTTTTTTAAGGAGATGGTGAAGCATGATGTCTTTTATAAATGTTTGGAAGAATATTGTGTTGTATTAACATTTGTGAGAACATGTTAATTTATGGGGGATTGCACAAATACTCACTCTTTGTCCACCTAAGCACCCACTGACTTTTTTTTTTCAGGATTTCTGGAGTTTTTAGGACATTCCATTTATTTTTTCTTGATACCTCATGATGGCTTATTTTAGGCTCTGCCACAACCAAGATGCTAAAAAAGAAAAAGGGGAAAAGTGTAATGAAAAAATTTGTAAATGAAATATAAAAGTTTTTTTTCCCCTTATAAAAACATCCACAAATTGGTGTTTTTATTATTTTCTACCATTCTACTTTTCTGTGGTGAGTGTGCTCACTTTGTTTTATGAACAGTTCATTCTATTAGTTGGAACAGCTGGATGCTGGACTAACCACAAAACTTTCCTAATTAACTGCATTTTCTTGCACTATTTACTATCCTTTGATTTTTCTCCCACTCAGACTTCTGTAAAGGGAAAAAAGGAAATATTAGAAATATTTTTTCAACGAAGTTTCTTTTTATTCTTTATCTTGTGGGTTCATTTTTTTTTTCATGTTCTCATAATTCTGAAAGGAAAACTCACTTTTTTATACCAGAATTAACCCCTGAAAATAAGAAATAATATGCAAAGGAGATCACAGTTTTCTATTAAACTTCAGAGTTTTTGGATTCTCCTATCAGATTTTTCAGTGTTTCTTCAGAGGGATATTCAGTGGAGGGATACAAGGAGTTTACAAAGTTGAATGTGCAATCCCAATGTGCACTTTTATTATTATTTCATGAATGGGGAAATAGAAAGTAAAAGGAGATCTTGTCAGTCCATGAGGTGGGTGATTCCTGAAGTACCCTACCTAAAACATGCCCTTCCTGCAAACACTATAATCACCACACTATGGTGGTGCAGGAGGCACAAAGGCTCCAAGAGGATTGTAAGAAGATGCTGGAGCAGTAAGAATTGTCACATGCAAATTTAAGGCTCAATTTAACAATCCCTGTCAGATTTAGCAAAACCCAAACCATAACAAAAGGACTTTAAATTAATATTCCAGGAGCATAAACCCATTCCTCTGCCTCTGGTAAAAGAACAGCAAGCTGCAGACCATGACTGCAGCTTGACAGCTAAGCTTGCAAATTCCTCAGTCACAGCAACTAAATTTGACAGGGATCATCAGTCAGAGTCTTTAGCAGGTCCACTTTCTCCTCTCTCCAGAGAGGAGCTCATGCCATCCACCTGCTTGCTGCAGTTTGGAGCCTTTACCCACCTCAGTTACTGGAGGCTTCGAGGAGATATTTTCCCTTCCCTTGCTTCCCACTTCTGTCAAACCACCACTCTTCTATTTTACATTTGCAAGTGCTTAAAAAAGTATAATCCTACAAGGGACTTGGGAAAGTTCTTACTTTCTATTTTATTTTTCCCCCTTGATGGAACTATTGGCACAAAATGAGCAAAACCCAAGATTAAAATAAAAAATTGACTAAAGCTTCCAACTGCTGGCTTAATTTTTAAGTGATAAACTCTCCTAAATCTTAATGATTAAATTCTGCTGATTTGCGCAAAAACTTTGCAGAATCATATAATGGCTTGAGTTGGAGGTAATCTTGAAGCTCATGTCATTCCACCCCCCTGTAATGGGCAGGGACACTTTCCACTACACCAGGTTGCTCAGAGCCCTGTACAACCTGGCCTTGAAATAAAACTTGAAATGAAATTTGAGTAAAACTCATCTAAAGCTGTACTCCCACCTTTGATTTGTGACAGAAAAAAAACTGTGGATCTCTCATGAATATTCATATTTTATGCAAGGAGCTCCAAAAGTAAAGGAATTTGTCAGTCTAATTCATTATTTGGTTTTACATTTTTAGGATTCCCTCCCATCACTTTCCAGTTGTGCAGAGATTAGTAAATTTTTGCTCCTCCATGTTGCCTTGTTCCACTTCAAGCTTTGAGAATACCTTTGCTTTTCCTTGTCCAAATTCATTGCAATCCTATAAAGCCTCTGGTGAGGTCTCTGGTGTAGAGATGACCCTGAAATGTTAGAAAGTCTCTTTTTCCCAGCTCCGCGGCTGAAGAAGACAGAATTCCTTGGCTCTCCTTCTCAAGGTTGTTTATTTTCTGTTATCTATCACATTCTTTCTCTCACCCACCCAGGTCTGTCCAGCAGGTCAGGTTGAGGCCCACTGCCCACCCTCAGGGCAGTGTTATCTTTTTATAATAAAAACTATGTGTACTTTATTTACAATAATTTTCCAATTCCTATCACCTAAGTTAGACAGTCTGTCTCTACTTTAAACCAATCCAAAAGTGCCACCATCACAGCAGAAGATGGAGGACAAGAAGGAGAAAGACAGGACACGCCCAGATTCCTCCATCTTGCCTCCTGAACCCCCATTCTAAAAACCCCAAAATTCATTTTCACTCAGTGATAAATTCACTGACATTCTACTCAAACTCTTGTGACTTGTAACTCCTTGCACAAAGTTGGTGATTTTTCCCATGGGTTAAAATCAAAGGCACAGGGTTTTTTTGACTTTGTGCCAAGGTCTCTGAGGCCCCCCCCCTCCCCAGGTTCTTGAGTTTTCCAGGGCAGTCAGAGGAATTTCCTGGGTTCCAACAAGCCTCCCCCCAAATGGAAATTATTCAAACTCATGGCCTGTAGTTGCTTGGGTTTGGTTTTGTTTTCCTGTTTGTTTGTTTGTTTGTTTGAGTCGGACACCAGGGGTGTCACACTTAATTCCACTGACCTTCCAAGCAGTGACTACCTTGTGTTCTGAGTTTAGAAAGGGCTTGCAAATAAAAAGAAAAAATTACCTATTGCCTCCATTTTCCTTCCTAGTTTTTTATTTCACCACTTCTGTTACACATTCTAACAGTTTTTAAATACTGGCTCTGCTGATAGCACTTGCAAATGCCCAAATTATGAACCACCAAATTACTATGACCACTAAAATCCTTGTCCAAACAATAATGTAATGAGGAGCAGCTGAGGGAGCTGGGGGGTCTCATCTTGGGAAAAAAAAGGAGGCTTGGGGGGATCTTACTGTTCTCTACAGGTACCTGCAAGGAGGTTGTGGTCAGGTGGGGATGGGCTCTGCTCCCAGGTAACAAAGGACAGGACAATGGGAAATGGCCCCAAGTCATACCAGGAGAGTGCTAGATTGGACATTATGAACATTCTCTTCACAAAAGGAGTGGTCAGGCAATGGAACATCCTAATCAGGGCTGTGGTGGAGTCACCATCCCTGTAAGTGCTCAAAAAATGAGTAGACGTGGTACTTCACAATGTGATACCAAACTATGTGAAATTCAAAGGCTGGATTGATGACCTTAGAGGTCTTTCTCAGCCTTGATGATTCCATGTGTGATTCCATGACTGGGGGACATCAGGCAGATCTCCTTAGAAAGTTTTGAATCAAGACCATAATTTCCAGCTGCAAAGCACTAATAAAGTGCATTTTCATGGATCTTTGCAGCTGATAGGAGACACTTTGAGCTCTGCAATGGTTATCCCAGGCAGCCAGCACAGACTTGCTCTGGACTCATAGCACCTCAGAATCATGGAATTGTTTGGATTGAAGAACACCTTAAAGATCATCTTGTTCCATCCCCTGGCATGGGCAGGGGACTCTTCCTCTATCCCAGGGTGTTCCTAGCGTCATCCAATCCAGCCTTGAACACTTCCAGGATGGGGCAGCCCCAATTTTTCTGGGCAAGAGCAGTATAACATCTCTTATACTCAATGCACAAAGCTCTTGCTGCATGTACTGCAGAAAAATCCCCTACTGAGGGGAACACAGACTGGAAGCACCACATCCCCTTCTTCAGTCAGAGACAGGATAATCTGCTAAACAGTCACAAGGTGCACATTCTGTGCATCTCAGAGCAGCTTTTGCAGCACACAGAGGATGAGGAGAGACACGTTGACACATGACACACACACGAGTTGAACGGCCTTAAAAATCTGCAGCAAAGGCAATGCTGAAGAGGGAAAAGAAAAGTCTCTGAAAGCCAAGATCTGACTGGGAGTGAAAGTTAAAACAGCTGAAGAACACTCTGGCATGAAGTGCAGCTTTGACAGCAGCTCTGCCAGGCAGGGAGGAAAACCAGCAGAGTGCTTCTGTGTGCTGAGCAGAGCAGGAGTTAAAATGATGAATAGTGCTAATGAATAATCCCTGGAAGGGGGGCTCTAACATAGTAAAACAGATTTGTGTAATCGTTTCTCATTCCAGTTCTGCCTCTAGTTTAAAGAAATTGAATGAATTACTGAGATTCCTAATGAGACAAGCCTGTTTTTCTGGAGTTAATTGATATAGTAGCTCACAGTAAATAATAGTGACTTTAAATATTGCCAGTGCTAAATGCTATAAAGTTTAAAGTGTTTTCATCAGTCAGGAAAAGAGGGAGCTGGGGAGGGCAGATCTCTTCTTCTGTGCATAAACAAACATAAGAATTGGTTGAATTCAGGACATTTGTTTTATATGAAGGAAAAAAATAAAAGTACCAACTAAAAATATTCTCCCCTGAAAGTTCTGTGGTTCCTACAGAATAAATGTTGTAAACAAACTTTGTTCCCTGACTTTGAAGTCTTCCTTACCCGTTTCCCCCAACTTATAAAAATTAGACTATTTATAAAAGTGCATAAATTGTAATTTAAGTAAAAAGCCTTGAAATTTTTATCAAAAGCATTCAAATTAGTCTCTCCCCAGGTCAGCTAATGAGTTGTCATGAGCTGGCCTCTTACTGTAGTGCACCTCCTGCAGACTAAGACAGTGAACCATGTTTTCATCAAAGGAAATGCTCATTAGTAGAGCTTTCAGAAACTGATTTGATTATAGTTTCACTTGTTAAAGTGAAATATTTTCAGCTCATTAGGATGATTATGATTCAAGGTCATCTTTTGAAGCTAGTCCTGTCAATATGAGATAAATGGGCCCTCATCTTTTTCCCTTCTTTACGTCTGTGCTTTTTAAACTCTTCTGTGCAAAAGTTCCATAGCCATAATTAATTTTTAGTTCTTCTTTTACAAAGCTGCTTAAAAAAAAAAAAAAAAGAACAAAGATTTTGGCTACCAAAAAGGCATTGAAGAACTATTAAGAGGAGGAGGAGGCTATCTTGTTTTAGAGAAATCAGAGAAAATCCTTGAAAAGTTCAGCTTTTGAAATCCAGCTATTTTCTCCTTGACCTCTTCCAAAGTTTCTAAAAGGTACTTTGTACATATTTTTGCATGTATCTTTTAATCTCAAAAGTGTAAAACGAAACTAAAAAACCATCCAAGAAGTACTGGTGGCTTATTAGATATCTTTGCTTTTATGGCACATGATAAATTTAACACCTTTTAAAGTCCTTTTTTTGGTCTCTCCCTTTATATTCACCACTTAATCTCTAAATGGCTAAAAAAAGCCATTTAAACATAAAGGGAAGTACTACTGACTTCTCTCCACATCCTGAGAAATATTCCATCTACACAGGCTTGCAACTGAAGCATAATTGGTCAGATATTGCCTCATACTTCAGCTTGAAAGACGAGGTCAGGAGGTCAGGTTTTGTGCCCAATATACCAGACTTGAAAGCTGTATATTAAAACAGGAAATCAGGGGGAAAAAAAGGCAGATTTGGTCTCTCCAGTACCAGGAAAATGAGTTTAAAAGCGACAGAGATTTCAATTCCCCACAGTGCCCACAGTGAGCCTGCAAGTGGCCCACTAGTCTGGATTATTGGTCCAGACTGGGATGTGTAATGTGAATGCTGGGGAGAGAGGCTGGGGAGGAGTAAGAAGTGAATTAATAGACTTTGAGATTAACTGTCAAATGATAAATGATTAATCATTTTGTCAACAAATTATCCACAATGAAGCCTTGCCTCCACACCAAAGCACTACCAATTATACCAGTGTAATTGCATCTGGGCATCCTCCCTAGCCAGAGCCCAGTAATAGAACTCTTTATCCAATATGGTTTGCTCCCAAAAGGGGAATACTCCTAGTGCAGCATCCTTGTACTTGTATGGCTGAGCTCATGCTTAGGCTTAACCCCCAGCCTTCTGATAAAAAGAAATTAATAAACTCCCCTGTAAATGAAATATGTGTTTGAACACAGGTTACTCTTTTTACTCATGCCACTTTTTAATAAGGACAGATATAAAATCTGGTTGCAGAACCCAAAAATTCCTGCCCTTCCTGCTGGATTCACACCCGCTCTGAGGAGCTCCTTCTACACTGGGGTGCAGTAACAAATAGTTGTACAGTTACTAAACTAAATAAATGTAACATTCTATAGGTTTATGTCTTCAGGTTGAGTTTTCAAATTGACTCTTGATATCATTGACCTGCTTGATCTAACAGATCAAGAGGGGGTGAGGTTTTTTGTTTTCACATGTTTGTTTGGGGTGGGTTTTTTTGATGTACATATTTTCAGGGTTTTAATTATTTTATTTTATTTTATTTTATTTTATTTTATTTTATTTTATTTTATTTTATTTTATTTTATTTTATTTTATTTTATTTTATTTTATTTTAATTTTTGAATGGGGACCTTTTAAGGCAGTCAGAGCTCCAGCGTTGTACCAAACCCTCAGTAATGTGGTACATTCTACCTTGAGGCTCACCTGCAATGTAGCTCCAACAATTTTAAAAACTGATTGAAATGATGTGGGTTCTGTTGTTGCCATTTGCTTGTCCTGTGACTTTCAATAAATCACTTCATGCTTCTGTGATTCAGGCCTTTTTTTTTTTTTAATCATTGCTATTAATTTCAAGCCAAACAAAACAGAAAAATATTTGCGTTAGCCATGCACCCTGAGGTAGGCAAGCAAATATACGTTTTTAGGTTCCATTTAGTCAGTGGAGGCAGGTAGGAACTTTCAAAAATAACTATCAGTTCTTGGAAGAGGAAGCAGGATGAATTACCTTTAGGATATGTCTACTTTGGACTTGCTAAATTAGAAGTTTATTTAGCAATTTTCATCTTAAATCTGCCAGCTTGTGTGCAATCACAGCACTTTTCAAGGAAGAGCTGGTGGTTTTAATGTGAGGTCTCAAAAAAAGTGAACAATTTATCACTTCCTTTGGTAATTTGTCCCAGCATTGAGCAACCAAGGTTATTTCAGATATCTGTCTTTAATTGTTTGATTAACTTCCAGCTGGTGCTTTACTTTTTGGTTTCCTCTTTTCAGTCACATGAACTTGAAACCATTGACAACACAGGACTCCAGGATATTTCTTTTCTGGAGTTCTTATGGCTCCCCATATGATCCCAGCCCCAGTGGTGACTGAGCTCAAGAAGTGTTTGGCCAAAGCTCTCAGGCACAGGGTGGGACTGCTGAGGCTGTCTTGTGCAAGGCCAGGAGCTGGACTGAATGGTCCCTGTGGATCCCTAACAACCCAGGATATTCCATGATTTTCTGACAAAGGAAAGCCACAGCTTCACTGAGATGTGGGTCCTCTCCAGGAGTAACAGAACAGTGGCAGAAAGAGAAGAGATGCTCTGACCTGCTGGTGTTCTCCTTGTCCTCAGTATAAGGGTTTGTCTCTTTGCATCAGTTTGCTAAGAAAGCAGTCACTGTGTCCTGCTGGGTGGATTCATTTTTCATTCTACATAAAAAGAAAGAAAAACCAGATTGAAAAGAGGAAAGGGATTCCAGACAGACAAACTTACTCCCAAATTGTTTGGAGAGGAGAAGATGTTCACAGAAAGCTGAATTAAATAAAGACATTGCACTAAAAAGGCATTTATATTCAAGATTTTCCAATCATCTCAATATTCTGAAGAAGTTCAGATTTTCAGGAGATGGACAAATACCCAATTTCAGACAAATATTCTGTTTCAGTGGGTAAAATGAGGTCTGTGGAAAGAAATAAAACATGGGCAGTTATTCCTCAAGGTATGTCAGAGCCATAAACAGAACCAGAACTCTTCTGCTTTACCAGGTTTGCCACACAATGGTCTTTATTCTTTAATCAAATGAGCAACAGAGAAGAATTTTTTTATTATGACAAAAAAATCCCCCATGTGGAGTTATAAAATCATCAGGAGGGAAGTTGTTCTGATTTCTTTAACCAGACAGGCCGAAAGTTGCCAGCCTCCATAAAGTTGTTTCCTAATTTTGAGAGTCTGTGTGAAACTCTGTTTGTGTGGAACCCTGCAGGCTCACTCCAGGGGAATTTGGTTCATACCTGTCAAAGACCAAACAATGAGGATGCTGAGGTGTATTTTTGTTTTTTTCCTGTGCTAGTATGGTGACACTGATTTCCAAACACATCATTCAGAGGAAACCAAAGCTGGAATAAATGCTCCTGCAATGTTTCCAGCAGCAATGATGTGGTCTCAGTACTCTATTAAGAAATGCCATTATTTATAGGAAAATTAAGAAAACAATAGTTGCAAAGATAGAAACAAGTAATTAGCTTCTTCATAAGCAGAAATTTGAAAGAAAAAGAATACCTTAAGAAAATGAAGGAGAGAAAAATCCTGGCACTGTAGAATCAAGGTAATGATTGAAAATCAGGATCTGATGGGATGTAAAACCAAACAAATACAGACAAGTCACAGACACTTTTTAATCATCAATGGCCACTAGACCTGACTATTATTATAGTCTTAGAAATGTTATAATCTTACTACTGCCTAAATCATGTGGTGTTTTTTAATTTATTTAGTGTCTAAAAATTTTTTTAAAAAGATTTGTAGAGAGGATATTTAAGATGCAGTTCATAACCCAAGATAAGTCTAAATGGGTTTAGTGTTTAGTTTCTCTAAGAGGTAGCTTGGGTTTTTGTACCAGTATGCAAAAGGAAGCCATGGAGAAGAAAAGATTTTGCAGATTTTCTCTTTGGCTTGGGAATGTCCATTTCTGACAGGACTTGGGCTGTCTAGTTTTCAACATTTGAATCATAATTCCTTGAGTATAACTAATGTCTCATTTTCTCCCTTTTTCCAACTTTTTAGATATATCTGAGTTAAAAACTGCCTTAAAGTATATCCAAAAACCACTTAAGCTCTCTCTTAAAATTATCAAGATTTTTATTGCAAAGTATTGTTATTCGGAGTTGGTCCCAATGATCCTTGTGGGTCCCTTCCGACTCAGGATATTCTATGATCAGATAACAGCAGAGTGATCTTGTGCAAGGCTCTTCCTGACCTCCTGAATGAAACTCTTCCTTATTTATCCAGAAACACCATGGGATTCATCCAATCCACCTGCAACCATCTAAGACTTCACCTCTGATCTGAACCTGCCATCAAGTCTTGGCCTCTGATCAATAGAGAAAGAATCAACTCATCCCACCTTGGAAAGCTGTTTTGAGGAAATGCTATTTCCTTCATGGATAACTGAGGAAGCCTGACAACTCTTTCAGAGAAAACTTGAACCACCTAATAGACAAATTAAATGAATCCCTTGATGTCTTAGGCTGAAGGACAAGATGCCTGAAAACCTCACCCATGGAAAAGGGAAAGACAATAAATATTATTTTACCAACACAGACAGGAGAAGCTGTGGAGTGATCTTTCATTTTGGTTAAAGGCAGAGCATTTCCATGCCTTCTGAGTCACAGGACCTGTGTGTGAACTCCTAATTCAGAGCCTCCTGAACTCACCAAATTGTACCTGGAAATGACTTTAGCCATGAGGAATTTGGCATGCATTACATGATACTTCACAACATGGGAACCCACTCCAGCATGAGAGAGTACTTCAAACACTGTGGGAAGTTTTAACAGCTGTGGGATTTTTCCCAAAATGCCCTGATTTCAGCCTGGACATCATCAGTGGAGGCCCCTGAACCTTGGAGTTTGCTTCCTGCACTTGTCCCACGCCAGCCTTTAGTCTATCACCTTGCAGAGCAGTGCATGAAGCTCATCCATGTTCTCTGGTTTTTGCCTGAGGGGCTGGAGATAAGGAACATGTCTAGCTTCTCCTAAGAGAGTCTATTTAAGGCAGACATTAGTCAGCATGTTTGCATTTTGTATTTAAATTATGTAAATGTGTTCAGAGACTGATGGGGGCCTATCTGACAAACCTAAAACCAAGTAAATAAGAATAAGTGAAGCGTAGTGACATGAAAATGGAAAACCCAAATGAAAACGATTTTTCAGGGGATTTATGCACGCCCAAAAAACAGACAAAACCACAAACCCAAGAAGTTGGGGCAGGATAAAGTTCACAAATGAACCCTGGGCAGAATGAAGGGAGAGATTTCTTTTCTCATCTGTTCCCTGGTTTTCCCAACCTGGAGCCTAAGGCACCCAGGAGTAAAACAACCACAGGGAACATCCTCCCTCAAGGAAGCAGCAGAAGCAGTAAATGCTTTAACTGGTACCAAGGGCTTTTATATTCATTGCTTCTCAGCAGAGATCTTTAGACAAGGTTTTGTCTCCAGCTTAGGAAACCATGAGGACACATGTCTTGGACTGACATGGGAGATGTGGCAGAAAAGCAGCGAGGCTGAACTCAAGTTTCAGGAAAGTTTGGGACAACTCTCCCAGTGTTGGCTTTTGGTCTTATTTCACCTGCCTGTGGCCAAATACTGACTAATGTGTAAATCCTGATACACATGAAGGAAAATGTGATGGTTGGGATGACCCTGATTTCCAAGAGGAGTCATTTGCCTCAAGCTCCTAACATCAGATAATAATTTTTGAATTTGAGATGATCCAAAAAGACTTGAAAGTGATACTTGGGGCTAAAATAAAGGGGTTTGATTGTTTCCTCCTCTCTCAAGTGTTAAATAACATTTTGACAGAACTGCAGCTGCATCTAAAAGCCTCATTTGATAGAAATTTCCACTGAGAAATTCTAAGATAAAAAATAACCAGGTTTTGGAACTAAGAATTGCAATTTTTTGAACACATGAAAATGAAAACCAAAATCAAATGTTTAGAATGCTTAGGTTTTTTAAAAGACCATTAGAATGAAAAAATATTATTAAAAATTATCCTAGGAGAAGTGAATTGGATACTGATTTATTTAGAATATTGCCAAAAAAATTCAGATGGCCAATTGCTATATTTTTAAAATTCTTTGGTATCCACTAATCTGTACTTTTGCAGAACATTGGAGAACCCAAAGAAAAATTCACATAGAAACCAAATTTCTCTTTCCAATTTCTTGGTAGTTTTACTAAATGCATTTGGTCAATCTGAAAACATGACAGCATGCATAAAGAAATTAACTTCTTTAAAGGAAAAACAATTCAATTTTAAATTTGTACCATGCTATATTATTTTGCTATCTATAAATCACACTATAGTGATCAGATTGAGGCAGCCTTGGGTCCTTTAATTTGGAGGTTCATGGTTCACAATCATGAAAAGCTAAACTCCAGTGTGTCAGTTTTCCCTCTTCAATATTGGTTAGTCAATGTGATTATTTGCATATATTTGCATAAGAACATTCTAGAATCTGCTCAGGTCATTCTTTATACACACTATACCTGCTGGAACCACTTAATAGCAAGTAAATTATTTCCATGAGTAATTCTGCATCCACTTTCTTCCCCTCCAACCAACTCCTATGGACATTCCTCGTTAAAATTAAAATAATCAGGCAACAAAACCTGTAATTGTCTTTATCTTTTTACAGTCTTCATCTTATTTCCTGTCCTGAATATATGAATAAAACAAGGACAAACATTTTTGTGTTTTATGACCTGAGTGCAAATAATCTGGTGGAATGAGACTGAAGCTGAAAAACTGAAAGTTTGGAACTAAATCAATGATTTTTTATGTCTAGCAGGGTTCTCAGTCCACATAATTGTCCACAATCAGTGAATTATTTTTATACACAGAATTAATGTAATTTCACATTACAGGTTCAATTCACTGCAAGGAATTTTTGTTTTTCTATTACATCTTGGACCACTTCAAACCAGCATTTCTGCACTAAGAGTGCTGTACTTTTGATCTTGTAAAAGGTGAATAAGAGAAAAGAAACATGGAATTTTGTCCTGAAGGTCAATGAAGCAGAGTGAGCATTAACAGGAAGGTCACAGATATTTTGTGGGGATATTGCCTCAGATTCATTTTTGTTTGCACTGGACTAGGAGGATACTCTGATAATGGAGAGAAAAGTTAAATGTTGTGGATAAATTTTCAAATAAGCTGTTGTATGAATTATTAACTTTGACAGAAGCCACCAGTTGTGTAGATTGTCTCCTCTAAATCTTGAATATTCCAATATCAGCCTGCCATAAAATTACTGTTACAGATGGATCTCTGGATTTTGGGGTTAAAGACAAGGAGGAGGTGGAGTTTTTTCCATGAATTGTCCCTTTATGCCCTTTTAAATATGCATCTTAGGGACTGGCAAGAAGTGCTTTTGTGTTTCAGGTTTTGGGGTTTTTTTTGCTTGTCTTGAAGTTGGATAAAACCTCCAAATCTCCTAAGTGTTCCTCTGTTAAAAAATTTAATTAAAAAAAAATGTGGTTAATTTGAAATATTTGAGTTAAATGATTTGAAATTAAATTTATCATTTATTCCTGAAGTAGTGTTTTCAAATGAAAAGTCATTTTAAGACAAAAGTTCATAGAATTTTCAAGGTCCTCACCCAGTACAACCACCATGTTTGACAAGCTCTCTCCACATAAAAATACATTTTCATATTTCTAGTCTTCTAAAATTTTTACTGAAATGGGAAAGACATTACATCTACTTTCCCCAGAATGTTTTTTTCCAGGACATTAATTAGGATTTGCCAACAAAACATCACAAAGCTTTTCTTATCAGTGTTTTTTCTTGTGTGATGGGAGAAGTATATGCATAGTTACTATTGAAAAAATGGCAGCTGAGGTTTTAAAATTGTTTTTCTTGCCAGCAGCCAGGACTTAAGAGCAAAAGTCTTACTGATGTGGGAGTTGGCTCCTTTGAAAAGAGGAGATTTTCCTCCAATAACCATTAAAAGTCAAGATATGTATTAAAAGATGCCCAGAGTGGAAGCAAACTATATTTAGCTAATATTTTATAAATACTGTGTAACCAACTCTATAATGTTTTTTCCTGGTTTCAGCAATCTGTCTGCAAACTCTTCACCTTAATTTGACACAATTAGTCTGAATTAATTTAAAATAATGCTTTGGGGTGGGAGGGCAGAGGGGTCGCCAGGAGTTCTTGGGGCAAGAAATTCTTAAATAGCAGAAACTAAGGTAGGTATATTTTTAATTATAGCATATCTGATTAAATCTATGACACTTTTTTATTTGCTTGCCAGAATATCAAGTATCACAATACTTATTTTCTCTAATTTTTGCATAATTTTCATCATCTTTGCCTTGAGTTCCAGCTAACAAAAAAAATTGAAAGAGTAGAAAATCGAGAAACAAAGCAAATTATGAAATATTTATTTCAAATCTAACATATTTTCATGGAAAAAAGGGTGACAAAAATGCCCCATTTCTTACTTTGTCATCATTCTGCTTTCATATTTTTGAATCTGGAAATGCTTAGAGATTTTTATCACAACAGAATATTTTTGTTGGCTTTTTTGTTGTTGTTGTTGTTGTGCTGCTTTCCCATTTCACCCCACATAAAGAATTTGCTGCTGCTGTCTTTCTGGGAGAAGCCATGAGCAGGAAGACAGAGTGGGAACAAGAATGTCAGACTATTACATAGACAAGGTTCTTTGCCTGGGGGCAAGAAAAAAAAAAAAAGGAAAAGAAAAAGAAAAAGCACAAAACACTTGAAGAAAAATATGACATTTCTAAAAATCTTGAGTGGCAAGGAGAAAATGAGGAAATGATTGTTCCTTGGCTCTCCCAACACAAGGGGGCATTAAATGGAATTCTCAGGTAATGTGGACAAATTAAATACAAAAGGTGTTTATTTACTCAATACAAAGGTAGGCTGGGCAGTTCTTTGCCACAAAATAAGAGATGCTAAAATTGTATTTGGGTTCAGGTGGACATGGATTCCAAACCAACAACACAGGCTGAAATTAGGAAAAAATCAGGGGAAAAAACCTCAAGGACAAGGATACCAAGACCCCACCAGTTTGCTGTAACTGGTTCAGAGCAGGGATTCAAACCTTGGTTTGTGGATGGTTATTGGCTCTTCCTGAAATAAAAGGGAAAAAAGGGAATGATCCTTTTCCACCCATGATTTTAGAAAACTGACTGTGCCTCTTGAATTTCTTTTTGCTTTTATCTTTGATCTTCAGCAGGAGCTTTGATCTGCACTTTTTACCTTTTGATGTCACTGGTGTAGGGAGAGGGGAAAAAAAAAAGAAAAAGGCAAGATATTCAATATGTACAAATGGGTGTAGCTCCTAAAAGGAGTTACAGAGTGGTTTGTACAATTAAGAATCTGGGTCAATACTCAGAAATTTAGTTGAAAAGGGTGGAATTCAACTCCCTTAATTTTATCTTTTTATGAGAAATTAGGTGTCTGCAACAAACGTCTTTAGTTGAACTCATTACTGATTTATATTAGATGTCTGCTTCAGAAGAAGATGAATCACAGCCTGATTCTAAAGAGAAGTTCTGGATGTGTATTTGGCAGAATTAATTCCTTTTAAGAGGACACAAAGTAGGATCTGTAACCTTGAACTTTTATCAAATATGTACCTAACAGTTGTTCAGCCTTTCTGTTTCCATTTTAACTGTTCATTGTTCCTCAACAAAGATTGTAAAAAGTATTCTTCCTTTATGAAAATGAGCAGAGATAATGTTACCTCAGTGCTACAGTATTCAGCATTCAGAGAACACTTCCACTACCTATTAAAAAAAGAAAAATAATTGCTCTATAGAACAATGTAAAATTCCAAATCTCAGATTAAAAATGAAAAAAAAAATCAACTGGATTATAAAATTTTTTACAGTGTTTTATTCTGCTGAGTTGAGTCAACATATTGAATCTGTTTATTGCCTTTTGCAGAAAAATGGAGCTGTAAAAGAGCCTTTTATGATGATTTTACATGGAGTATTTTTTTTTTCAGTGAAAGTTATCAACTTTGGATTTAGTGATGAGTGAAAAATGAACCTTTTTTTTTTCCTCCCCTAATCTTATCTTAGACATATAACCTATGTCCAGGATAGGTCCCCAAGCTTTGAAAGGAGAGGGCATGATAATTATTAGGTATAACAAGAATTAATTAAAAGGTTGGTTTTTTTTTCTAGTTGAAGGTGTCCCCACCAATGGCAGGGGGATGCTTTTGATGGTCCCTTCCAACCCAAATCATTCTCTGTTTCTGTGATTAGCTACAGCCTAGAGCTCAAAGAATCCTCCTATCATTTGTGAAAAGCAACTGAAAGAAATGGGCCTTTTTGGCAGGTTGAACCTCACTGTGCAGAAGCTCATCCCCCAGCCTAGAAAATGTAGATGTCTGCCAATAGAAAGGTCATCACAACTGCAACATCATTGCTCTGGGAGGTCCAGCCTGTTTTGGCTCAGTTCTCTGCCAGGTTTAGCAGAAGTCAAATGGCATTCTTGACTGAGGTCCCTTGGTTTTACCTTCCATTACCTTGTTAAAAACAAAACAGTTTGACTCCAGGCAGCTCCAATACTCTAGTAAAAACTGGAATTACTCAGAACTGAAGTGACTGTTACCCAGGTCAATTAGGCCAAATTTACCCTGGCACCATGAGTGGTCTTGTGGCTCCTCCTCTGAGGTCAGCTGTGATTTTGTGGCTACATCCACATTATTGAACTTAATGTTGTTGCCCTGACTTTTTAAGATTTTCCAAGCCTTCCGGTGTTCGCATTCTTGTAACAAACTTTCTCACACACTTTCTGTAAATAACTTATTGTTTTGCATTCTTTTATAGAAGAGGAGAAATTTAATAGACTGTTAGTTTGTCCAGTGTCATTGAAGAGGTGGCACTGTCACCCTCCAATCCACTGTCACTTTTAGCAATCTATAAATGTAAAATCAGAAATTAAAAAACTCTCTTTTCACCTTGAAGGAGCAGAGTGTCTGTGTCGTGTTATTTCGTGTCCTATAGTGACAATCTGGATCTCCGAAACAGGTGGGCACATCCTAAATACTTGTTGGAAATGGTCAGTGCCCAAGCCAATTCCTGAACAGAGCCCTGCAAATTGGCTGGAAGGTGTAGTTAAACTGAGCCAAAAACTCACTAGGCATCTTCTAAGAATGTAAAGAGGCAGACAATCAAATTTTGGAACCCATACTGTCTGACACAAAACAATTTACAGAACAAGAAGGATATTTGAATGCTGAAGTTGGTCTCTGATTGGATTTTTCTGTGTATTTGACTCCATTGAGCCTTCAAGAGGACATGGGGCATATGGGAGTGTGTGCTGATGTAAAGCATCACTAAATTATATGTACTAGACTTAAAAATTACTGTATTGAGGTGTCAGGATTCTTTCTGCCTCATTTATCTGCAGCTGATACAATCAGCTGCATTAAATTTCCTACTAAACTCAGCAAGATAAAAAATAAAGGAAGAAAGGAACCACCACCACCAGAAGCATAAAAATGCTATGATTTTTGGTAGAATACTCCTGAGTGAGAAAAGATTCTTTGCTTTATGGGACAACTGTTAATAATGCCAACTTGGAGACATATTACAAATGCAGACATTCAGGGGGCTTTTCTAATCCTCAGTTGCAGTTTGTCAGTGCTTCAGGAATATTCCCTTGCTCCAATTGTTCATCCTCAGCAGGAGCTGGATTAGCAACATCAGAGTCTGCAGATGCGTATTGTTTCCCATTAGTCTCAGCTTGAGCCTGGTGTTATGTCCTTTTCATCAGGAACCTCCAACTCTAAGTCAGTGAACCAGGACTAATGATCCCAGCTTTCCTGGGAGACATCAGAGTCTGTGTATGTCATGTCCAGAGCTTTGGCTTCTGCTGCTGTTGGCCATTTAATGTGCTGCTTAAGCCTCAGACCACTTACTCCCCTCTGCAGCATAAGCTGCAGCCTCCTCACAATGTTTCCAAGAAAATACACACTTGAATATGATTTTCGCTTCCTCTCTTTGGATTTCTTTTATAGTTGCATCTGGCAGGAAAGAGGGAGTGGGGGGGGGTGGGGTAGGGGGCAAAGAAGGAGGAAAAAGAATCAGTTTGCAAACACTTAAATGTTGATGGCCAACGTTTGCACTTTTACTAGCAGACTACCTGTAAATAAGAATTATTTACAAATGATTATTTGGAAGAAATGAGTGAGAAAAATGCCAGTATTCACATTGATGAATAATATTTGAGGTAGATTATTCAGCCAAGTCTACTCAACAGTATCAGATGGAGAAGTGCTTTGTAAAGGTTACTTCTGTCCTTTTTTTCTCTCTGTTTTCTTGCTAACCCTGTTGGCCTCTCATAGATATCAAATTCGTGTTTCCATCTCAACACAGCGAATAAAGAGCTCCCCTTAGAAACAGACTTTTTTTGATAGAGACAGGGATATTTCTGTAATGGAACCAGCAACTTGAACCTTCTGTTCCGGACTTTAATATGAACATATAAGACTTCCCCTGGCTGCCCTTCTTTTATGACCAGCTGCCTAAAAAATATTTTTCATGCTTTGTGATACTAGGTGTATTTTTTTAATGAAGATTTAAAGAATTTCCTCCAAAGTTCCTCTGAAACATGCACACCATAATATTCCAGTGAAGTCTGTTTCTTGATTTGCCAGTCTGTTTAAAAGGCTTGTAAGGCAGTGTTAGAGCAGAATTTCACTTTAATTGGCATTGCTCCTAGCTATTTAAGCAATGTGCTGAACTGTCTATCATCAAACCTGGGCAGCCAGAACAGTTTCTTACCACCAACTTGATATTATCTAGACTCAAATACTTACAGCCTAGATAGTGATGTTTGGGCTGTGTTGAGAACTTTAGAAATCATTGTCTGCAATTGCCCCAGGTATGTTTCTTATTCTAAATGTTTTAACTCAATACAGACCACCAATTTGCAAAAAAAGAGAAAATCCTTTGGATAGCTGAGATTTTAACTTGTGGCACTTACTGTTAATGTGATAAGATACAGGATTCTAATTAGGGATCAAGATTTTCTTTTTTATTGAGTGCGATCAAATTCCTCAAAAGGAGACTGACTTCCTGCTCTGGAAAGATTGAGATGAGAGAGGATTTGGATATGGACAATGGGATGGGCACAGAAAGATGCTTGTGTAGCTGAACTCAGAGAGTGGTGGTTGATGGATCACACTCAGCCTGGAGGCCAGTGAGTAACTCATGATCCCTCCTGGACTTGTCCTGTTCAATTTCTGTGCTGATGCCCTGAAGGAGGAGGTGGAGTTTGCCCTCAGCAAGTTGTCAGGTGGTGCCAAACTGATGGGACCAGTTGATACAGTCCAAGGCTGAGTTATGACCAGGGGGTTTCAGACAGTGGGGATTGATGAGCTGACAGGAGCCTGGTGGAGCTCAACAAGGACAAATGCCCTTCCCACAGGAAGGAAGAGCCTTTTGCTGTGGTACAGGCTGGGCACTGAGAGATTCAGGGGCAGCTCTGTGGCCAATGTCCACAGTGAGCTCTGGCAGCAGCAGGGACAAACAGCACCCTGGGCTGTATGAGCCAGAGCAGAGCCAGCAGTCCAAGGAAAGGGATTATCCCTCTGAACCAGCACTCAGATCACAAATACTGTACTGCAGTTTGGGCCCCTGATCCATAAAAGACTGACCAACCACTGTGTGCTCCAGGAGGGGCACCAGGGTGCTCAGGGCTGGAGCAGCTTCTTGGTGCAGGAAGGTGGTAGGATTGTTCAACCCAGAGAAGTGGCTGCTCGGAGAGGTCTGAGATCAACCTCTGGTACTTATGATAAGGTTATTGAGAAGATCTAACCAGGCTGTTCACAGGGTGAGAAAATGAGAGACAGTAGGAGTAACAGAAAACAAAATGAAAGACAATTTCCCCATGATAGCTGGGGATTAGGGATACTCTTCCTGGGAGATGGTGCATCCTGCACACAGTAATCTCTGCTGACCCCCAGAATGACCCTGTTTTGAGCAGCTTTTTGGACTAAAGTCCTCCTGATGTCCCCTCCAAGCTGAATTGCCCTATGACCTTGAGATCTTGTGATTCCAGTTTAGGCTGAGGAAGAAAGCTCGACTTGGGATTTATAGGCTGTTGTTCTGACTTAAAATATCAAGGAATTCACTAGAAAATAAATCCTCTTAAATTTTTGTTTGTTTTGGATTGCACTTTGATGAGTGTAATCCTCTGATGAGAATGTCTGGATTCTGTTTTGATCTGGTGTCTCACATGATGGCTCTTCAGATGAAAAGACTCTGCTTTTGCTGTAAGGGTGCAAAACCATATAGTTGGCACTGTGAAAGGTGTTTCTTGTAAAAGGGGAATATTGCTCCATTAACAGCCATCCTAAGGTACTTTAAAATTATCATTCCCTCTGTCTCTGAATGGTGTTTGACAATACATGTTCAAATTATTTCTACACGTACCCCGCCCCAAAAAATATCCAATTTCAATAATCTGTATTTATTTTTTTGTTCTATAGACAGGGATATATTTTCTAAACAGGCTTCTAAGCTTTCATACTGAGAACACTTTTATCCAGTATTTTCAAAGATTCTGTATTAACCAGGTTGTCAGGCAGCTGAGGTCAGTACTTTTCTTTCTTCCTTTGGGTCTCAGTGTCAAGCTGTACAGCTTAAACAGGGAATTGAAAGAATGTGTATTTTTGCCTGGACAGTTTTATTATTTTACCTGAAAAAATTTCCATCACCAACACCCCTTCATTAAATTAACCTTCAATCCCAAGAAGCTTTGCATCAAAAAACAGCTGCTTGAGATAGAGAGAAATTATTTACTGGAACAACAAAAAAATAATTTCCCATTACTGTAGTAATAGTGAATGAATTGTCCCCTACTATTCATAGATATTCTTTCCAGTGTTATCTCACATTCAGCCAGAGGAAGATACACTTAGTACAAAAGCATAATCATTTTGAGTCTGGATATCATTTTCATAAATTATTTATCATTATCTACCCCCCCCAGTAATTAGTCATGTAATTTCTTTCAATAACAATGTTGATTACTTTGGTCAACCCTTTCTTATTCCTTCATCCCTGAGAGCTTCCCAAAACCCAAGCCCAAGAGCATCATCAGCTTCCTGAATCTGTCCTTCATGGAAAGCTTCTTGAGCTGCCCTGCCTTGGCAGGACCTCAGCAAGTCTGAGAAAGCTTTACCTCAAGGACATATTTCTTTTAGCAAGCAAAAAAATTGGCTTCTTTCCAAGAAGCCAAAGTTGTGGCTGTTGCCATCCTATCAAACCCTCTCCAAACACTTCCCTGCTATTTCAATGCTAGTATTTATGTCTAAGCTACTCTTTGGGAATGCACTTTGACACATCCCAAGTCTTACACAGGACCTAGGAATAGTTTCAGGATTGTAGGCATTCTGGATGAAAGCTGTGCAAACAATCATGCTGGCAATGCAACAGGATGGATGGTCAAGTTTTAGTTTGTGTCTACAGACAAAGACTTTGGGCTTAGTGTTTAATTTTTCACTGAAACTTCATTTGCTGGCATAGGAATTAAATTCTCTCAAGTTTTAGGGAATTGTTCTTTTAATGCTGAATGGCTGAATCTACTGTTGATTGTTCAGCATAGCAAAATCAGGCATATATTTTATCTGTACATGATTTTACATCAGGGCATTTCAGGATAAAACACGGGTGATTCTCTGGTACATCCTGTTTAATTTAATTTTATGTATTTCTGTCTCCCAAAAAATCAATTTTAAATGCTGATTATTAAATTCAGTGTTGCCAGAATCCACTTATCAAGCCTCAAAAACATTTCTGTCAAGTGGGCCATGTTTTCTGCTGAATTTTTACTGGAGTACAAAGTGCACTACATGCAGTCTCTGTGAGTTCTTCCCCACCATCTACTTTCACCTCATCTGTTTGTATTCCCTTTCCTCTTTAGGAAGCATTTTCGATGCAAATGCTACAGGCTTTTCTGGGCTGTTTGGTATTATGTGAGAAATCACCACTCCTGACCTCATACAGTGAAGCATCAGTAGTTTAACAGATTGGCAGGGATGGGACAAAGTGCACTAAGCCCCTGGAGGATATAAGTGTCTGTTTAGCCAACTTGAAAGCATCTTGACATTCTTTTGACCATTGCCACTATTTATTTTTCTGTAATAGCTCTGTCACAGCACTAACCATAGTAGACAGATTTGCTATGAATTTCCCTTGGTGGTTTATCATAGCCAGAGAGAAAGTTAATTTCCATACCTTTCCCTTTGTACATCAGCTTGTGTAATATACAGTATCCATCTGCTTTTCTGAAAGAAGAGTAAAATACCTCTGCACTCTCAAACCTGGCTGCACCCACAGAGTTTCCTAACCTTAGCCCTTTTCTTCCTGGAGCCTCGATGACACCTCAAGCATCTTAAAACTTTTCTGATCTCTCCCTTCAGGACATCAGTGTCTTGCAATGCACACCTTACTCAAGGATTGAAGAAAGGAGTGGATAATGGGAACACAGTGAGGAGCTATTTGTTACTGCAATATCCCAGTAGGTAAAGTGCACCTGGAGTTTTAATGAGTGAGTCCCTCTTTTTGTAATTAGTGTTAGTGCATTGTGATTATATTCTTGTTTACTGCTGATCCTCAAGAAATTGCAAGGTGTTCTACAAAGGAGGTTGGTAGATTTCCTTACACTTTACAAAGAATTTAATTTCCAGACATAATTTCCTCTCTGTCATCAGGCTAGGTTAGGAACAAAATACAGAAATCATAGGTCTTAATTAATTGCTTTTTTCCCCCTATAAAATCACTTGAATGCCTTTCCTAGCACTCACAGGTCCCAAATGAGAGAGAAGTACAGTCTGCTTAATTACAACAGACATAGTCCGAGCATAAATAAGTGCTTGTGCTTTAAATCAAACACCCTATATAGGATTTAATCATAAATTTTCCACTGCGGATTCAGAAATAATATTTTGGTCAAAGAACAATACCCACATCACATGAAACCCAGTAGTTATAGATGCAGTACATGAAAAAAGTAATACTGGTGTCCACAGATCTCAAACTTATTTTCAGTGAACATCTCAGGTTTTTTGGTTCTTTTTGTTATAATAGGGAGAGAATTTTAAGGCACAAATCACAATTAGGTTTCCAACTCCCATTAAAAGAGTGAGAGAATTAAGTCTCTCTTGGTCTTTTCAAAACCCACCCATTTCTTTTAGCATTTTTGTCAGTGTCTTCTGATTTAACACTGAAGGCTACAATGACCCTGCCACAACATTCTGATGTCTTTCACACGTTTTGAAAATATAAACCCACCCACACTAAATACAATTGTTTTTTGTTCATATATAAGACTGGTAAAAAATCCAAAAAACATGCAGCCAGCCATATTGTGTAAGGACAAAGTGTAAAAATACCCCATTCTTTCTAAGAAGAGTTATTCCAGTTTGACTTTTACCTAATTATTGACTAATAGGTAGCTCAAAACTGCCTTTTTTGAGGCCACTTCTGCTGTTTCCCCCTCCAAAGGACTGGAATAGTTCTGGCATTTCCTAGCTGTTCAAAATGCACACAGAAAAAACATTCATGAGCTTTGTTTTTCAAAGAAAATAACAAGGGGTATTAGTCTCTCTTGTAATCTAGAATGAGCAGCATTGTGGGGGGGTTTGGTTAGTTGGTTGGTTTTACTATTTTTAAAGGATTTCCATGGTCTCTGGAGGCTCTCCATGGGTTGTCTCTCATTTTAGTCTTAAAAATCTGCTGTCCTCTTCCTCTGCAAACTTTTTTAACTGTCTCAGTGCTTGATGCACTGCTCACCACCTCCAAGGTGCTGCAGTCTTGCTCCTGACTTTCCTCCTCTAATTACCCTCTCTAACTAATTACCATTCAGCCTGGCTTGTGGAGGAATTCTCGGAAAATGGACTGTGGGTGCCTCAGAAATGCTCATCCATCTGTATTTAGCATGAAACAGCCTCAAGGAGAAAGGCTGTGGCACCACAGAGCAAGTATTTTATATAACCATTGCATTTCCACCTTAACATAAAAGTGTTAAGGTGGAAATGCAAAAGATGGGATTTAAAACACAGATCAGTCTAACAGCATGAGCTCCTTAGTAGCTCAGCCTCTGGGAATTTATTTCTCACCACCTACAATGCAGAGAGTCACAGAAGGGGCACCTAGAGCTGCACAGTACCTGGGACCTCTTATAAGGCTAAAAAGGGTGAACTTCTCCAAAACACCAAAGTATTTCCATTCTGGCCCACAGTGACAGACCCAGCACTATGCCAAGGGACTTCTCTATGGTAGGATTTGAACATGCTTGATAAAGGGGATATTTCCCTAACAAAGAGTAAGTGATGAAATATAGAAATTTTTGTGGAGGTGGAAAGATTTATCTCAGTGAGACCTTTCTAGACATTTTCAGAAAGCCATCTGTCCCAGCTGGCTAATAGCCTAAAAGCCCTCCTAGCAAGAACCTTCTGCTCACCTGGCCCAAATTCTCATGGGCTGGGTCTGGAGACACTCTTGGAAGGTTTTTGTTATTTTTTCACCGTAATGAAGAGGACTGAGAGTTATTAGCTTGTAGAAATGGTTGTATTTTAGTGATAACTGACAATGGTTGTATATGTGTATCTGAGCTATACTGGGGGGCACAGAGCAAGGAACTTCTTCAGCTCCTCAGTGGAAGGCAGAAAAATAAAAGGGGATTCTCCTTTAATGGTTTCCCTAGTGTTTTTAGTCTCACACCAACATACTCAGAAATTCAGAGAAGTACCTGTACCTCTGACATCTCTCTCAGCCTTGCTGATACTGATAGACCCCAGGTCTGAACTGTTTTTTCATCATGAATCTCCATTTATTTGCCAGCTAAACTTTGCCTGCATGTCTCCATTCCCCTTCTCTCAAAGTATGTAGTTGAGACGTAACAAAGCACAAGCCCACCTGGGTTTATCCCTTATTTTAGGTTTTCCCTGGAATTTTGTTTGTGTCAGAAAGTTGCAGTGTGGCTTGACACTTTCCACAAAAGAAGTGATCTTTCATTTAGACAGGCAATGGCACAATCCCAGAGGAAAGCTGAGAATAACAGAGTTACTGGCAGACTAATTCATGGTCTTCTGTAAAGTTCAGCCATTCCCCAGGATTTGCAGTTCAAAACAGGGAGAGATATTTGAAAATGTTTGATCCTATCAATCAAAGAAGTCTTTTAAGCTCTGATTATATACCTGTTCTGTGTAGTTTGTACACAAATTTAGGATTAATAGAAGGTTTATGTTAGAATGGACCTTAAAGATCATCTAATTCCAACTCCCCTACCATGGGCAGGGACAACTTCCACTATCCCAGGCTGCTCCAAGCCTCATCCAACCTGGCCTGGGGCACTTCCAGGGATGGGGCAGCCACAGCTTTGGCTACCTGACTGCAAATTATTTGGGTTGCTCTGGTCAACTTCTTGGAACAGATCAGTTTTTCTGGACATGGTTAATTTCACTCAAAATTGGGGATCTAAAAAAGTAAAGCCTTGTAATTGAGTAGAGGGCATTCACTCACCTAAGGCTTTCTTGATAATTAATTAGAAAAAAAAAAGTTGCATTTCTAGAGAATAACTCATCTGGCTCAGCTATCTTCTGCAGGGTGTTAAACATATCCTGGAGTGCTTCTTTCTCACTGCCAGTTGTAGACACCCTACATGCCACAGGGTGGATGTCACCTCATGACATCCATTTCTGCCTGTGGCTGCAGAAGTCCTGGTTTGTGACTGAAGAGTCCAGAATTTTTAGCAATGACATTAAAGCAGCTCTTGGCAGGTTGGGTCATCTACCTAACTTCACTTACTTGAAAACAGAGCTTGTAGGATTTCCCTCTTTAATGGGAAGAAAGAGAAGCCTTCAGAAGGTAACTCAGTGCAATTTTTGGTCTTGAGATTGATTCATTTAAGCTTTTTCCCTTATTTTTCTGCCCTGATTGCAGACAGGAAGCAGATGCTCATCCTAGACACGGACAGACATCAGGGTAATTTGCCTCAGACAATCCCATCCTACATCACCAATCTAAAACCAGGAGGAATGAGCCCTGTGTAGGAGATGAATTTTCTCCCTCTCCTCTGTAAAGACATTCTTAAGTAGACTCCTGGAAGTTTAAAGAAGCTCAGCTAGGACTTGAAGAAGAAGGAAAGTTCTATTCCGTGTGTAAATGTTATGTTTCAAAAACATTTGGCTGGCAAATATTCAGGTTTAAGTTTCTCTCTTTTCTTCTCTGCCCTTTTTTCCTTTCCTGCCCTTTTTCCTTTTTTGCAAGTCAGAAACAAAGCCCGAGGAAGGGAAAATAAAAAGGCCTGGGATATCAAACCTAAAAGAGCAACTTAAAATAAAATAAAAAAACATGTTTGCTTTTCTGAAAGGAACAGAAGAATTTTTTTCCTAGAAGTAGGGAATTGGCTTATGAACTTGTCACATTAAAAAAAAAAATAGTTTTTTATTTTTTTTTTTAGCTTCATTATTCACTTGTTAAACCTAATTAGCCCAAATAGTGAGATGTGAGGCAGAGATTAGAGATGGAGACAAAGTTTGCACCCTAATTTGTTTGTAATCAGAGTAAAAATTGTTGTGAGCTTATTCCATAAATGTTAACTGGTTATTATCAGCCAAAGAAAATGAAGTGTAGATCAGAGACACATTTACTTACAGGCTTTGGGGGAGCCAGGGTCAGACCTCCTTTCTGCAAAGAGCTCAGGCATCTACTCAAACTCCTGTCATCCACTGAGAGACAAATGCCTTTTCCATTAGGCATTCATGGAATTGCTCTTCCTATCTGAACCAGCTCTGGAATTTAAATGGAGCCCTTCTAAGTCCCAGGTTTACCTTCTAAATGGACATTTCCATTCCTGCCTTTCTCCTGTTTTTCAGCCTTTGTATGGGTTTGGCAAAGGCATAAGCAAAGTCTAAGCAAGGAGTAGATGTTGTTTAGTGTGAGCCCAGATCTTGATGCTCAGAGATAACATAAAGCTCAGTTTGGCTCTGTTTCTGCCTGAAAAAACTTTCACAGCATAGTTTCTGAGTATTTAGACCGTGTGTGGAAGAGTTTAAACCAATCACCAACCCAAATCACAGCATGGGAACAAGTAATTTGTTATAAAAGTACATTCTTTTCTAAATTAACTCAGAAAGAAAATGAAAGACAACCAGTGAAGAAACAACACTGATGTTTCTTAGAAAAAAACCTCTAAACTTTGGTCCACATACAGCCATTGTGTAATTGTTTCTGATTGATTTAATGATG
This sequence comes from Serinus canaria, assembly GCF_022539315.1. NCBI lineage: Eukaryota > Metazoa > Chordata > Aves > Passeriformes > Fringillidae > Serinus > Serinus canaria. The sequence goes on along the minus strand of NC_066316.1, from coordinate 108,636,597 downwards.
CAATGGTATGTATATTTTAAAAAATTAGTCCCATACCTGCCTCATACCTGGCACTAGTAGGGAAATAAGTCATGGAGTTGTAGAATTAAAGAATTTTTTTAGATTGGAACAGTCCTTTAAGATCATCAAGTCCAACCACAAGCCCAGAAATGCCAAGTCCATCACTAAACCATGTCCCTCAGTGCCACATCTACACAACTTCTAAATATCTCCAGGGATAATGACTCCACCACCTCCATGGGCAGCCTGTTCTATCTGACCACTTCTTCAGTTAAGAAATTTCCCCTAATATCCAGTCTAAACCTCCCCTGACAGAACTTGAGGCCATTTCCTTTTGTCCTGTCCCTTGTTACTTGGGAGAAGAGACCGACCCCTACCTGGCCTTTGACCTTCTTTCAGGGAGCTGTAGAGAGTGAGGAGGTTCATCCTTGCCTGTCTGCTATGGTAGTAGCCAGATTAAGTTCTAGTTGGGTTTTGGTCCTTCAATTTTCTCCAGGAGTTCCAGCCAAAGCTCTCTGTTAATCCAGGTCAATCTTTCCCACCAGCTTGGGTTTTGGGACAAGGGAAAGGCTGCCCCTTCTACTTTAGGGTGTCCTTCTTAAAGCCCAGTCTTCCTGGACTCCTTTGCCCTTCAGGAGTGCTTCCCAAGGGAATCTCTCAACCATCTCCTAAACTGGCCAAAATCTGCCCTCTGGAAGTCCAAGGCAGTGTTTTATCTGACTGCTCTCCTTGCTCCTCCAAGAATCAGGACCTCTCTCATTTCCTGATGGTTGTGCCCCAAACAGCCTCTGACCATCACATCCTGCTCTGTTCACAAACTGCAGGCTCAGCGGGCACCTTCCCTAGCTGGGTCCCTCACCAGCTGTGAGAGACATCTGTTCCACAAACTCCAAGAATTTCCTGGGTTGTTTCCTCTCATCTGTGTTGCATTTCCAGCAGAATGTGGTAAGTGGAAATCTTCCACAAGGGCAAGGATTGTGAGACTTTTCCAAACGTGGTATAGAATATTTATATAGAAGTAGACTTTTCCTTTTTGAATGCAACAAAAAATTTATTGGAGTTGTCTTAATAAAAACCTCTACATTTTTAAGGTAGATGAAATACAGTCTCAGAACAAATCCCATCACATTGTTACAGCCACTTTTGATGATTTTTTTATGGCTAAAGGTGCATAGTGGAGACTTTTCTTTGTGATAAGAGAACTCACCTCATTGACATCACTCCTCTCTTTTTTTCGTGACACTAAATGTTCACTTAACCTTTGTAGCATTTTATAACAATTATCTCTTCCTTAAACCTCCAAAGCAAGACCCACCCCTTGCGAAATGAGACAAAAATATTCAAACCTAATAATAATAATTTAATTTAAAAAATCCAGTCCCAAGCTGACAAATAAGAGAGAAAACCTCTCCTCCTCTGGTTAGCCTGGCCAACATATGCAACTAATTCTCAGAGAGGTTTTCTGGAAAACCAGTGACAAGATAGGCACTGTGGGCTAGCCCCGGGCAGTCAGCAGTGGCAGAACGCTTCACACAGCCTCATGTGTAAAGTTTCTGAACTGACACAAAGCTTAATGGAAGTGAACCCTGACAACTGTGGCCAACCGACTGTAAGTGACATTCCGGTGCCTTGCCACTCCGCATCCGTCCTCCTTCCCCTGCCTCCCCCCCTTCCCCTTCTGCCTCTCCCCCTTGAAGGTGTAATGTCTCCTGTGGGAAGGAAGCCCTGATGCTGGAATGCCTGGTGCTCTTTTTCAGGTGATTTGCCAGCTCCCAGCTCATCAGCGCGGATTCCTCGGGATGGGAGAGAGCCCAGACTCACTTTTGGAAGGCAGCTAACAAGCAGGAGATGGTCTGGCAAAGGGCAGGCTGAGACTGAGTCTGAAAGTGCTCTCTGCTTACCCTGACATTACTAAAGGCAGAGAAAGCTGTCTGGGGGAGAAAATCAAAATCCCCATCTCAAGTGCTGAGAGTGTCTAATAAGTCCCCTGTCGTCCTGATTTTTAAAGATTTTCTAAGCCTTCTGATGTTCACATTCTTGTAACAAACTTTCTCACACACTTTCTGTAAATAACTTATTGTTCTTCATTCTTTTATAAAAGAAGAAAAATTTGATAGACCGTTAGTTTGTCCAGTGTCGTTGGAGAGGTGGCACTTTCACCCTCCAATCCACTGTCACTTTTAAAATCTATAAATGTTAAAATCAGAAAATAAACTTCCCTTTTTTCACCTTGAGAACAGCAGTGTGTACACTCATGTTGTTTCGTGTCCTACAGTGACAGCCCCCCACAAAACAAGAGGTTTTTGCATTTCATGCTTCAAAATGGATTTTAAAATTTGGGAGCTGACTTGAGCTGTCTCACTGCATCAATAAACAGCTCTGTGCAGAGTATTTTTGAGCAAGCTCCTGCCTCCCTTTGAAGGCAGGGAAATCAGCCTATTTGTATATAGCAAAGTATGGATCTCTCTACAGTGCTAATGCCTTGTAGCACATCGATCACTTCTCCTCAGAGGGTTTGAAAGCACTTGGCAAACACTGGGAGTAGCAGTAGTTGTGTAACAGAAGTCTCCTTTTGTTGGGTCCTGCACAAATACATGAAAGCAAAGCCCTGTCCTCAAAAGTGCACGCGCTACATGGATAAGACAGGCAGAGTTGATAAGGAAAAGAAATATGGGAGGTTTAATGAAGGCTGTTATTATGTAGGAGGGAGAATTATAAACAAGCACAACTCAGCTCTCACGAGTGAAACCTGAATTTCTTGCTGCTAAACCGCAGCTTTCCCAGGCCCTGCCGTTCCTACACAAAATAGTGATGCATCATTTCCACAGACAGGAAAAAACAGGTAAAACTGTGTTGTTTTGTTTTCTGACATGAAAGAAAATCTCCTTGTCCTCTAATTAATATTATCTATCTACTGCATTTGCAAAATCTCAGCATAGTTTTATGAATTATTCCACCACTTCACAGCAATGTCATGATCTCACAGTATTTGGAAGTGTTTCTTTAGGGTAACTGCTCTGAGATGCACTTTTTTTTTCTTCACTGAAAGAGTGACCAAACTTTGGAACAGGCTGCCCAAGGAAGTGGTGGAGTCACCATCCCATCCCTGGAAGTGTTCAGAAAATGACTGGATGTGGCACATGTGCTATGGTGTGGTTGCCATGGTGGTGTTGGGTCAAAGATTGGAATTGATGATCTTGGACTCCTCTTCCAGCTTTAATGATTCTATGATTTTATTCCTCCAGGTGTGGGCTTGGGTGCAAATCTGAATGTTTTGTGCCCAATATATGATTGATTGCTACTGAGTATATTGAAAAATTGACAATAGGAATATAATTAACCATTGATAAATTACCCTCTTTTTATTCACTATAACCCTCGTTTTAATATATTGGTTATTTCACTTATCTGCAGAGACACTCTAAGCAGCATTAACACTGCTCTACATGCATGGGGGTTTTTTTTTGAGAATGTAGAAAAGTTGTGAAGGTGAAAATCCTGAGAGTTCAGTGAAATGATTAATGACTTATTTAACAAAATAAGCATTTAATCAATAAATTTGTAATGATCTTGGGCAAAACTTAACACAAAGTTAGGTTGTGTCCTTCCTGTAAACAGTGGTCTTCATTGTGAAATTACTAATGAGAATTAACACTATTTGAGGAGAAAGAAAGCCATAGTATATACTCAGGATATGCAGATTATTAACCCCATCTTCAGAGCTGCCTCCAGCCCTGGGGCCCAGCACAGGAAGGACAGGGAGCTGCTGGAGAGTCAAGAGGAGGCACCAGGGTGATCAGAGGGATGGAGCAGCTCTGCTGTGAGTAAAGGCTGAGAGAGTTCAGATTGTTCAGCCTGGAGAGGAGAAGGCTTTGGGGTGACTTAATTGTGGCCTTCCAGGGCTTGCAGGAGCTACAGGAAAAATGGAGAGAGATTGTTTACCAGAGTGACACAACAAGGGGGAATGGCTCCTAAGTGAAAGAGAGTAGGTTCAGATTGCATATTAGGGAAAAAAAATTGTTCCCTGTGGGGGTGGTGAGGCCCTGGCACAGGTTGCTTAGAGAAGTTGTGGCTGCCCCATCCCTGGAAGTGTCCAAGGCAAGGTTGGATGGGGCTCAGAGCAACCTGGGCAGTGGAAGGTGTCCCTGCCCATGGAAAGGGGCTCCGAACGTGATGATCCTTAAGGTCTTTTCAAACCCAAACCATTCTGGGATTCTATGATTCTATGATTCTGTTATTGATTCTATGATTCTGTTATTGATTCTATGATTCTATGATTGATTCTATGATTCTATGATTCTATGATTCTATGATTGATTCTATGATTCTATGATTCTAGACCCAGCAGAACGAAGAAGAAATATAGAGGGGAGGATGTATTAGAGGGCTTGAAACTGTGCAGCCCATGTAGTAAATCTTGCACCACAACTTTTCCTTTTAAAAACGTGTAGTCTGTTAGAAAATAATTTTGAAGTAGAAGCTCCCATACTCACTAAAAATGCATGATTTTGGACACCCCTGACACTGCTGGGAGTCATTTCTCTTTATGTACTGGATTCCTTCTTCCACAGGAAGGACACTGAGTGGCAAACTGGAAAACTTTGTGAGTGTCTGTATGAACAGAACTATTTGTACTCAAAGATCTTTGGAGATGCAACACAGATGATTTACCCAAGGCCACATAAAGAATCAGTAGCAGAGATTGAAATTCACCTTGAGTCTGCTGAGTCCCATTCAAGTGCCCAAATAACTAGACCACCTTTTCCAACTGATGTTGAATCTGTCATCTGAGACTTAAAATGTTTTGAGGTGACAGCAACTGACCCCAAAACCCCAGGTTTTATGCAAAAATATTTTCAAGTCTAAACAGTTATGTTAAATGAACCATTAAAAATTAAGCATTGAAATGAACTGACCTGAACAACGAACTAAAACTTGCCTGAGGCATCAAACAGGTTTCTATTTTTTTCCTTTTATTTATGATGGGTGAAGTGACAAAAGAATTCACTAAATTCTGAATACCAAATAAATTAGTCATAGCTCAAATGCCACTTCAATAATTTTTCCAGAGAACAACCACTACAGGAGCTTTTCCTCACTTGTGCCCCTTTAGCTCACCTGGTCATTAAGATGACTCAAAAATGGAGAAAACTGAAAGACAGTGAAATATAAAAGTACAAATGCCAAATCCACAAAAGCACTTCATCATCTAAGATACAGCTGGGTTAAAAGCTGGACACAAATGTCTGGAATTACATATTCATCATTATGCCTCCAATCACAGGAGAATTTTTTTAATGTAGCACTATTAATGCCATAAGTATGGTATGCAGGTCCTTGTAATTTTGCCTCATTTTGGTTCTGCAATAAAAATATTAGCAGCTATAAATACTTTTTTTCTGTGATATATTTCCCAATTTTTTCACTGTGAAGTAAAGCAAACTCAAAAGAAAATTATATTCAGAAGTGTTCAAGTTTCTGCATTTGCCTTGAATCTCTTCTGCTGCTGATCAGTTCAGTAGAGAGAGTAGGGTGAGTCTGTGAGTTAGGAGTTGCTGCAGGGAGAGAAAGATAGGTGGAAGACTAGAGAAAACACAAACAGAAAGGAGGAAAATTAGAGCAAAACCAACAAGGAGAAAACAGAAAAAAAAAAAAAAAAAAGAAAAGAATGAGATGGGAGCAGATTTCCCCCTTCAGGACACAAACTTTCTTACTGGCTATAGCTGAGGAATTTAAGTACAAATGCTGAAGAATTTAAATTCCTTTTAAAGTCCACACCCACCCTCTGATGTCCTTCCTAAATACTCCAAACATTGATTTATTGTAAGGTGTGTGGTCTTGTTGATGGAGAGGCAGCCATCAGCTGAGTTTTCCAACTGTAAACCTTCTCATGGATCCACAGGAAAAACTATGGCTGGGCAAAACCAGAGTGTCCAAAGTCTATATCCTGATCTGCAAAATCTGGCTAAACAGAGGTGCTGACTTGTAGAGTTCAGTTTTGACAAAAAGACTCCCCTTCTGCTATTCCTCCAGCATATTTCTGAAAACTTTGCATATTTTCCTTGGCTACAATATCTCTGCTTTAGCCCTTTCTTTCCCTGAATGGAAGAAAACCAATATTCTCACACAGCTTTAAAATTTGAAAGTGAATTACAGAGGAAAGATAAATGGGTAGATGGATAATTCTTGAATTATTTGGTAACTCATCTTTGTGAGTCTTTCCCTTCATAAGGTTCTTAGAGTTGTTTTTGTCCTTATCAGCCCTTTGTTATTGTGCAGATCAGCTGGAGTGGAAGCTGTGTCTCATCTCATGGAATCAGAGAAACATCAAGATTGGAAAATAACTCCAAGCTCATCAAGTCTTTGACCAAAAAGTCCAGCCTTTGAGGGAATTGATTGGCAGCTGATCAGTGTGGAGCACTGACTTCAGCAATCCTTCTGGAGCAATGCCCATAGAGGTTTCATCTCCAGCAGGAACTAATATCAAGGTGAAAACCTCCCATCACGGTTGGGCAGGGTACTTACACCTTGAGGCTTCAGAATTAGAGCTGATGTTGGTTTTATCTAACTACTGCAGTGGAAAGAGCTGTAAAACACTGTACCCTCACCTTTCATTTCATTACTTTTAAACTTGCATCAAAAGAAAAATGACTCATCACAAGGACTTCTCTGCTCCAGACAGATGAGTCACTCACAGCCCTTGGGTGGATCCAAACTTTGTGTTTTGTTCATCAGCTGGGAATTGTTTGAAGGGCTCAGAGTATAAAAGTGCCGTGATCCCATTTCCTCTGCATGTGTGCAATGGAAGATGATGAAAGAAGAGAGTTGTTCCACAAGGATCTCTTTGGTAGGGAGAAAAAAAGCTAGTGGAGAGTTCTGTCTTTCAAAAGTTTTGCAATAATTTTCAGGTTTTGATAAAACATTGCAATTCACTTTCTCCTTTTTTTTGCCCTCATTGAAGAAGATTGCACCTGCTCCTATCTTAGCCCTTTTCTTCCACAACCTAGGCAAAACAGATCTATTTACCAGTACTTTCATTACTTGCAATGCCCATTTTTACGAGGTGGTGTACATTGCAGCTTCTTTACACTTGGGAATATTCAAATCCAGCTGGACATGTTCCTGTGAAACTGCTCTAGGTGCTCCTGCTTGAGCAGGAGGATTGGACAAGTTGAACTCCAGAGGTTTCAACCCGAACCATTCCCTGCCTCTAAAACTCTGTGATTCCAGCTTCAAATTTCAGTACTCACATCAAATCTTCCCTTTCCCATTTGCTTCTTGGGCTGTGTTGCCAAAAGGGCTTTTTGGAGAAGCAAAGTTATTCCCTGGCATGTGACAGGTTACAAATAACCCCACCCTGCTTGGACTCATTCTCCTTTCAGCTGGGCACACCCAGCCCAAGGAATGGGGCTGCCAACTCCCTCCCCATGCTGTGCAAAGCAGCCTTGGTGAGGAATTTTTGGTGGGCTACAATTTGTGACAGCTGCCCCCACTCCAAGGAGATAAAACAGCCTCAAAGAGAATGAGAAATGCTCGAGGTCTCCCTCCCAAAGCTGTAAATGCTCCCCATCACTCCAGCCACCTCCCACCAAAAAAGCTGAGTGTCTTGACAGAGAAAGTTGAAATCTTGGCAACTTTCCATGGAGGAATATAATCTTTAAGGAGCCTCAAAACTGCCCTTGGGCAAGTCCTCTTTTCATAGTCAAAATAATAATAATTAATGAAATTCCACAGTATTCAGAAAAAAGCCAATGCTTTTAGAAAATCTCCAGGCTGCCATTTCCCATTATAAATTGCCGTATCCAGTAACATCACCCTGATAAAGTGGAAGGCTGATCTGTACAGGCAAGCGAGGATGCATCTAAAGTTGAGATAATATCAACACCTCTCCCTGAAGATATAAAATAAACTGCATCATTTTGTTAGATTAACATATTAAAATAAAACTTAACATCTCTACCACTTCAGCCAAACTAATGCAAAGGAGCTTAATATTTTATTATTAGATTTATCTCCCTGTTTGGGGATGATGATTAACTCTTTCCAGTGAGAAGACACCTGATATCTCAGTCTAACTCTCTGACATATGCTTCCTAAAATAAATATTTTTTTTTCTGAAAATGGAGACAAAGAAATAAAATAAACAGGTAAAATCTTAAAACTCAGAGTGAAGTGGGGTTCTCATTTTAATAAAATACTCTTTTTTTTGAGGTTTTAAAAGCAAACTGCTCTTTACCTCTCAAATTGTTAATATACAGTGACATTCACAGGGTCAGATTAGGTCATCATTCACTGCCATGACAAAGTCCACTGGTTTTTAATGTAGATTCATAGAGCCTAGGACATATTGAAGAATTTTAGACTGTAAATTTGACCTATGCAATGTTTTTCAAAATTTTCTTATGATGTTGCAACCATCAAACTGTGGAATGCATTGATTGGTTCTTCTGATCTGGCAGGTTAAAAATGTGACATAATTCAATACACTGTAAAGTTTATCTGTAATAAGACAGTTTGCTTTTGTGAAAAGAGTAGAGAAGTGTGTCTAATGAGAGAATAGATTCTGTTTGTAGAACTGAAACATTTAACCTGAAAATTCTAATATTTGCCTGAAAATATAAGAATTTTTTAACCTTTGTTTTTCTGCTCTGCTTTTCCTCTCATCACAAAATTATAATTTATACTTGTAAAATGCCTTCTTATCAATCTTCCTGTATTGACAAAAGATTTGAAACATAACATTTTTTTTTAGGCAATATGTGAACAATGAAAAAAACATATATCCCTGTAATAAGGAAGTTAGGAATCAGTATTTGAATTTCTGTACTGAAGTTTGAAAATCAAAGGGATTGTTTTTTACACCTAAGATGTAAAATGAAGGGGAGGAAGGAAAGCATACTCTTCTTTCTGGATTTTCAGCAAGTCCAGAGTTCATCACCATATTCTGCATATTTTTCTGTGTTTTTTTCTGTTTTTCTTCCTAAATACAGGAAAAATCTATTAACATTATTATTTTTAATTTTTTTAAATTAATGATACAAGCTGTTCTTTGAAAAATGTTATGAACTTGAAGGACTGCTCCATTTAAGTCCTATATTTGCATTATTTTGTTCAGACCAGCTACTGTGGAACTCAGACCAGGACAGTTCTGACTGAAGCCCTTGGTCCCAGACCATTCCTACTGCTCCTAGCATTGAGGAAACAGAGTCACAGAATGGTTTTGGTTGGAAAGGAAGTTAAAGATTATCTGGTTTCAAACCTCCTGTCAGGGGCAGGGACATTTTCCAGAAGAGTTCCATGGGTTAGCCCCAGCCATCAACCAATCAACCAAGTGGAGTCACTCTCTCACTTCCCCACCAGCAGGATAAGGCAGAGAATTGGAAGGGTAAAAGCTGGAAAACTCATGGATTGAGATAAAAGCAGTGCAATAGGGAAAGAAAAAAACCTACAGATGTAAGTAAAGCAAAACAAGGAATGAACTCACTGCTTTCCAAGGGCCAGGCAAGTCCAGCCATTTCCAGGAGGGCAAGACCCCATCATGAGTAACAGTGTTTTGGAAAGATAGATATTGTCAGTCCAAATGCCCCTCATTCCTTCCTTTTTCACCTCACTTTATGTACTGAGCAGGATGCCACATGGTCTGGAACATCCCTCGGGTCAGCTGGGGTCACCTGTCCTGGCTGTGTCCCCTCCCTTCCCATGCACCCCCAGCTCTTGCCAGTGTGGCCGTACCAGAAGCAGAACAGACCTTGGCTCGGTGTGAGCCCTGCTCAGCAGTAACAGACACATCTCTATATTATCATCACTGTGTTCTGCACAAATCCCAAACACAGCCCCCTGAAGAAAATTAACTCTAATTTGCTTTCCAGCCAAAACCAGCACAGGTTGCTCCAAACCCTGTCCAGCCTGGCCTTGGGCACTTCCAGGGATGGGGCAGCCACAGCTTCTCTGGGCACCCTGTGCCAGGGCCTCACCACCCTCACAGGGAAAGAATTTCTTCCCAATATCCATGCTAAACCCACTCCTGCTAACAGTTCCTCTCCACATTCCTTGTAGGAGCTTTGACCAAGCTGTGACTGGGCAGCTCTCACCACCATTCCCAGTTATCCCCTATTCCAACTTCTGAATCTGGCTTCCAATCTAAGAGGTGAACATTTCCCTCTGGGATGGCAAAATCTGTCCCACAGTGATATTCCTGAGGGCAAATACTCTTGCCAGTGTCAGAGTGCTCAGAGCTGCCCTCTGTGAGATAGGGAACATCCAGGGACCAGCTCTGGAAGGAATCTATGCCAGTGGAAATGAGAAATGTGCTGCTTGTAGATACCCAAACTGAGCTGGGACAAATCCTGCCCCACCAATGTGAAATGATCACTTCAAATAAAGTGGTTTGTTATAAACAAATACCCAATTGTGAACATGTCTTTTTCTAAAAAAAAAAAATTTAAAAAATAGGTGTTTATTCCCTTCTTTTAGAAAGGAACTGGATTCCTGTATAGTTGATAAAAATGCTTATTAGCAGTATTGCCCTTTTGTCCCTTTTCCACTGAGTAAAAAAGCAAAGAAGCAACACTTCATCCTACCCTTGTACTCCAGCTACTGGTTTTGTCTAATATACAGGAAAACAGAGACATTCTAATTCACAAATACTTCTAAAACCAGTGGAGGGTCTCCATCAATTGTAATTTAAACATCTCCTTGTGTCCCAAAGTTAAAATACATCACCCTCAGCCTTGCAGAACTGTGCTTGTAGAGGGATGATTTATAAATCATTCAGTAACAGACGATGTTACAACTAAAGCAGTGGGAGTTTTGAAATACCTACATCAGATTAGGCTTGTGTTTATTTCAAAAAAAGCTCTGATCTACTTTGGATTTTTGGCAGGCACAACATGAGCCCAACATGAACTACTGTAAATCAAAGCCTTTTTTGAAAATCAAACTTGGAATGTTTCCAATCTCAATTAAAAAACATTTGATGTCTTTGGGACTTCAATTTTTAAAAAATATTTTTGTTCTTCTCATTTACTCTGTCCAGACCTGCCCATAACAAAGATCCCACCAGGAACTAATGAAATTGTAAATGTTTTTATGTTTCTTTAATTTGTGACCCCTTTTTAAAATGTATTTTTTCTCAATTATAATATTTTAATAAACAAATTAAAGGAGAAAAACATTCACAGCCATCCACTTAAATTAGTCAAGACTAACATTTCATAGGCCCATAACAAAGATCCCACCAGGAACTAATGAAATTGTAAATGTTTTTATGTTTCTTTAATTTGTGACCCCTTTTTAAAATGTATTTTTTCTCAATTATAATATTTTAATAAACAAATTAAAGGAGAAAAACATTCACAGCCATCCACTTAAATTAGTCAAGACTAACATTTCATAGGCATTGAATAGTTTATCTCAGACATAAGTGGCAGCAAAAAAGATAGAAATCAGGCAGCATTCAAAATCATGAAAGCTATTCAATGGAAGTTTTCATGCCTTTTCTCCCTCACCCTTCCAAGATTATCATACACAAATTAGTTATGAATAACTCAGCTGCATTTGTGTGGTCTAAAATACAAATCCATTAGCAAAAGAACTGCAGTTTAAAGTTAAAGAAACCCTAATACACAAACTGTTTTGGTTAGATAAAAAATATAAATATCAGAGGAAGATACACTGAGAAAACTTGTTCCATCCGGGAAAATACACTGCAGCTCTGGGCTCAGGCTCTCTAAGTTCTGTGATTTGTATATTTTGCTACAATGGCCATTACTGTTTCCATAAATGTTATTTCATAGGTGCAAAGCCTCAGCCAGTCTTCACTTGAATTGTGTTGACACAGGGTTGCAGTGAGATGCAATGTTAACCATCCTTCAGCAGAAATAAAAGGTGTTTATTTCTGGACTTGATCCATATCTGTCTCAACATTTCGTAGCTTGACTTGCCACGTTCAGTGACATTCAATAAATTCCTCAGTGAAGCGAATGTCACATAATTTCAGGATGTGTTCTTGGCTCTGAGCAGCCCAGGGTTACCTAAGCCTTGTCATAGCTCTGTCAAACCTCAGAGCATGATACATTTCTGTGATAGACCCTGCACAAAACCCTGCAGTGAAAGGAGCTCACTGAAACTCTCCTGGTATTTCTGTCTGATTATTTCGAGTTGGGGAAGCAAGAAGAGAAGTTTTCAAAACAAGGAGAAGTGAGACCCAGGAATGTGCTGTTTCATGACAAGGCATCTTAGCTTCAAATACCTCAGTCTAAGTGCACCTGTGTGAGAGGAATTTGTTACCTATAACTTTGTATATTTTAAATGCCAGTGCTAAACCACCTCGAGAGAGGAGAGCTGACTTGTAGCAGTGTCACAAGAGTGAGAGTCACTTAAATTCCTGACTGGGTTCTGAGTTTTGTGTTTCTAGACATGGTCTGCAGCACATGATACCTGATACTCTTCTCATCCTTGTTTTACTAATTAAGTACAAATTTCTTACCCTGACAAAGTGCCATTCAGCTCCAAGCTGACATTTCAATGTCTGTAGAGCAGAAGTGCTGGTCTCCATACTCAAAGGAGATGACAAAGCTCCCTTTACAGCCAATGTAGACTCTGGTCAACACCATCAATAAAGATTCTTTTCCCTTAACAGCATTTCAAGGTGTCCTTCCTGACCTTTGGCTACTCTCCAAAAGAATTTTGATTTTGCTTAGATCCTGTTATTGTTTCTGCTGATTGGGAGACATTTTTTGTGTGTCTTGAGGCACTGTATTCCTATTACTAGGAAAATAAATAATCTTCCAGCAATTCTCTATGATATTTTTGAAGTTTAGCCATTTTGTGTCCAATTTTGTCATCCCTGTCAGCAGAGTCTGCAAACAAGGTCTACATTTCAACCTCCCATCCTGATTACCAGATAATAAGGGCCAGTATCTCCCAATCAACAAATCTTTAGCTACTTACTCCTAAGGACAAGCCAAAGGAAAGCAATCATTGCAGAATCACAGATGATATAAAGTGCTACAGCCATGGGTTATGCAGCTGGCTTATGTGAGAAGTGGCAGAGGCTGTCACAGCTTTGCTCTGTGTTTTCTCTTGCCCTGTTGCCTGGCACCTCCTCAGCCCCAGCTCTGATCTGCAGACCATTTTTGTGCAGTGTCACCCAGCCTGAAAAAGTCCATGTCACTGACCTGCCACCAAATATGCTCAAAGGAATTCAAGCTGAAGCTTGGGTAAATTGGGGTTTATCACAACATTCCTTGTTTGCTCTTTTGTGGCAGCCTACATGGTAGGAGGATAAAAATTGTTATGGCAGTCATCAGGGGCTCATTAGATGTCATTAGGAGGTCAGTTGGGTTTTTCTGGCACTTATTTCTGAATTTGTTGCAATCATCACTGTGCTAATCTCCACTGTTCCAATAATGTAGATAGGGAAATATTGATATATTTTTATGGAGAAAAAGTGTTAGGGATTAGTCCACATTATCCATGGTTTAGAACAAAAAGATGACACTGTTGACTCCCTTGTTTTTCCTTTAAGTCTGAATTAAAGCCTACCTGAAATAGTCTTATGTTGCTATACTTTGGCTCTTTTTTTATCACCCAATTCTTCTTCTGAGTCTTTTTTTTTTATGCTTGCCTTTCAATATCTCTTTGCAGCATTCCAGCTACATATTTGAATATTGCAAAAGCTGTGAGTAAAACATTAGAACAAGAGAGCACCAGATAAAAATTCCCATTTGTGGATACAAACCTCCTTAAATTGCCATTATATATTTTGATGATTTCTTAGCCTGTGGGTGCTATCACTATAATTTGCAGTGTATAAGTTTTAATAAGTCAATTATAAATGTAATGTATGCTGAAAATATCACCACGGTAGCAGCTTAATAAACAGAGCCCTTTTTTAATCTTATCCTCAAAACAGAGTTAATGTACCGCTCTTCTAATTTATAATCAAAATGCAAAACAAAATTCAGCTTAACAGTTATAGAGTAGCTGAGGTGCTTCATATCATTAAATTGAAATACCTGAAGGCAAACCTGTTCTCTGACTGTAAAAGACACCAACCAGCTGCACGTGTAGATGTGGATAATTCACATATTTGTGTCTGCATATGCATGTACCTGCGTTTACTTCTACCTACATTTTCAGATAGTTAGGAAACATATATAGACATATTCCTCTGGAGTATATGATTTCTCAGCAAGGCACAAAGTTTATAGCAGAATGAATTTGTCATATCCATGGCTCCAGTGCAAAAGGGGCATTTTGCAGAATATATGAAATCTGGTTCTTAATAAGGTACAACAAAACCCCAAGGAAACTCACTCAGAGAGTCTCAGCCTTACATGAACATTATTAGTATTTTTATAATTCCCTCAGCAGTCAAACCTCTGTTCCTACAGGGCATTGCAGTCATAACCTGTCTTCCTGAAGGGCCTGAATTCTCTACAAAGCCAACATTTCTGCCTTGGGAAAGGCCAGGTGTGTCCCTGACAGCCAGGTAAGTGGAATAATCACCTGATAGAAAACCTGAATCCTTGTTGATATCTTTCATTTTTAGAAAGTTAGTCATCCAAAAATGAGATGTCTACTCTGTGTTATTCAGTTAAGCTACTTCTCCTCTGTGTGTGAAAAATTAATATTTCCAAAAGATTAATATTTCCATCTCTTCTGAGAAACCTGAAAGCTGAAGTTGCCTGGAGTGCTGATTTCTCTCTGCTAATTACACAGGAATCTTTGGTGATTAATGTAAACTTCATGCTTAAAACTGAGGTTGTTTCACTCCTTTCATTCCTCCACCAACAGAGTTACATGCAGATCTGCTACATAGCAAGCTCAGGATATTGTATGAGTCACCCTTTGTATTAAATATATGGCAGCTTTTAAGAAATCAGACTTTATGTTGTTCTTTTAGCAGTCAAGGTACTTGAAAAAAATTTATTTTCATTGATGTCTTCTGAAAATAACAAAATTACATGAAGGCATAATTCACATAGGATTGCTCAACCCCCTTCAATGACTCCTTAGTTATTATTTATTACACAAGCACTTGTGTATAAACAGTATTTACTGAGAGGCAGCAGAATGAACTTGTGGCAGAAGTTAAACTCAAAAGATGCATCGTTCATTCTCCACAGAAAAGTCTTTTTTCCCATTGCTTTGAGTGCTGATCCTATTCCCATTGCCATGATTAGCCAGTGTTCAGTGTTATTTGCATTTAAAGAATTCTGTGGGAAAATTTTAATTTGACTGAGTGTATGAAATTACCATTTGTTGACAAATGGAGGCAAATGAGAGGGATGTCACTAATAACTAATTCAGGTGGTGACATGGATAAGCTCTCCAAAACACCTGGAAAACCTTGGTTGATTTCAGTTTCAACTTATACCAGGGAAAGGGCTATTCCAGAAAGAAAAAAAGCAACAAAACAATTCCAGATACAACCACTGAGCTGGCCTTTCCTCCTCTCAGACTGACATCTCCTAAACCCTAAAGGAAGGATTCAGAGAATGGTTTAATTTGAAAATTACCCTAAAGATCATATAGTTCCAACTCTCTGATATGGAAGGGATCAAGTGATCTCATATTAGATATTCATATGATACTTGTCAGCTTCTAAGCAGATTATTTTTTTAGGAAGTCTTTCCCTTATAAAGGGAAAAGGAGTACTTTTAAGACAGAATTCATGTGATGTATTACGAATGTCCGGATAAGATTAATAGGAAACTGAAAAAGCCAATTTCTCTCTTTTATAGATAGACTAGAAAACCCTCAAGACATCAATGCCTAGACTCAATCCCTCTTCAGGGTGTAACTTGCCATGCTCTCAGAATGCTTTTCTGTGTAATTTGCCTTGTTCAGTACAGTCAGGTACCTGTGCTTCCCTTTTTAGATACATCTGTGTTGCAGAGGGACAAAGCCATAGCACAGCATGCCAGCATTCCCAGGGAATCAGTAGGAAGTTGGAGAGTCCACCCTCTACCTTTGTTTTCCAGGAAATTTCTAAATTTCTAGCTCATGGACTACATCTCCTTTTTGTTTGGAAAGTGTTTGGAAGATGAACAAGATTTGGATGGGTGGGTAATTTTCCTTGTGGGCAACAACAAATAAGAAAATTTTTGGGATTGCAGGGTCAGAGGGAATGTCCTGACTCAGAGGGCTGGCCACGAACATGACCAGCACCATCTTCTTTCCATCAGTTTCCAGCACCTGAGGGAGAAACAGGACATTGGGAAGAATTTTACCCTTTTATTTTATCAACATAGTAGTAACACCCCTGTACCACAGGGAGGGCTGAGCAATTTCACATCCAGTGTGACTAAAAAGCACGATACTTCATGAAAAGAGACACATTTTATGACATTTTCTCAGTTTTTGTTGGTGTTACATGAGGAGGATGCACTAGACGTGTGTTGATAGCCGCTGGAAGTCTTCTCAAGCTGCATAGAGATAAATTGAATTGACAAAAACAAACAATAGTTTGTTTTAGAAGAGAAGGAAATTTTTAAAAATTATTTATTTTATAGCTTCTACAAAGATATTTTGATTTTTTTGGCAAATTTTTCTTTTTAACTGCCTTTATTTCAGTTTTCCACCTGTACTTGTTGAATCTGAACTTTGATGTGTCATATGAACAAAATACATTTTTAATGCTGTCTACACAGACCATCCAAAATCTGTTAGTCTACAACAGTCACTGATGTCCTGTGCTAAGCAGCAAAACCTTTTGCAGGAAGGCTGAAGAGAAAACCCCAAACAGCTCGAATCAAAAAGCATTTGCTCTTACAGATAAAAGAAATAAAATGGAGAAGTAAAGGACATCACGAATTGCAAAATTCAAAATGAGTAAAAAAGTGGTGTTGGGTTCAGCTGGGGTAAAACACCATCACTCTGTTCCCAATTCCCAGTTCAAAAGCCTTGCACATAACCCAGGACATTCCAAGCATTGCCATCAAACAAACAGGTTCACTCAACGTGTTCTGGGGAGAAGTTTTACTTTCAAATGGATGAAATTCCTGTGAGAGCCAAGGAAATTTATCAGGGAGCTTAATCTATTGTCCAAACTAGAGGCAAAGAGTGGGCTCACCCACGAGAGGGTTAAACAGGGGTCTTTTGGGGGTTTCTAGGTCTTGTCTCTTCACTTCTGAAAGTCAAAGAGCTTGAATTGCCCAGACTTTTCCTCTCACCAAGCCCAGCCCCTGAGCCCTCAGATGAGGATATTATCCTCAGCTCTAGGAAACCTTTCTGTTTTCCTCATGCAGAGATAACTTTACCCCACCTCAGCGATAATTCCAGCCTTCCAACCAAAAAAATTACCTAGTAAGAAATAAGTGAGGACATGTTTGCCAAGACTCACAGATCATTACTTTTCCTGTCCACTCCTCCCCTCCTCTTGGCTTATCTTAAGCTTACATGGAATTCTGGAGAACTTAATGAGAGATATCAGAGATAATCTTTCCCGACACTTGCAAAGCGTGCCTTGCCTTCCAGACAGGATTTCCTCAGTCTGCTCAGTTCTAGATAGGAAACCATCCTTCGCTCTGCCAGTACCACTCAGGCACAACAAGGGAGACAGGGGCATTACACAGAACATTTTCCACGGCTGTGCCGTATCTCATTTACTCTTGCTACTGAAATACACAGCCTCTAATTAGCTCGTCCAGCTTCGCTCTTTCTTTTTTTTAATCTGAGATGGAAAAAGGAAAAAAAAAAAAGAAGTCATTTATTGCCGACTAACATTCATTAAAACTTGTAACTAGTTTGTT
This sequence comes from Serinus canaria, assembly GCF_022539315.1. Lineage (NCBI taxonomy): Eukaryota > Metazoa > Chordata > Aves > Passeriformes > Fringillidae > Serinus > Serinus canaria. The sequence goes on along the minus strand of NC_066316.1, from coordinate 108,618,838 downwards.
TATTGAAACCAGACGGCATTTCCTCCCCTTTCCAACCTGCCACTGTGTGGTATACTCACATATAAGGCATCAATAATTATACAATGCATTACAAATGAGCTTTTAAAGCCAGGATGCAAATTAGGAATGTAAATGTGGCTCCTAAATTGGCTACGTTAATATGAAATATGATTCTTTCTAATAGAGTGGGAGTAAGCCCCAGTGGTATTGATCTTTTCCCTTTTCTGCTTGAAACCCCCCAGTTAAGCAGCAGTGTCTTTTCACCTCCCCTCGCTGAGACTCATCTGGTCAAGTCGAACTCTTTCCTCTTATTTGCCTGTGCTGAGCCATGAGCACTAAATGAAGCGAGTAATTTGGTGCATTGTTGGGGGGGACGGGAGGAGGGGGACTGGGGAAGGGGGGCAGCTGACAGTGAATGGTGTCAGCTGCAGAGGCAGCAGAAAAAGCCGACATCTTAATAAAACAGCCTCGGGCAAAATCCCATTAAAGCCTTCAGAAGCTTGTTTCCCTGCAGTTGAGCAGGTAGGCGTCGTGCACTGCGTGGCAGCCCTGAGTGCTCTCTGGGAGCCCAGTTCAAAAAAAAAAAAAAAAAAAAAAATAGGGGGGGAAAAAAATTGAGTGCTTTTTTTTCACCCCCCCTCCCTTTTCACCCCCTCCCCCGATCTAAATCATCCACCAGCCTCTGCTCCTCAGAGTCATTTGCAAGGCAGAGAGAGAGGGAGGGAGGGCGAGGGAGCACGGAGCGTGTGCGCCTTGATGTGCGGGGACCGAGTGGCGGAGCAGCGGCAGGAGCTGCTGGCGAGCGCCGCTCGCCCATTAGCGCTCCAGCGCAGACCTCGGGCTGACCTTTGGAGAGCAGAGGGAACGGGGGGACACGGGCGGAATGACAATGAGGACACGCTGGGGCACCGCGCCCCACTCGCCGCAGCCGCCGAGCTGAGGATGGATGGATGGATGGATGGATGGATGGATGGATGGATGGATGGATGGATGGATGGATGGATGGATGGATGGATGGATGGATGGATGGATGGATGGATGGATGGATGGATGGATGGATGGATGGATGGAGGATGGATGGTGGCACCTTTGGCCTGGCGGGATGGGATGGGATGGGACCGGGGGAAGGCTGAGAACAATGGGAGAGGATAAAACTCTTCCCCAGATGTCTAGCATTGATTCCAGCTGGATATTTGCAAGAAGGAATTGATGCCTTAGGATTTTAGCTACTATATTTTTCATATATTTGTAATCCTGCAATTCTTTAGTGTATAGCTCTAAACTCCATGTAGAGTCTTGGCTACCGTCTTCACATTTTGGTCAGATAAAACTGTTCCTCTCTAGGCCTGAGAATCAAGGACACCTCACTGCCTCAGGCCCCAAGAACTGCAAACAAAAGTGGGTTGGGGTGCAGCAAACTTGGGTAAATGACCTCATTACCTGAAACTGTAATTGGAAAATTAATTTGCCAATGGACCAAACTTATAAAAGTATGAGAACCCATGACCCATCCTCCATTTTCTGGGTGTAGACCCTGAGGGTGGGGGAAAGCTTCATCTGTCCTAAATGTACCTGAAAACCCTTCAATAAATATAACCACTTTTTGTTATCTTAATTTTGTCTAGCTGCTGTTTTTAGGTAGTCCCAAAAGGCATCAAAATCACCCTGTGCATGTTTTGCTTGAAAGAGCAGTGGATGGACATAATTCAGATACCACAATGCCAGGGATAGGACTGGACAAGCACACAGAGCCAGGGAGATCACCAATGTCTTTCAACAATCATGGCTTCAATAGGCAAAAAGACCCAGACACAATTAAAACGCACAATTAAAAATTTTTTCAACCCCTTTTCAGCCTGGAGTTACCTCCTCAGTGTCACACACATCTTTTGCTTGATGATGCTTCTTCTTCACAGGTGAACTCTGGGTGTCTGGACTTCTGGAGCATTTCTAGACACTATTTATACACAAGTTTAAATTGCAGAGGTCTGGTAGATATTGACAGTTCAATGCACAGGGAGGAACAATTCTGCCTGACTCACACCATCATGCAGCTGATCTGACTCTAATAAAGCATGGCAGCCTCCTAAACAGATAGAGGATGCACTTTGTACATTTGAAAGACCAGTCAGGTCTCTTAAGAGAATAGAGTCTGCTTTGGCTCAAGATCACTGTACCTCTGCATTGTGTATTTAATGTTTGATGGTGTCTGGCTAGAAAAAAAATTGTGGCTTTCTTAAGCTAAATCAATTTTATCTGTTCTGTCAAAACCATTTGGGCTTGTGAATGACCCTGTGCTGCAAGAATTTCCTTAATCATCTGGAACTTGGTGCAGCAGCTTTTGTTCAGCTATCAATCATTTCTACCGAGGGCAAGGAAGCAAGAAGTCTGCTTGGCTCTTATTTTAGTCAAAAATTGCAGTTAAATCTGTACACATTCTGACTTCATTTCCCTCTCTCTAAATCAGCAGGAGTAAGGGCCAAGCTTTTGCTTTTCCCAGCCTCTGCCACAGGTTGTAATATTCAGGAAAGTACCAGAAGGAATAAAAAGATTTCTCACAAGCAGACTCATTCCAGTGTGGCTAAATTGCTTTGGTTTAGCCAGAATCATAAGAGCAAGTTGAGCCACCAGCTGGGTACATTTCTTCAGTAGGAGCTTCTCTGTATTTCAGATTTTCCCTGGAGCTCAGCTAGAAAAATCTCAAATCATTTGTGTACTCTGAATTCCTACTTCTTTTTCCCCCTCTGCTCTTTACCATCTTTATTCACTCTTTATCAATTTCTCCTTTTCCCTATTTCCTTGCCTTCCTTGCTTTTTATTTTAAAATCTGTCTTTCTACTCTGGAAAGTCCCAAAGCATTTTCCAGCCTGCAGTTTTCAGTTTTGACTCCCCCATGAGTGCAGATCCACTGGCAGAAGTTGAACGAATGGGATTATTCCCTCACCTCTGAAATGCAGCCACTTCTGAGGTAGAGCACTGCAGCCACTCTGTCTTCAGCATGTGCCTGGCTCTCTGGAGAGGGAATGAAGGGTAACCTTTTCACCTGAAAGTACCTTTTTCAGGTAAGCTGAATATAACTTGGAATCAAGCCAGAACACCACAGTTAACAATTCTTTCTGAGCATAGCCTGAGATTATGACCAGAAATGTCAGAATATTCCTTTGATGTCTTTATAATGGACTTGTAAATGGAAACTGAAAAAGTTTCATCTTCCTTTTATATGTGTGTGTATTTATTGCAACTGTGTGTGTCTGTGCATGTGTGTGTCCACCCCAAGATTTTGGAAGCAGAGCCCTCTGGAATGACAAACAGATTCAAACAACCAGCAGGAAGTGCTTTCACAATGGCAGTCTTTTCAGTTCATTCATGTTCCAGTGGATCTCATCATATTTACAATCCTTTCTAATACCTCTGAGAAAAATCAAATAAAACTGTGTGGTACAGTCCAGTAAGGGCTTCCTTCTCACAGTGTTCTGCAGTGAGATATTGTTATTTTGATGATGTGACAGTAAACACACTGTGCCTCCATCGCCTCTTTTAGGCTCTTTTGCTGGTCATGGATTGTTTCTACAATTCAGTCTGACTAAAACTCATCTAAATATCAATAAATCTGTCCTCGAAGTCTGTTAATGCTTTCTCTTTTGTACACCCAATTCCCTTGCCCTTGTACAAGCTCTGTGGGTCCTTACCTTTAGCTCCATCTATGTTTGCAGAAGTTCAGCTTCAGAGAGAATTTTTCTGCCTCCTACCTGAAGTTCACCATGGCCAAGACAATGAGATGAAGTCCTTTAAGTTTAAAGAGGACACCATGAAAGGGTCAAGAATGAAGTAAACTCCTGGAAGATGCCACTTTAGATCTCAAGATTGGATGCCTCTCTTGGATGCCACTTCCATGCCTTGTACTGCCCTGCTGAATCATGTGATCAAGTCACCACCTCATGCATTACAGTGGTGAAAAAAAGACAATCTTTGAGGTTATAAAAGTTTTTTCTGCAATTTTATGGTGAGGTTTTTTTGCTAAACCAAAGCAGAACATCTCCAGATCTGACTTTCCGAAATTCATTTAAAGTTTGCCACATACAACCATTAGAGAGAGTAAATTCTTTTTTTTGGGAGCAGCAGTTACCTTTAAATGAGAAAGACTGTGACAATTAATTTATTTTTCTGTGTGAATCAGAATATTGAGATTCTGGATTTCTGACCCAGCTGCAAGAATCAGGAAAATCCTAGCTTAGTTTTCCAGTTTTTTATTTATTTTTTTTTAATAGAGAAGTAAATCTATCTTTTGTGTGTCCCTTGGATTGACTTTTATATTAAACTCATTGTTGTCTGGTCCATTTGATCTCCAAAGGGTGCAGGAAAATGTAGTTAATTGGTTTAAAACTCTTGTAAATAAAGAATCCTAACAGTGGCTGAGGTGTAAAAAGGGCAAGGAAAATTTCTTGTTTTTCCTCTTTCATCAGTGTAGTATCATCTTTACCACTGACAAAAGACACAAAACAGCAAAAGGAAATCTGGCATCAACAGAGGAAACAATACCGGGTGAGTCAGAGCCTTGTTTTACCTCAGATCTGTCAAACACGCCCTTGTGTGTCTGTGTGCACATGAATAAATACATGTGTATGCAAAAATATGTAATGGCCTGTCAGTTATGTGTTTGTATACATTTGAATCAGGTGTAATCACCAAAGCAGTGAGGGTGCATTTACATATTCAGGTACACTGATTTCTTGAAAAGCCCCCAGAACCCCTCCTCCCTTTCTGTGTTCATGCTTCCACACTTGCAGGAGCACACCCTTCTCCTCCTGTTTTGCCTTGTCAGAACATTAAAAAAAAAAATATGGAATTTGGTATTCCATCTTGGTGGAGAACTTAAATCTACAGTGCTATTCTTTTTCCTTCCTTTTTTTTATTTTTTTAAGTGCAATCAACGAAGAGAAACTGTTCCAATTTTCTTCAGCTGCTTGTGTTAACTCCTGTGATGATTTCTTTGAAGTGTCCATTAGGAGGTGTCTCTCTAGTGTGTAGTCCCTCACTGAGTTACCACCAGGGTTCTGTGTTTGAGGAAGGTGTAACACAGAAATAATCCAGCTCTGTCCTGACCCACCAGAGACATGAGAAGGGGCAGAGCTATCATTATGTGATCTCTTAATTTGTGGTATTTAAACCACAAATAAATTGTCAGGTTGCATAAAGAAAGAGGTATCTCAAAAAGTTTCCTGCATCATAAACACTAAGTGTTTAATTTGCTATATGATCTTTAAGTACATTTTTCCATGGTCTATTTCCTCTGAAGTCAAAAGTAAACCTTTCACACTCTTCTGTATTTCTCATCATGTGAAAAATCCCATTGAATTCACAGGATGTACATGAGCAAATATTTAAGCTTCTACACAGACTTTCTTAGCAGGATCAAAGCCTAAGGTCAAATCTCATTTCCAAAAAGCTTCTTGCCTCGCAAATCAAAGCAGATTCAGTGTAAAAGAAATTCTCATTATTGCCTTCTCTTTCCATTCAGCCATGAAATAACCCATATCTCTTGGAAAAAAAAGTAGGTTTTGGGCACAAAAATCTTCCAGAAGAAGGAAGATAAGGGACACAAGCCTGAATGAGATCCTGTTTGTCTTAAGACAAGACAATGAACCTGTGATTTCTTAATAATGGTGTAAAATGCTATATTTTACATACATACACCTGCAAACTCCTAATCAAAACATTTTCTACTATACATAATTTGTTTTTCTGTCTATAAGATATCACCTTAAGCTGATGCTCTAAGCTAAGCAGTTCTGCTCTGAAAAATGCTCAATATTTGATCCAGTGTTATCTTGTTGTATTCACCTCCTGCTTTCCATATATTTGAAGAGGGTTTTTTTTCCAGGGTTGCCTGTGAAAACTCTTTTTATAATTTTGGCACAAGAATTTCCTGGTGTTATGTGCTTTGGGTAGCACAGGAAGGACCTGCTCCCCCCATTCTCCTCAAGTTGCATCAGCCTTGGGTCTAGTACCTGCAGCTTGCTCCTTTGCTAGCAAATTAGTGTCAGGACAGTGGAATCAGATGCCAAAATTACCTGTTCATAGAAATATATAATTAGAGCTCTAATATATAATTAGAGCATGGCTGGCCCATGCCAAAAGATGTCCTTGACATCTTTTGGCATGGGCCAGCTTTAACTCATCCCCTTCAAGTAGTAAGTGCTGTGGTTGGTCTCAGCACTATTCCAGAGGAGCAGAAGGGTGAGACCAGTCTATTTTGAAAGATAAAAGACATTAATAAATGTGGGCAGAGAGGAAGCTCTGGAAGTTTCAGTTTATTGGGAGAGACTCTGCCTTAAATTCCTTCAAAATGCTTTGAATGATCCTCAGACTGCCTGCCAGAGGGGGCTTTGCCTCCACTGCTCCCAAATGCCCTTCAATCCCCATGTGCAAGTCAGATCCCAGCCATGGCTTTGCTGGGAAAGGCCCAGGGTGGATTTTGAGGACGGACAGACATGCAGGAGTCTCTATATACCCACATGGATGGAAATATGTTTACATAAATATGTCCTTATTCAGAATGGAATTTTAGAGTGCAAGCTTGATGCAAACAAATGGAAGAAAAATGAAAATCTTCTTGATATTCACATTTGGGGGTTTGGGGTATTGGGGGTGTCAGAATGAGAAAAATAACTGCATTTAAATTCATAAATTCAAACAGAATTTTGTTGGAGTGTTTTTCTGGTTATAGGCAAACTAAGCACATGGACTCATATCCTCCACTGAGCAATATCTATACAGTTACCATAGAGCAACTTTCTCTTCAGATTAGTTAGGGGTAATTCTATTTTGGTTTATAAAGTCAATGGAGCATAACATTGTCACAGGATAGTGGTATCCCACTGCTACCTCGTTCAAGCAATCAAGCAAAAAATAAAGCATATGTTACACCTTGTAATGTATTTCTCATTCTTGTGTCCTTACACTATTTTCATTGTCATAATGATCCAGTATATCTTTATCTGCTTGGACTTTTTATATAAGTTAGCTTCTCTCTAAGGTTTACAAATGAATAATTTAACCAACAGCCATGTACTATATATTATTTTTTCACCCAGAAGCACAGCCTTCCTGAGTTACAGTCCACAGAAGATGGTTCAGCTACAAGAGGAATGGCCTACATCTGGCAGCAAGCTTGGGCTGCTGCTCCTGTCGCCTGCCTGGTCCCTGCTGTGTTAGGTGAGCCTTGGTCGCTGTGCTCTTCTCAACAGAGTGACTTCCCCAGACAGATTCTGACACACACGAGGGCAGGAAGGCACCTGAGGCTGGTGTTCAGCAGGATTCCAGGGAAATAGCGTGTGACTCTTGTAGGAAATGAAAAATGAGATCAGCCCTTCTCCCACTTGACTGAAAAAATGCGAGGGCAGGTTTATGTGTAAAGGATTTGATGCAGATCAAAATGACTGTGCTGAACCCTTGGTTTAGCCCTGTGAGACTTTGGGTGAGAGATTTTGCTTCAGAAGCACTTAGGATGAAGCTAAAACATGCCAAAGCCTATGAAAATTTCTGGAAGTCTCAAAAGCCTAAAAATTTTCTAAAACCCTAAAAGCCAGTAGGAGTTATGGTTCTTGTTAGTTCTCTTTTGCTTTATTATCATTAAGAAACAATTGCAAAGTGAAAAAAAAGAGTAATTTTTCTGTCTCTGCTTTTTCTATCTAAATGGAAAACATCATTGCTGGCACACTTCATGCTGCTACACATTCATATTAATCTCTCTCATAAGCAGCTCAGAAAGGCGCTGCTGAGGCAGTATGAGCAAATAATAGGAACTTACATTCACAGTTTCAAAGTGAAGATGTGGAGTTTCAGTTAAGTTTCTTTAACATCAATGTCTCTAATGAAATTCTAAATACCTTGCAGTGTTCTACTTCTCCTCCACCCAGAGGAGAGGGTAGAAGAGTGTAAAACCCATCCATGTCCTGCATCACAGATGCCACCCTGTTGGTGTTTTGTCCATCCTTGGTCTTTTCAAATGGTACCAAATGTCAGTGCAGAGTCAGTCCTTGATGTACTCTCAATTTGTTCATCAGTAAAGACAGTTAGACAGGACATTTTTCTTGAACTTTTAATATAATTTGTCTTTTCTACTCTCTTCTGGTGGTGTCATTAGTGTGTTATTATTTCATAGATTGCTTTAAAAGGTTTTTAGAGCTATATGTCCTGACTTTATCCTTAAAGCCTTAAGGTGAATAAAATTACAAAATTTTTCTGTGAGGATGATGAGGCCCTGGACAGGTTGCCCAGAGAAGCTGTGGCTGCAGCATCCCTGGAAGTGTCCAAGACCAGATTGGATGGGGCTTGGAGCAGCCTGGGACATGGAAGGTGTCCTTGCCCATGTCAGGGGGTTGGAATGAGATGATCTTTCAGGCCCATTCCAAACCAAACAATTCTGTGATGCTTGCCCTACTCTGTGGTACAGTGCCATTAGTAGTAGATATGCTGCTGGATTTTTGGAGGGAACTGGGGAACCTGGGAAGTCTGAAATGACATTTGAAATGCTATGCTGTAAATGGAATTTTTGTTTTGTGTTTTATACAGCATGTTGCACATAAGAAACTTTACCCATGACCAGTACTCTTGAGGAGGGGAGAGAAAAGGCTGATGAAAAAAACACTCACTTGTTGCAAATTATTTTCTTATTTCAGTAGGAAATAGAAGAGGCAAATTTCAGTTCTCCAAGTCCAGTCTGCAAAATTCTTATTCCTTTTAGCTGCACAAGGATGTGAGGAGTGCATGGGAATTGAAAATCTGATTTAACTTCAGAAATGTTCCTTCTTTGAAGGAGGATCTGGTCCAGATGATCATCCAAGATTCCTTGTAACCTAAATGGTTCTATGACTTAATTGTTTTTCTTTCTCCACTTGGGAGCCCTGTAGTGAATTAACACATATGTGATGATCTAGAGCCTGAGCTTAGAAACAAAACAAAGAGTCAGTCAAATTAACTGCAGCATTTAGATGAAAAAAATATCCTTTGTCAAGTTCACTGTTTTCTTTGTACACCTCCAACAGAATTGCCATATTTTGATCCCTTTTTCAGCCAAGAGCTCAATGGAAGTCAATGTAACTCCAAGCTGTATTATAAAGGTTTTATCTCAGTTTCCAAGGCTAGCGATATATGCAAGTCACAGACTCTCGATTTTGTACTGAGAAAATCAAGATTTATTTTTTTTCCTCTGTCAGAAGCCAGGACACTAATCCTGGAAAAAGAAAAAAAAGTATTGATCCCATACCTATTAATTTAAAAATATGGGGTTTTGAACTGAAGCTGGCTTTGAGGAAGCTGTAATGAATACGAGTCACGATCCAGCATACTTTACTTCTTTTGACTAATGCCCTTTTCCATAGGAACTGTGAAAGGGAAAAAAATATCTTCTTTTGCCGTGTATCTTTCTTATTTATATACACACTCTGGGGCAAATGACTTTCCTGTCACTGGAGGGACATCAAAAAGGAAAGCAGTTGCAAATTTCTCACAAGAGCTGAACTTCCTGGAATACTTTACTTGGCTTCCAGAAAATATTATTTTAAAATGTGGTTTCTTAGTTTCACTTGCTCCTTGAGGCAGGTGGAACTGAGAAATAGCTAAAGGGTGGTTCCATAACTAAAAAATTGTCTAGAGTATTTTATCTTGATTTTCTAAAGTATTCAGATCTGTCTTTTCAGACTCGTCTACTATTAGTTGGACTTCCTGCTGATATTTTTAATATATTTTTTAATTCCCTGCTTGAAATAACATCAGTGAGACTCATTTTTCAAGAAATTTTTAACGCTTCTTTTCTTTTTTTCTCTTTTTTTTCTTTTGTTTTCTTTTTTTTTTAATTGGGTATTTTGACACCAACATTTTGAGCTCATCAAAAAATCTTAGGTGCACAAGAGGTATTAAGAATTTAAATGTGTTTGGCTTATTTCTAATTTTTATTCTTAATCAAGGGATGAGAGAGGGATTTTTATTTGTTTTTATTTCATCCCTTGAACATTATCATCAGACCTGATTCAGCAGCTATTCTGTGACAATTCAAGTGGTGAAAATCCATTCAATATTGGTTATAATATATCATTAGAAAATTGAGTGAGTTTTTTTTTTTTCCCCAAAAAGTTATATAAAGTTAACACTAGCTAGAAAATGACAATATTTAACAGTGAAAATTGCTACAGCAGACATAAACATTTATCTCATAGACTGAAACATATTATCAGGCAAAACATCCTCTTCTGTTACCAAAATTTAGTTTTAAAAATCTAAGTGTTCTGGTTGGAGGCACTGCTCTCCAATGCTATTTATTAGTTTGAAAAAAACACAGATAAAAATAATAATAAAGGAATTTTGCAAAATTTTTCCAGGAAGTATATTTATTTCTGCTCTGGAAGATTATTGCATGGGAGCAAAGAGATGGGCACTTCTGGAGTCTCATGTACCCTTTGGAAGAGATCATATTATTCATAAAGTTTTAAGACCTTACTTCCTGGTAAGTGGTGATGGGATTTCTGTAGCTCCTCAGAAGAAAAAAATCCAACTCTTTTGTAAGTTTGGACTTTTGTATTTGGATCATATGATAAGGTTTCTGTGCATCCCCCTGCAAAATTTGAGGTTGTTTAGTCTCTCACTTCAATAGAGTTTGAATATAATATCTTACCCCATCTTTTTCCCACCAATAATTTCAGCCTTGCCCTAGGCCAGTAGACCACCTTCAAATAATTTTTGGCTTTAGTGTGCAGGGATGGAAGAGTCCTTTCATTCCCACAGGGTATATATTATGTACTAGTCTGCTAGAAATATATATATATATATATATATATATATATATATAAATACAATTGTTATTAGATCATAGTACTAGTTTATTTGGTATGTATATAATATATTTCTATTTATTTATTTACACTGTGCTGGAGTGCTGGATCCATGCAGTTGAGGGAAATCCTTTCTCAGCTATTCTAATTTGAATCTCTCCACCTAACAGCATTTTTACCAAAGGCATTCCTACTGCTGGGGAGTTTAACTCTACTCACAAACCCTCTGTTTCTGTGTGGCAAGGAGTATTTTCTCCAACAGATCCTAAATGCACAGGGAATGATGAAAGTGTTGACTAAAATTTATTACATGAATCTAGTGAAGCTCTCTTTCCTCAGTGAAAGTCCTTCAGAGAGGTTTTTAAGGGCATCTGTAAAGAAGTCAGAGTTACTGCAGGTGGTTTAGAATTAAGGAATGATAATTTTAACAGCAATTGTTCTTGGCCAATAATTTTTTCCCTGTGAGGGTGGGGAAGCCCTGGCACAGGGTGCCCAGAGAAGCTGTGGCTGCCACATCCCTGGAAGTGTCAAAGGCCAGGATGGGTGAATCTTGGAGCAACCTGGGATCATGGAAGTTGTCCCTGCCCACGGCAGGGGATCGGAATGAGATGAGCTTTAAAACATCCCTTCCAACTCAAACTGTTGTACTGATTCTGTGTAGTTGAACTTCTGGGTACGTGACTCAGTTTCATTGAGTGTTGTCATGCTACTCCAAGCTAGTAAAAAACCCCACATCCTCTCCTACACCTTCACTGCTCTGCTGTGTCTGCTGCCACAGCACTAACAGTATACACAAAACACACTACATTAGTGCACTTGCATTTGTATTCAGGACAAACTGCTAGTTCTAACCTAATTTCCTTATAGATGTTACAGACCTCTAGTATAACTACAGCAGTATCCTGCCCTTGCCTTCACCTTACACAAGAAACACTCTAATTTGATAAAAACCCACACATTCATTTTAGATTGCCAGACAAATTCTACTGGAAGCTGTTGCAAAGGGGGCAGGGAGGGTTTCTTTCCAAGGGTAACAAGCTGCCAGACAGCAGAAATTCAGTTTTGGTCCCTAAGATGCTGGAGCAATTGAGCCAGGCTGGAATCTCTCTAAGGCATCACTGCAACGATGTAAATATGAGAAGCCACAAAGGTGACCTAGAGTTTTCTTCCTCCTCCCATCTCTGGGGTGGAAAATTCTCTGCCGTCGCCTCTAGATGTGGTTTCTGCCAACCCTCTCTCCATTTTCATCTTTGCCTACAGAAGTCTCCGTGGAGGCTGGTAGAAAGGGATGGCTGGGCACTGAGAACTTGTCGTATTTACTACTTTATCCTCCACCAGTCTGCAGGGGAAAAAAGTTGCTGTGAAAGGTGAATAGATGGAGCAGGAAAGCGTCTGACTTTGGAAGGGAACACTTAGTACAGAGACTTTCAGACTTTATAAAATTTCAGCTACAGCTCTTTTCTCCTCCCCATACACAGACAAAATCCAGCCGGCATCTCAACCAACCTTTCAGAACCTTTTTCTGGCTTGAGGCTAATTGCAGCTCTGCATTCTGGGAAATAGAGAGGGTGTCCCAGCCATTGAAACCAAGTCTTAATTTGGACCTGCTTTCTCTCCTTATTAAACTGTTGGTAATTTGGTACATGAGAGGGCTGCTCCTGCGAGCAAGAGACACTGCCCCCTCTCCATCCTCTTATACTACAAAGCTTGCATTTTTCATAGTGGATTAGCAAGTCTAGACATCTTATAAAATGTCAATGAATGTATGGATCTTCAGTGTATATTTCTCAGGAGAGCTCTGCTTGTTTGCAGTGCAGCTCTCCCAGCCCGATCAATACAGCCACAACAGCCTTCTGCATTTTTCTGTCAGAAAACAGAACCCTGCTCGCTGGATTTTGTATTTTTTTCTTCTTCTTTCCAAGGCAGTTAATCAAATAGCGGAGGTAGAGAAAACAGAGGGTGGGCAGGGAGTTAGATGGAATGCCGAGCACCCAGGGAAGTTGTGAATAAAGTGTTTTATTTTAATTATTATTACTAACCATGGAGGCACGATAAGAATTATCAGGAGGAAAATCATACCTCAGGGGCGAGACAAGGACCGGAGAAGAGAAGGGAAAGGAGGAGCAGCTGAGTGCAAGAACCCCCACGGGATGTGATTATCTCCTGATAACAACATCCCCAGACTTATTGCTATTATGAAATTTCATTTCTCCATTTTTTTAATATACACAGATACATATATAAATTATTTAGGTGAAGTATTTCAATTCCCCGCGAACGGCGAGTTTGCATTAAAATGCTTCAACTGTGAGATTCCCAGGTATAATAATTTCCTCCCTTTGAGGATGTTGAGCAGTCCATCAGAATAAACTCTTCATCCTGGGCTGTTTTATGATATTATTACAATGTATTTTAGTTGGGGAATGGTGGGTGGAACAAGTTTTCAGAGAAATAGTCTTGTTTGGGTTCCATTTGTTTGCTGGAGGGGAAAACTCCACACAAAATGACTCTGGCTGTTCAGTAACGCATCCTGGTTTCTTCTTATTATTTTTTCCCCAGCACAGTTCTATTTCTTGTCTCCTTTTCAGAAGTCCCAAGTCCCCTCCCCATCTACTCTAATACCAAAAAGGAGGGATTGCAGTCACAAGACACAGGGACCTCGAGGACTGCATTCAGCTGTGTGCTCTCTATGTTGAATTTTCTAGCAGTTATATGTAAAAATGGGGACAGGTTTATGTTGTTATTGAAATCAATTTCACAATTTCATTTGTGATTAAAAACTTTATAGTGCTGAAAGATACTTTAAAAATCTACCTCATTTTTTTTGTCGGACTAGCCCAGATTATATTGGTCCTTTCTAATTAACTTTTAATTTTTCCAGAAACTTTTATTTCAGTTCAAGGCTCTGACTGCAGCTCACAGATGCTTTTTTTGGTTAAAGTTCATAGAATCAACAAATGTTTTGCGTTGAAAGGGACCTTATAGATCATCTCATTCTAGCCCCCTGCCATGAGAAAGGACACCTTCCACAAAAGCAGATGTCTTAGGAATCACTGCAAATCTCAGGGATTACTTTGCTTATTGGGTGAGCTTTAAAGCCCTTTGGATGTAGTGAAAAAATCTGTAGCAACTTTAACATGAGTTCTTGGTATCAATCACATAAGAAGGTGGAGAATATTTTTCTTCCCTTCTCATCAAGTTCACAAATTCCTTTAATAATTCCTTTGTTTTGTTGTTTTGGTTTTTTGTAACCCCAAAAACTCAACATCAGGGAAAACACTGGGGTTTAATGTGTCCAAAACCATAGAATGCTTAAGATGCTGCACGAGATCAAGTAAGCTAAATCTTTTTCCATAAAATTTGGCATTCTTTTTCTCTTTTCTTGTCTATGTGTTCTTTGAGCTATTCCCTTTTTCTAAATTATTCATTCCCTATGGAATTATTTGGGAATTATTATTATTCCCTACAGAAATATTTGGGGGAAGGTATTATACTCAGCCAACACAGAGTTTAGGGAAATTTTAAGCCAGTATAAAAGGCATTTAAAACTCTTAGATCTGTGGTTATGGTTTTGATATGGTCTCCTTTCTGTTCCATATCAAAATGAGTGAGAGCCTGGGAGTGTAATATTCTGTTCCAGTTTGTTATCTGATAAGGCTTTGACAATTATATTTTGCTATGAAATTATTTGCAGAAGGGAAAAATCTGACTGGGAAAGAGAAATTCTGATGAAGACAATACTGATTCTTACTTCCATTTCTGCATTTGCAGTAATTTCACTGCTTGATTTGTGTGTTGTTTTGATGCTTTTTATCTCTGCTGACATCTCTGGAGCAAAGCTTGATACACATTTGTTCAGGCAAAATCCCAATCAGCCCTGCAGAATTCATCTAATTGTTCCCCTTCACTACTGTAGCACACAGGCATAAAAAGTGAACCAAAGACAATGTTTCCTAGGTTTTTTAATCTACTTGAATCATTTTCTGAGAAAGGAACCCAACACTACTCTATTTTTAATTAATGAACACTCTCAGCTATAGAGATCACAATACAATTGCAACCTACGGACTCACTGATCTTAGTTGCTCTGACATCACTGAGAAAATCTTACACCACTATAAACTAAAGATAATACTACAGATCCTCATCGTACAAAACCTTCTTTAGCTCTGTTGAAATCAATGCAATCATATTTATTCTATCCCTGGAGATGCTCTAGCTCAGGATCAGCATCACAATCTTAGGTATCAGGATCAGCATCACAAAACAAAAAGAAATAAAAGCTAAAAATGAAAAAACACATATATACATACAAATATATGTATATATACACACACTTTTATGTGTATACTCAGGAATAAAGTTGCAGAAGATTCAAGATTTCAGGAAACTCCATAATTTTGGATATGAAGGGAAAAGGCCAGGCTTCTGAAACCCAGTTGGTGTATGCTCTCAGAGCAGTCACCCCTCTGCCTGTGAGCCTCAGAGTTTTGCAGCAGAAGGGTGATACAATGGATGCTTTGATGTTTCTAAGCTCTGATTTTCTCCATCCAGTGCTGAAGCACTGAGGAGTTTTGTTTAAAAGGCAGCAATAAGGTTAAAGAAAAAAAAAAATAAAAGAAGTTGAAAACCTTAAGGGTTCTATGCAAATTTAATTGTAGCAGATTTAGGAATGTGATGTTGTTTTGATAGAAGCCCTAGCAGAGACACTACACAGGTACAGAGTCAAGTATCACAGAATCACAGAATCATTTTGATTGGACAAGGCCTCTGAGATCATTGAGTCCAAACTTTAAAAGCTGAAGTACAGTAAGAAAGTGCTATTATTTTAAGTATTGATGGATATGCAAACATTTTGCTTTGTTAGAGCACAGACACACTCAGCCCAAACACCACTAAATGACCTGATATAATTTTGCCTCTATAAAAATGTTTCAAGTCATTTTGAAGCTGGACAGGGGACTGTTGTGACCATAAACTGCTTTCCTTAAGAGGGCATGGCTAATTTTCAGGAGAAGAGGGATGCACTTCACAGAGTTCAAAGGAATGCCACAAAACTGATCCTTAGGTTGGAAAAGAAGCTCTGCGATATCAGGCTTAAGGAGCTCAACTCAGATTATCAAAAGGAGAGTGGAGAGGTGAGTTGATCACTGTGTAAGGTGCTTAGAAATGTTTGATAGCAGGGAGCTTGTCATCCCTGCTAAAGAGGGCACAACCACATGTGATGTCTGGAAGATGAAGTTTACATAAATACAGTTAATTTAAATAAGATGGAATTCCCCGGCACTGAGAGGATGTTGCCCATGGCATCTGACCCATGCAGATGCACTTGGCTGCTGGATTTCTTTAAAGTGTAATTTGACCTCTGTTTACCTATATATTTTGATTTAGGTTTTAGAATAATTATTTGGTTTGTGTCTGCAGCAGCTGCAGGAGGAATGCAAATGCCTCACTTCAAGTACCTGGAAGGAATCCATGGTGATAGGTCTTTTGCATGTTCAGGAGAAACAGTCTATATTTAGGCAATGCTTACAATTCCAATTCATGTTTCTGAATTTTAGCCTGATATTTGTTGTGAGATAACTTTTTTGGGGGTAATATCTTGGCTCTTGATGATTTGCTTTCCTCTAAATGGAAGAGGTTGTTTGCAACTGGAAATGACATATAAAAGAAAGAATTATTTTGATCCCTGTTACCTACATACTTGCCATCTACACAGAGCTGAGTATTTGAGTGAGATTTGTTCAGTTCTTATCAGTTCTTCAAGAACCTGACCTCCCTCAAGTCTATGGGGTTTTTAGCACTTAAACTCTTCTCCCAACACATTTTGTCTTCCGCTTGTCTGTGTTGAATTTCATCTGCCACTGTGTTGCCCAATTACCTGCAGTAGTTTAGTTAGGTCCACCTGGAGTTCCCACCAATCCTCTTGGGCCCGGATAACCTAAATAATTTTATGTCTGTGTCATAATAGCCATAAAATAATTCTGTGTCAAAACAATTTTGTAAATTGGTGTTTCAACATTTGTCCTGAGTGCAGCTGAACAAAACCCTTTGTGTATAGCTCCAGCCTTTGCGCCTCAAGGACTCCCCTATCATACACCTGTTCTTGACAGATTGAGGCCTAAAACAGGAGAGCTTAGTCACATATTAACCAGCAGGAAGAAAGTCTCTCCTTTTTATTAATGCCTGCCTACGAGTTCAGTGTTTGGAATGCAGTCCTACCTATAAATCAACATCAGAGACTACAACCCAGTGTGTTCAAGAGCTTTGTTTAAACATCAAAAGAAGAACACAGACAAGCGCTATGGTAGAAATATAACTAATCACTTGCAAATACATCTTTCCTGTCAGTAGGAGCTTAACCTTTTTGTTTAATGTTCCTGCAGGAAAATGCACTTATTTACAGTCTATCTATTTTCTTTAAAGCAATAGACAGGTTTGCTATGAAAAATGATCATATTTATTGCTGCAATAACACAAATAGGATTTTAGAAGGGTTCAGTTGCAGATTATTGGAATCTTGGGAATTTCAAGGTTTCACAATGATTAAAAAGAACAGGAATTACTGAGATTGCTGAACATGTTTGGCCAGCCCATGACCTGATAAAACAAAAGTTTGCTAAAAAGAAGAAATATATTTAAGGCTTTTGCTCATTTGTTGACTAGTAATGAACACAACATGATTGCATGTGGCACATTGATTAGATCAAATTAACTTCACACTCTTCTCCTGGCTTTCTTAGCTCGTAGGGGACTCCACTAGGATTTAGCCACAGTGTGCAGAAAATCCTAGAATCTATAGACCATTCCCTTTAATTTGAATGCTGCAGATTATGGATAAAAGATTGGTCACTTCTAGGATTTAAGACTTCAAAGGAAAGGAAAATAAAGAGAGACACAGAGGGGAAAAATACAAACAAAGAGCTCCTGTGAGAACGAAGGGGAAATGCAGACTCCTACAAGATGTGGGGCTGGGTTCGATAGAGCTCCTGAATCTGATTTCCACTTACTCACACAAACTCCACTGAACTCAATGGCATTACTCCTCTTTTACACATTGGGAAGAGAAAGCAGAATCAACCCCATTTTTCTACTGTAGCGTAGTTCATTGCCAGCAAACACAAAAAAAAAAAAAAAGATCACAACATTCCTGGTTTGCTTTCATCTTTTGGGCTTGATGGTGTTTCAGTCAATACAAGTCTGTCATTGATCAGCAGCACACGCTTTGTCAGCGGGATCAGGACCTCTGTATTCCTTGTAATCTGTTTTGTAGATAACAAAAAGTGCTCTTCCCAAAGGTGTGCGTTCTAATGCAAAAATAAATTTTTTAAAAAATGGCAGTGCATTGGGTACAGGGCCTTCAGATGATAAAAGTTGTCTTAGCTCTGTCCAGATACAAACCTTCCAGTGAGGTTGGTCAGCTCCACAGTATTCAGCCCCAGGTGGGAAACTCTGGATTGCATTGTATTGCACTGCCCACTTTGGAATCCAAGGTCTCACCATCTGTTGTGGTTTAACCCCTACAGGAACCTGCTCACTCTCCTCCCCCTGGGTCAAAGAGGGAGAGAATCAGAGAGGTAAAAAATAACCATCTTGCTGGACAAAATAAAGACAGTTTTATATGTAGAGTAAAATCTGTGGGGAAAGTCAAAGCAAAATAAGGAATTCATTCCCAATTTTCTGAGGGAAGACAGGTGTTCAGCCACATCCAGGGAAACAAGAATCCATCACATGTAATGTCTGCTTGAGATGAGAAGACAAATGCCATAAAGCTGAACAATCCTCACCCTTCCTTCTTCTTTCCAACAGCCTTTATTGCCAGCCATGACACCTTCTGCTCTGGAATATCCCTTTGGTCAGTTGGGGTCATCTTTGCCCCCTTCCAACTCCTTCTGCACCCCCAGCCTCCTTTTTGTTGGGGTGGGGTGAAGAACAGAAAGACCCTGACTCTGTGTAAGCCCTGTTTAGCAACAGCAAAAAAATCCTTGCCTTGTCAACACTATTGCCAGCACAAAACAAACACAGCCCCAGCTACTGTGTAGAACTTTACCCCAGCCAAAACCAGCCCAGCCTATCCCTTGTGCAGACACACAGCCCTGTGGTGATGCCCCAGAGGTGCCACGGGGCACCGCGGAGCCGCCTCCGCTCTCCACATGCATTCGTTCCTTTCCTCCATCTCACTTTTGGCGTCAGTAGGTATTTTTCTCCTATCACCCAGGGGCTTTGTGTCACTCAGTTTGGTCCTCTCACTTCAACCCCACTATGAGTCAAGAGCACTGGCTCCTTTTTAGAGGCTTTTTCACCATCTGAAGAGGAAATGGAGCCCAAATGCTGATGGCAGAAACCTCAACTTCCCCTTGACCTCAAGGAAAGAACTTCAGAGAGTGCTGTACTACTAAATTTGGCAACAGCCATGTAAATTTGAAGCCATGAATTAGTTTATGTTTTCTACTCTCTAAGCCTTTCTTTTTCAAGTTTTGTTCTTTCTACTCTTTCCTACATTTTCTCTCCATTCTTAATACCATCAGGTAGCAGAGGTCTCTTCTTTCAGTCACTAGTTCCTGACTCTTCATATCCTTCTACCTCTGCTCCACTGTGCATCTCAAAAATGAACTGAAAAGCAAAATTATGACCTTCTATGAGCTTTCATTTCTCAGTTTGAGTTTTTTTCTAGTATTTTGGCCTAGTAGCTGTTTATTCCCTATTCCTGTAGACCACTTCAGGCTTCAATTTAAATGAAAGCTGCCCTGACAAATAAGACTGCCATGAATTGCCCCTGTCCTAATGTAAGCTACAGTGCTTTCATTTCCTGGAGTGCTAATGGTAAAAACACAGCACTAGTGAGCATCACAGGCTGTACAATGCATTATAAATAAAGGTACATGCACTACAGCATTCAAGATAAAAGGTATTAAGCTTACTGTAGGGGTACTGTAAAATTTAGTGCTCAGTAGAATATGCTAGTAGTCCCTAAAACAGCAGTCAGATACTCACCAGGCACAAAGACAAAGCAAATTCAAGACAGAAACTGTCAATAGCACAAGCTCTAGAAACCTTCAAAGGGTTCAGGTCTGATCTATTTGCTCTTATTCAGTTACACTTTTTTTTTTTTTTTTTTTTGTGAGCTGCTCCATTGAAATCATGGTGTGGAAAAAAAGAAGTATTGTGCAATGTGGAAAAAGTCAGCACCTACAAACTCTGCAAAAGAGCTCTTGCCAAAATCCTGCTGCTTGAGACCCCGTCAAGTTCAAAAAACTCAAATAAACATACACCCTCCTTGGGCTGTAACCCCTCCTGCAGTTTTAGCTCTGGGTTGATGCAGTACCTGACCCTCCAGGGTCCTGAGGACCCCAGTTTCCCAAGCTGAAACAGAAAATAAATCTTGTCTGTGGCTTCACTTTATTGACTGCAAATTTCATGAAGTTCATCCAGGCCATGTGCTGGTTCCTACACTTGGGTTGCAACAGTCCCATGCAGTGCTGGGACAGTGTCTGGAAAGCTGGAAAAGGATCTGGGGGTGCTGGTGACAGTGGCTGAACATGAGCCAGGTGTGCCCAGGTGGGCAAGAAGGCCAAAGGCACCTGGGCTGTACCAGGAATATTTTGGCCAGAGCAGAGACCGTCCCCTGTGCTGGGCACTGGTAAGGCCACACCTCAAATCCAGGGCTCCGTTCTGGGCCCCTCAGCTCAGGAAGGACATTGAGGGGCTGGAGCATGTCCAGGGAAGGGAACAGAGCTGGGAAAGGGGCTGGAGCACAGGTCTGAGGAGGAGCAATTGAGGGACCTGGGAAAGGGGCTCAGCCTGGAGAAAAGGAGGCTCAGGGGGGACATTCTGACTCTTGACAACTCCCTGACAGGAGGGTGGATGGAGGTGGAGATCTCTTCTTCCAGGTACCAAGTGACAGGACAAGAGGAAACTGCCTCAAGTGGCATGAGGAGAAGTTTAGATTGGATAATCTCATTACATGTGTGGGTTTTTGCAGCTGAAAACAAAGTGCAGATGGAGAGAACTTTTCTCCCAACAAACATACTTTGTCTCTGATGTTCTCTGATGTTCAGGTGCATAGCAGTAGCTACGTAAGCAAAGCACTTACTTTTGAATTCTCATCCATGTAGCCTCATACAATTTGGTTTTGCCAAAATATCAAGAGTTGCTGATCACTATCTGGACCCTCATATGCCATTATTTAACCCAAAATTTCCTTTAAGTTACTGGAAATCTGCTATTTCCAGTAATACTGCTCCACAGTACTCAGCACCCCTCCTGCCATGCCATTAAATCTTCAGGCCTATTCAGATGTATTATTCATACACTCATTGCTTCCAAATACAGAATATCAGATATAACTCAGCTGGGCCTCCATCCTGCAAAAAAAAATACCAGTGTTATTCTCAGCACCTAAGCAGAGAGGAAAAGCTGGAGAGAGTCCTTAGTCTTAAATTGTGCATATCTGCTTCTAGGATCATGGCTCCTGTCAGTAAGGGCTGAAATAGCAAAGTGTCTTGGTCTAATTTATCACTTCTTTATTATTCCCTTTAAAAATGTAAGTTGATTTTAAAATAAAACATCCTTCTGAAGTGGAAAGTTCAAACATTTAACTTGAAAAAGAAAAGTCTAAGCCAAGTCATTTAATGTTTCGTCTTTTCTAAAGCTCTATTTCAATGAAATTATTTTTAAAAATGTGATTGAATTTGGGTGTATTTTTGTTCCTTCCAGGAAAATGCAGAATTTAATAGCTCCTGCCTCTGAACTGCTCAGCTACAAACTTGCACAAAGTCCACGGGTTTATAATAGAAAAATAAGTATAAAATAAGGGAAGAAATTGGCTAAGTGAACCCATCCATCCTTGTACAGTAGAGTCCAGTGCCACTTGAGAGCCCTGAGAGCATCAGGGTCACCTAGAAGGATGACCAGGTGTGAAATGGAGTTACAGATACCCATTCCCTTCTGGAGCAGCAGGGCAGCACTTGGCATTTCAGGTGTCATTAAACACCCTGGAGCTGTGTCCAGAGTAGCTGCATGACCATCACTGTATTGGTTAACCAGCTCACCACACTCAGCTTTCAGATCAGGATCTGCTCATGAGCTCAAAGAATGGAATCATTTAGGCTGGAAAAGACCTTCAAGATCATTACGTCCCTATAGATGGGGACACTAGGTCACCTGCTGGGAAGGACCCATGTTAAGAAGTGAAGGTTTCCATTAGATTGTACTCTCTGGCTGCTTGACACCACTGTCTCCAACCTATTCTCCAGATTCCACTGGCTTTTGGCTAAAAGAAACAGTGCTGGGGAGGTCACACAGTGGAAAAAGCGGCTGAAAACTGAGGTGTAATTCTACAGGACAAAATAAATACAGAGCATCCCCAAAGTATGGGATGTGACAGATCTGAGAATGAAGTGATCCTTAAAGCTGGGGAGAAAGGATGGAGTTACAGATCTCTGAGAGCTTTCAATAGTAAAGCAAAAAAGAAATATACATATATACATATATGCATACATATAGACACGTATACATATTTACATATATGCATATGTACATATGTACACATATACATATATAAATATATGTACACATATACACATATATACATACATATATACATATATACATGATATACAGATATACATATATACATATGCTGTGCCTCAATTTTGATGATTAAGGGAAAATTTTACTCTTTTATTTATGTCTTTAGAATTTTCCAATAACCAGTTCAGGAGCTGTGAGCTAACCATGCTTTCCAATGTCCTGTGCGCAGCTCCAGCTGAAAGCTCTGTGCCCAGACACTGATCAGATTAAGGACCTGCAACACTCAAGCTGGAGCCCTTCGAGTGCAGGCAGTGTGTTCAGAGGCAGGGGCCACTTGAACAATATGTGCCTGTGCATAAATCCACCTTCCACTTCTGCCTGGCCATGGGGCAATTGCCCATCCATTGAGAACAGGGCATTCCCTGCCACTCCGATTACCTCCCTCCCCTGCAGGCACTGGAGCTCTCATGGATGCTTGGGAGGAGGCGCTGGTTTTATGTGAATCAGAGCTGATGGTGCAGAGGCCTTTGGGAAATAATCAATTACTGTGTTAGAGCAGCGCCTGGTGCTGATGGAGATCTCTGCTGACAAAAGCCCTGCCCTCACAAGGTGCTCAGCGCTGGGTCCTCACTTTGCCTTTCACACCTTTCAGGACAGGGCATCCTGATGCAAACACATCCAGCAGAGGCTTCAGCTGATCTGGCCTTCGGTGTAAATTCCTTGATTTACTCTGGCAATAACAGGACTTGGCACCAGGACCTTAACTTGATTTTTTTGGAAATTATCTAGGTCCAACATGCTTTGATAAGCTCTAAGGAAAGCTATGTAATTGCTCATAAGCAACAAATTGTCTTATGCAGATTTAGCCATTATTATAGTTTTGTTTTATTTTGATTTAATTGCTGATGATTCTCTTATTTGTGTTTCTTTAGCCAAACTCCCTGATTGGAATATAAGGGCAGTCTTGTGAGGCTTTTGAAACGAAATCTGCAGTGGAGCAACAACAATTCAGCCCTAAGCCCTTTCCCGTTAGTGATAATAAACACTGTAGCTAATCCTTAGCAACACTAAAGGACGCTTGAGCTTGCAGACTGTCATATCCTCTCAACGTGCTTCCCACGAAAAGGCGTGGGGGATAATAGCACAGCGCATCTCCTCCTAGTGGCAACGCAAGGGACATCACAAATTCACGGGATTCTACCACTGTGACAGGATGTCATTTCAATTGCCTTATTAACCATATGAAAAAATATATCACAACAGTGAGAAAACTTCTCAGTTATCTATATCTTACCCCTAAGGCTATTGTCATGAGCCAGTGGCATACTAAGGGAAGAGTACTAATTCAGTTGTCAGCTGCCTTGCCTATTAAACAGGAGGAAAAAAATACCAGCAACAAAATTGAAACAAGTAATAAGGGTAAGAGAAAGGTCTGGATACCCTTGTCCACTTGATTTCTAGAACTAAACAAATACAATTACTTCTCCTGTTTGCCCTGTCACACAGCATTGTACTCAGAGTATCATGCTTCTTCTAATTGAGTATTTTCTCTGCTTAAAATGGTACATGGATTGCACTTTAAAAACGTAAGTGCTGGAATATTATACTCCAAGTTCATGACCTGCATTGCAAACCATAAGAGGATGAGCAATGATCAGCTGAACGAAAACATGTTCAGGGGCTGGAAAGAGCAGGCTCACTGCTAAGGATTAAGGAAATCTGTTGGCTTCTCTGTAAATAATCTGGATTGTTTGATTAACCATAGACAAACTCTTTATAGCAGGAGGTGAACAGTCTCCAGGTGCTTGCTCTACAGAGATCAGGGTTTTCTAAGAAAAAGGCAATGAGATGATTTTTTTGTGCCCCTGCTCTCTGTAGGGGTACTGCAGACAGGGCTCAGTTTCCCTATTTTGTTGTCTCTTGGGAGGGCTTTGAAGCTCCCAAGGACACAGATCTGCAAACCCAGTTCCAGACCAGACCACTCTGGGCACACATCACAAGATGCCTCAAATGTACATGATCATATTTAACTAGGTGGAACTTACCATAAATCCCAGATGTAAAAACAAATTTGTTAATATTAGTGACTGGTAATGTCAGTTTTGGAGCACCGTGTTGGTGTCAGTAGTGGTGCTGGAGGAGGTGTAAATCTGAAAAGTGTTTTTTTCAGAAGATATTTTTTTTTTTTCTTCACAACTTTGGTGGCTGATCTGGTTTGAGACATTTGGGGAAGGTTCATTTTAAGACTAAGCCACCCAATGGGCAATGCATCTGCCGAGCCAAGAGCAACGATGGATATCAGAAATGTCTTGGAATATTTGCCCAGACAAGCTGTGGCTGCCCCATCCCTGGAGGTGTTCAAGGCCAAGTTGGATGGGGCTTTAAGCAACCTGGTCTAGTGAAAGGTGTCTCTGCCCATGCCAGAGGAGTTGGAATTAAATTATATTCAACTTGTCTTCCAACACAAGGTGTTGTATGATTCAATGAGTCCTCCTTGCCTTGAGTCACATCTCTGGAAGAATTCAGGAATACTCTGAGCTCATGGTCCATAGGCTTAGGCAGCTGAGGCACATGCTGCTTCCCCAACTTCTTCTCTGAATCCACTTTGCCATCACCTTTACTGTATTTTGTCATTTGCACTTCTGCCAAGGATATGTGCCATTCTACACCTTTGTTTTGTTGGGATCTTACAGGGGTAAGTGACTACAAATTAAGGGTAAATAGTCCTTTCAGAAGACAGAATAAGGTCATTCCAAGCCTACAGGAAAAGGGTGGAACTATTTCTAGTTATATGAGAAGGACCTCTACTCTTTCCTAGATACCAGCTAGTTGCAGAAAGTGCACTGTATGTTATGCAGGATGATAACTGGGAGAGGAAGATGTTCCAGTGGAGATTGTTGAGTCTGTGACCATCA
Organism: Serinus canaria; assembly: GCF_022539315.1. Taxonomy (NCBI): domain Eukaryota; kingdom Metazoa; phylum Chordata; class Aves; order Passeriformes; family Fringillidae; genus Serinus; species Serinus canaria. Next base: position 108,593,562 of record NC_066316.1, on the reverse strand, counting down.
GAGGGCTGTAAATTAAAGTCCAGGTATGGAATGAAGATATTCTTTCTCTAGATGGACACATGGTCCTGGGTGATCTGCTCCAGATGGCCCTGCTTGAGCAGGGAGGAGAGGGACCAGATGACTTCCAGAGGTCTCCTCTATCTCAACCATTCTCTGATGGAGCAGCAGCTGGTTTGGAGACCTCTGGCAGAAACAGTTCTAGAGCTCTTGTACCTCCTTCACCACCTGAATCCCATAGGAGTCTCATTTTTACTGAGCATTCTCTGCACCAACTATCTCTATATCTCATTTCTCTGCCAGAGGTTTCAGGTCCACCAAGCATCACAAAGCAGAGACCTCTCTGCCATGACCCAGCTGGTTTTCCCAGGGCACGCCTCAACAGAGGTCCCAGGAGAAATCAGGATAGCCCCTGCTTCAGCTGGCCCCAGGGGCAGAGAAAAGGCCCTCACACTGTTCATCCTACCAGCAGGAATGTCACCTTTAGTCTTCCCTGTGTTGTCATCCTTAATAAAATCATAGCAAATAAAAATATGGCACACATCCTACCTGCTGGATTGAAGATATTGGGTGGTAGGATAATTGGCATTTCCAGGGAGCAGGAAGCCAGTCTGGGTGGTTCTGCTCACATTATATCATGGTAATGTCACTATCATTCACAGTACTGATATCCAGTGACATCAGCCTGAACAAACTCACAGCTGTGAAAATAAGTTTCAAAGATATTTCACTGAAAAGTTGTTCTCAGTATTCATGAAGAGAAATATTTATTTGTCTGAAAATATAGATCCAGTTCCTTTCAGTAAATTATTACAGACAATGCAGAATCAAAAGGGTATCTTTTTTCTCCTTTAAAAAAAAATTATTTGTAGCAAGCCTTCAGCAATTTGTAATTAGATCTCTCATGCTGAGAGAAAAAAAAAAGGAGAAAGAGAGGGAGAGAGACCCATATTTCTGCAAAATCATTAGTAGTTTTGGCAGCGGAAGGCTGAATCCTCAGCTGGTGTAAAGTGGAGGTAGCTGTAGCAAAGGCAACAGGGAGATGCTGATTGGCACCATGGATATCATTCCCACTGGAGCAGCAGCAAAGGGTGGTGAGCCTGTGTTAGATCAGCCATTGGAATGTTTGAGAAGAAGATGGAGATGAGAGATACAAAAGGAATAGCAGAGCAGGGTGCAAACTTGTGGGGTCCTGGAGAAATACTGCAGGAGAGAATGGAGAGGAAGGGAAGGGAAGGATTGAGAAATCTGATAGCCACAAAAGCCTGCTACAAATCTAAATAAAGGGGCAGGAGAGACATGAGAATATTGAAAGAGGAATTTTAATCCTTCAAGATACTCAGAATTCAATAATGGGTGCTTGAAAGAGTATTGGGGAGAGATATATATTTTTAAGCCTTCCAATAATCAATTACTGAATAGATCAGTTAATTTTAAAAGGGTTAAAAGACCCTTTTTATATTTATTGCTCTAATACAGTGTCTCCTGGCAGTTCTAGTTTTATCCATAAAAATGAGTCAGAAAAAACAGTCCAACAATTTCTCTGAACCTCCCTTGTGGGACAGAGAAGAGATGCAATTATTTAGATGCTGAAAACTTCGCAGGGGTGGGGGGGATAGTCATTGACCACACTGTCACTGAAGAATGTCTCATATCTACATAGTAAAATACATATTTATCTACAGGACAGTGTGTAAAGCAGGACCATTGGACTATCCCATGCACTGGAACTCAATGAAAGTTGAGTGAATCAATCATGTCCTGGTCTCTGCTTTTTTTATGACAAAAGCTCATCCACAGCCAGGTGTTAATGAAATCTCCAATTTCTGTAGGACAGAACCATCACTGTTTGCTTCTGTTTCTTCAGGACAAATAACCCACTTGGTACCATTCCCAGGAGAGTTAGATTAGTTTATATTGTCCTTCATCTCTGTCCCTTTGTGCTTTGCTTCACACTTCATTGAGACTTCAGTAGCACAAGTGCTTTCCTTTCAAGACAGGGCTTACAGCTTGCAGGGAACTGCAGTATCCCAAGCCTGCTAAAACTGCCCTTGACCAGTTGATCTGGGAGTCTTTTACTAGGATCTTGTAAAAGATAACCCTTCAACCCAATTAGTCATCTGGATTTTCTACCATGGTCTGTGGAGGAAAATCTCTCCAGAAGGTGCTTCATCCTCCTGTTGATGTTCCTGTTACTCAGTGTGTCCCAGTCTCATCTATATTTACCTCACAGTTAAAATCCTTGTTTTTCAGGGGGGAAAAGAGAATTTTTCTTTTGAGAAGTAAGCCTTTGTGTGTCACACACACATTTACTTCCCAGCCTACACAAGCCTGTCTCGGAATACCCAGCTCCCACTTTGAACTCTTCCCATTTACAAGCTGTAGTCTGTGTTCTCTAAACATCCTTCTGGATTTTCTACAAGTAAACTATTTCTGCATATCAGACTATCAGTCCCTCTGTCCATCTGCCTCATTCATCTTCTTCCCAGCTTATTTTTTTAGCATTCTTTTTGCTGTTTTATCCCTGTGGTTTTCTCAGGGAAAAAAAAAAAAGCAAGCCAAACTGCCTGCAGGTTAAATTGCCTGGAATACTTGGGTGAACAACAGGTCTGAGGACATGGAAAACATTTTTTGCTTAAAAATATCGAAGAAATGTCTGTGGGAAAGTTCTGGCAGTGTGACCATCTGTGTGTTGACATATGTTTGCTGTGGAAGGCTGAATCCAGCATTCAGTGCTTCAGTGGGAATCTGGAGTGCCCAGAGTGTGAAGGGCTCAGCCCTCTGTGCTTTGTACAAGTCTGAGTCACACAGCATGAGCTAAACACCTGCACAGGTGGGACAGAAACTCCAGAGCACATGGAGTGAGTTCTGCTTGAAGCAATCAGTGATCCCTTTTAAAAAATAAGAGAAAAACTTCAACCAGGTCAAAAACCCTAAAAGCAGTGATTATCCTGTCATACCAGTAATAAAAACTTTGCAATCTGAGTTGAAGAGTGAAAAGTCTCATTTTGTCCATGAAAGAAGATTGCAGCTTCCTTCAGAACATTACAAAGCATTGAAATTTAGAATCAACACTGTCTTTTCATTGAGCAAACACTTTAAATCAACTTGGCATGTAATCCAACAGAATTTATGGGTTTGAGAGGGGCAGAAAAATGAAGGTTTTGCTTTAATGTGTCTGGGGGAAAGTCATGGACTGTGTAGCTGCATCTTTGAAAGGCTTCACATCACCATTAAAACATAAGGAGTTACTTAATTTTTCTTCATCTAATTACTGTTTTATGCTGCACTGTGGCATGAAACTTTCCAAGTCATTGTGCCAGAATTAACATCTTTCTCTCAGCCAGTTTTGCCTTAATGGCTATAACAGAACAAAGTGGGCTTTGTGAAGGCCCAGGTTACCCTTAAAACCCTGGGGTTTGATACAGGAAGCATCAAGAATGGTGTCTTTCACTGTAATGTGTGTCTTTGCCTGGCTGAGATTGCAATTACAAGAGGTGAAACTGCACAGTGAAACCATACATTATTGGGTCTTGTATATTAAGCAATTTAATCCAACCCTGGGGTGCCCAGCACAGGAAGGACATGGACATGTTGGGGCAAATCTAGAGGAGTCCACCAAGCAGATAGAGGTGGAGAACTTCTGCTATGGGGAAAGGCTGAGAGGATCAAGTCCTTCCAACACAAACTGTTCTATTATTCTATGAGACACTGAATTTTCTCTGCTTATTTAAAATATGTTTGCTCTGAACTCAGAAGAAAATATCATTAAAAGAGAAAAAAAATGTTTTTGTCTGTGGTTTGTTGAGTTATTTAAACTCTAATATGTATTTTTAATTATCTGTGTTGAAACAATAATAAAGATATTCCTAATAGTAGCTTTCAGTTTTGTTAAATAAAAATGTTCTTTGTCATGGCTTTTTGCAAACACCACCATTTACCAAAGTATTTTATTTAAAATATGGGTGTGAAAATTAATGAGAAGCAGGTTCAAAGGCAGGGAATGGGTGTGTGGAAGTCTTTTTTTAAAAAGTCAAAGTAAAATAAAAATACATTCCAGCTAGGAGTTTCCCAGAGAGTGTGGCATTTTTCAGGATTGTTCCAACTGCTCGAATGGTCTGATTGCCTTACCCAATTCCAGGATGCCTGACTGGGCTCATGTGCCTGTTTTCAATCGTAAATTTCTTCACTGGGGTTCCTCCTTGGGAATTCTGTAAAGAGTGTAGGAGGTAAATCACACAGGAACCACAAATGCTCTGTGTAAAGGAAGCCCTGTGACATTTAAAATGCCTCTCTTGAGTCATGGTGTCTTCCCCAAGTAGGGAGAAAGGGCATTGCTCTTCCTTATTTTTTTTTATCTGGGAGTTTGGAGTCATTCATTTTAGAATAATAAGGAAAAGGAAGCTCTGGATGCTGCTGGGGTATTTGTTTGGCTGTCAATTCCCTGTGATCCATGGGATCAGATCAGGGATATTTTGGGGTCTGGAAGTGAAGGGTCATTTCAAAAAGGCTTGAAATTTTAGCCACGTATTTCAGCATACAGCAACCTCTGGAAATTCCCAGTAAGGCATGTAATGAGAAAAAGACATCATCCAAACACTGCTGGCTTCAGTATATTAAATTTCTTTATGTTAATTTTAGTTAAAGTAATTCCTTTGCAGATGTTCTCATATCCCTGTCCTGGTCAAAAGGATTTCTTGACTGAGCACGGAAGCATGGAGAATCTCATGGCAAGAATATACTTTTGAAAACTTGCTGATATGTTTTCTCAGAGGGAATTATGGGAAGATTCACCTGTTTGGGAAGGGGGATGGGGGACATAAACTCTTGATTGCCATAGCTGATACTTGTGAAAAACTGTTATGTCCAGTCTGTTCTTTGGGCACCATATTTTTTTCCCTGACATCACAATTTTTTTCCAAAAAATTTGCATGCAAAAAGAAAAAGAACAAGTGTTTTCTGCTGGTCTAGGCAATTTACTGTGCCAGAAGCTAATGAGACATGAATAAGGCCAGAAATGCACATCCTTTCACTTCTTTAAACTTTCCACCTTATAGCTGCTTCTGGTTTTTCTTCAGATATCAGCTCAAATTTGCTGTGCTGTCAAAGCCTGCTTAGGATCACATGGCTCAACACCAGCAAAAATCCCTTATTTCTTTCCTGCCTTTATTCTGGTCTAAATGGATGGCTCTGAGTCTGAAAAATAAACTGCTCTTTCCATACTAGCAATAAAACCTTTTCTGCCTTCCCTTTCCCATCTTGTAATGACATATTAAGGGAACAAACAAAATCCAAATCCACAAAACTCCTCAGGACTAGAATCTATTTTTTGGATGCTATATATTTATTAATATAAATGAATAAACTTGGTTGGTTTTTTGCAGTATATTTCCTCAATCACCAACCAGACCATGAATTGCTCCCAACAAACAAAAATATTATATTTAAACAGTCAATTTCCCTGCTCTGACACACTGCAGAAGAGTTCAGTGATTAGGGAGGGGTAGCAAAGGGTGGTCAGATAAGACAGGGGAAAAGCAAGAATCCTTTTGGGGCAGCTTATGTTTATATCATTTGTGAAATTGGGATCGATGAGCTGGTCCAAAAACAAAACCAATTCCACCCAGAGTAGCTAAATTTACATGCCTGTGGAAAATATCCTAAATGTATTTTGGTGAGGAAAATAATCTATATAAATGGCAGAATTAAAAAGGAAAATGTACTTGTCTTTTAGGTTAGCAGCACTACTCATTTTTTCCTACCAGAAAAATTCTAGAAAGTCTAAATTTAGCATCTCAAGTAGGAATGCATGAGACAACTTCACATATTTGGCTACACATACTCATGTAAAACTGTAACAAGTCCATGGATGTGCATCCATTCATTTTATTTATTTATTGTTACTTAGCCTTACATTTGGAAAAGAATCATAAATTCACTAAGGTTGGAAAAGACTTCTAAGATCATCAAGTCCAACCTTCATATAAAGTACATAAAACTATGAAAGCATTTTAGGACCAAAAATAGTGAAGATTAATCTTCATCTCACCCCGGGACATGGGGAGGTGTTTGCTGTACTGAGAGCAGTTTTGCTATCAACTGAATGCAGTATTTCCATAACAATAAATTAAAAATAAGTTCCTGTAGTGATGGGATAAACTCAGACAAGAACAGTTCCTTATTCTCCTGGTATCCATAGCTGCAATTCACAGAGGTTATGGTAATAGTAAATTATATGAATTAAAATGGGTTAAAATAAATACTGGTAGCGTGGAGAAGCTTCTCAAAATCATGGCCTGATAATACTGGTTAATTGTATTAAATTGTATTGGAGTCAATTAAACACAGATTTCTGTCTGTGCTGTACTGAACCAGTAGCTGTAGAACACTTCCACTGGCTTTTTTGTCTTCAAAAGAACTTATCTTAGCAAAAGCTGCCCACATTCAAGATTTTATGTCAGGAATATTGTCTTTTATTTCACTGCAAGTAGTACATGTGGAAAGAGGAAGCACAACTGAAGGCTTTTTATGATCTCACCCACATTATTAGGATCAGGTTTGAGTTTTCACTTTCCCCAGTGAGATGGTTGAACTCCAGCCTTGTAGGACTGTCAGCTCATTCCTGTGTATTCCTCATGCAATATTCACCATTCAATATTCCCTGGAATCGCTGGAAATTACATGGGGAAGACCAAACTTGTGCTAAATGTCAGGTCACAATCTCTGCTTTATATTGAAAGTGGAAACAAATCCATCACCTACTCCTCACTCAGAGCAAGCCTGGGCAAGTGAAACCACAGAATCATGGAATAATTTAGATTGGAAGAAGCCTCAAAGGTCATCAGGTTCAGCTGTTAATCTAGCACTGCCAAGGCCACCACTAAGCCACATCCACACACCTTCTAAATGCCTCCAGGGATGGCGATGCCACATCTTCCCTGGCCACTCTGTTCCAATGCTTAACAACCCTTTTCATGAAGAATTTCTTTCTAATAATCAGCCTAACTTTCCCCTGGCACAAACTGGGGGTGCTTCTTTTGTCCAACATCCACTTGGCTGCAATCTCCTTTCAGGGAGATATAGAGTGTCAGAATGTCCCCCCTGAGCCTCCTTTTCTCCGGGCTGAGCCCCTTTCCCAGCTCCCCCAGCTGCTCCTCCTCAGACCTGTGCTCCAGCCCCTTCCCCAGCTCCATCCCCTTCCCTGGACACGCTCCAGCCCCTCAATGTCTTTCTTGTCATGGGGAGCCCAGAAGTGAACCCAGGATCTGAGGGTGGCCTCAGCAGTGCCCAGCACATGGGGACAATCAAAGCGATGTCCTACAGCCGCTGCAGAAGCGGTGTCAGCTCTCTGAGCTTGTGCTTGGCATCGCTGTGCTTCAGGAGCTGCTGGAGTTTTCGCTGTAACAGCATTGCCACCTAGTGCTCCTGCAGAACAGTTCAGCCAGGGCTCGGGAAAGGATGGGTTTAGCAGCTAAACAAGCACAAAACAAGTTTGTCTAAAAGGGTTCTTATATTTTATAGGAGTGGGCAGGATGCAAGAAACACAGTGGGGTTTGGGGGTGATCCAGCTTGGTTAAAGTGTGTGTAAAGAGCTCCCAACAGATGGGAAACTGATGTAATAACTTCTGAAAAAAAAACCCTGGAGTTCATCATATTGAAACTTATCTGCTCTAAAGCTATAAATAAAATCCAAACTGGCCATCCAGACTCCTTCTGTAAATAGAGACAGAACAAAATACATCCAACCTACACGAGAATTCATTTATTAAAATCTTGATTTATTAATAAGCGTGTTTATTTATGAGCATGTGTCTATCAATATTTATTGTAATAAATACAATAAAGATCCTCCCTGTGTTTTCATTCTCTCTGCTCGTTGTCCAGGGAGACACAGGGATTCTGAATGGATGTCTGACTTACAGGTGTGTATTTTGGGTGAGGTGAGTGTAATTCTACACTCAGTGTAGATTACAACAAAGCTGGGAAAAGAATCAGAATCTTTACAACCATGTATTTTAGACAGGCTAACACCTCTCCTGTACAACAAGCTTTTAGTGAGAGTGCAAAAACACTCCACTTCTGAAATAAATCAAAGCTTGCTTATTTTTGTAGTGATGTGTGAGGTGTAGTTTCACACTGCCTTTTGAGGAATTTGGGGTTTTGAACATTTTAAATTGGATCCCAGTAACTATGCTACTATAAAGAGAGAAAAGATACCTGCAGGGGAGAGACAGGATTTTATTCCCAAAAGAAAACAACATAAGAACATCTATTCTAGAGAGTCTTGGGGACAAGGTTAAAAGTTTTGCTCACTGTAACTGTGTTGATTTGAGTTTTTGCCAAGTAAAATTGCTGCCTTTTCTGCACATTTCCAAGTCCACTGCAGGAGGGAGATTCCTAGCAGGAAAGATGTGGAGATGAGATTGAAGTGGACTGGTTGCAGACAGTGCTCTTGAGTTGTTCCTACACAGAAAGATTTTAAAAGTCACTTAAATCACCTGTACATTTTCATACAACATCTAATTTTGGGAACTGTCACATTGTTTTCATAGACTAATAGAATTTTTTTAGGGTAGAAAAAGAGCATTAAGGTCATCAAGTCCAACTGTTAATTAAATATTGACAGACACTGCCAAGGTCACCACTAAACTGCATCCCCTAGTGCCACTTCTACACATTTTTGAAATCTCTCAAGAGGTGGTAACTCCACCACTGCCCTGGGCAGCCTGTCCCAATGCTTGGCACCATTTTAGTGAAGTCCCAGACAGGCTTTAACCAAAGACAAGGTGCTTTAGCTAAAGTCATATTGGTCTACAAAGGCTCAGAGAGCACGTAAGTATGTGGTGCTAAAAAATAGGACACCACTTCTTATTGTCTCATTGGTACTAAGCTGGGAACAACATTCTGAGGAATACCTCTACCACAAAATTTAAGTAAAATATAATCATCTTCCCCTTGTGTATGGTTTTTCACTGAACAATTATATTAATGGCAACACCAGCATGGATATATTAAATAACTCTCTTGGAGTGGTTACCCTTACTGCTACCAGTTACCCTAATAAAAATACACACAGAATTGTGTTTCGTGCTTCTCTGAGGCAAGATGTGTCTGTACAATGGTAGAAAACACAAGCCATTAGAGTTCTGGTTTGAAATCTCCTGTAAATGTTGTTCCATCAAAACCTCTAGGCAACTTGGATTGGGATGAATCCAAATGCAGCTCTATCTGTCAAACATGAGATTTCAGGATTACTCTATTGGCAGTGCCCAAGTTCCATGGGGACAGTTCAGATAGGAGCTGCCTGGCTCAATAATCCATGGAGACAAAAGTCCTGATATTTGTGGTGCTTTACAGCAACATGCTCAGTATCCTACAGCTGTATCTGCAAACTTAAAGAGTTTAGCAAATCAGCAAATTTTCCTTCTGGGCCTTCTTGTTCTTGAACCAGAGAAGTATTCCACTGTGCCTCAGCTGTCATCACATGCTTGACAGATTTTGGAATGGGATGTAACAAGGTGTCCTAAACCATCGGAGACAGATTTTGGTCCTGCACTGAAATATAGAATCAGCAGCAAGTTGGTGCCTTTAGAAAGCATCATGTGCCCTGGAAAACTGGCAAGGGGAGTTTCCAGCTCCATACATGACCTTGTAGGTACTTATAGAAGTTTCTACTCCTTTTAATGCTTTTACCATGTGTTTTCATTTCTTTTAAAAGTAAGAGATGTAATTGCACAGAGACTAACCCCTGGTAAAATGTGACTTCTCTGAAATACCTCTGATGTTCTAAAATTTATCATTATAAATATGATGCTTATCTGATATTGGTTCTCTCTGTCATATGGAGGTGATCTTTGTCATTATACCAAAACCTCCATTTGTGTAAATAAGAATTGAAAAAAGCTTTGTTTTTCAGGTGAGCTTGGTAAAATCTGTGTTTAAAGCAAAACTGGAGCATTCCTGTACCTTGCATTAAGAGTATATAGAGTAGACCCTATCTCAACCAATCTTTGACTTCTACATTTGAATATTAAGGAAATGTAGAGAAGGTATCAGATTGGGGTTCATCACTGCTAAATACAGGGATTTTTTCTGAGACATGGCAGGGAATTGGAACTACACAGTCTTTAGGGTCTCTTCCAATCCAAACTGTTCTAAAATTCTCTGATTCTCTAAATGATGGAAATGTACCAGACCAATCCCACTCAGAGCAGCTATTGCTGTAAATGACTTCCTGCAAAGTAAGGTAAGGATGAGCTCAACCAATTTATTTCCCAATAACATTCTGGGACTCAAGACCGTATTCAAACCATTTTCTGACCTCAGAGTTATCAGAAAAAATTCCTTCATGTCAATATGCTGATTGTCCATGAACTTCAGTCACCTCAGTCCTGGTAGCACAAGGCTGTTCAGAAGGAAGAGCTCAGGCACAATGACAGTGACCATGAACAATTGTGTCCTCATTTCATAGAACAGAATGAGTAACTTGAATTAACCTGTTACAGTTCTAGCCAAAAGTGGAAGTGCTAGAATACTGGTATATGATAGGTCTTGCTAAACTAAGAAATAAGACAGGAAAATCTTAATCAGTGCAGTTCAAAATGTTGCCTTTTTATAGCAGATTCACTGAGAATATTTTTATGTAGACGCAAGATTTGCAGAAATGCCTTAACCATTAGAAAAAGGCTGAAGAAAATTCCAAGCTGTCAGTCCCTTCACCCAGAATATTTTCTGTACCACGGTCACCAAACAAAGAGATCTCAGGACTGTCAGAAATGAGGTCTCATGTGCAGAGGTGTGGGGTACAAGAGATTTGGGTTATCCATCATTTGGGGTGCCATTGGACTCATAAAAGGAGGTGTACTTCTCCACAGGGAAGAGCAGAAACCAAATCCATTGGAATGAATTTTAAACTTATATTTTACTGAAGCTGGTAAACAGTAGGGTTCCTCCAAGATCCCTAATTCCCAAATTAAGAAGCACAACAGACTGTCATTATGCAAACCTGCTTAAATTCAAGTCCAAATGAGTAAGTGACTAAACAAAATAAAGCAAATCTTAGCTTTGACTGCAAATAACATATTTATAAATGTAATGTTGAAAAAGAAAAGCAAAATAAAAGTCATATTGGATCAATAAGAACAAAACAAAGTTGATTTTTTTTCCTTCTTGTTTTTAAATTTTGTGGGGGAAAAAAAATATAGTTTGGTAGTTTAGGACTGGAAGACAAAATATTGCACATTGTAAGGCCAAGTGAAATGTGCTGATATTTAAGAACAAAAAAAATCAGTGTACTGGATCAGACCAATATCCTGTCTCCAGTAGGAGCCAAAAATTAATGTCTATGTACAAGATTTCTTCAGAATTCTCTCCCAGACTGCAGTAACTTACAGCTCAGGGTTTTCATGAGATCCTGCTTTTTACATAACACCATGAACTTCTTGTCTACAAAGCTGTGTGAGCAACACTTGAAATTATCAGAAGATTAGGCCCAGGCAATATCTGATATCAGTGTTGGAAAGAGGGAATTCCATTGGCTGGCTGCCTGTTCTATGATGAAAGACTTTATCTTAGTTTGTTTTAAGTCTCTGATCTGCTCTTTCACTGGATACACCTCACTGTTGCACCAAGATCATGATCAGTCCTTCTCCAGCGTATCCATTTTTATTGAATTAAAAGGAAAACATTCCCAAACATAGTTTTCTGAATAAGTGTGACTTCTTTCTTGTGTGAAATGGATAAAAGGAAAATGCTTGTGTCAAAACCACTCTTCTTTCCAGCTGCTGGAAGATACAGAAGACTGGGCACCCCTATGGCTGCCACTGCTCTTGTGTGTAGAGGGGAACATTTTTGAGCAGAAATCCCCACTGTGAGCTGAAAACTGTTTTGGAATCACAACAGATAGAGAGCAGAATTCTGGTCACAGCAGTTGTTGCTCGATGGGCAGATAAAAGAAGATTAAAAAAAAAAAAACAAACTATCTCTGACATCATTTTATTGGCAATGATGTCAAAGTGTCAAAGTAAGGAAAAATCTGCCTCCGTGACTGAAGCCTTCCTGCATATTTCCTCTGGCTTTGCCCGAGGTCTCTGATTTCCTTTCAAATGTCTCTGGTTTTTATTGTGGTTACAATTGGTGTTGTATTTCCTCTCTGAACCTCACTGATCTCATTTCTGCAACATTGGTGTGTTTCCCAGCTCAGATCTGGTAGATGATGACATGCAAAAAATGATGGAAAATACTTCTTAAGAAATTTTTATCTCCCAGCCACTAAAACCCTGTGTGCCAGGTCACACACATGGACACGCCCCTGAGAGTCCTAAATAAGATCTCTCAATTTCAGAACCACAGAATCAGAGAATGGTTTGTGTTTGGAGAAACTTTAAAGCTCATCCAGTTCCAAGCCCCATCCAACCTGGCCTTGGACACTTCCAGGGATGGGGCAGCCACTGCTGCTCTGGGCACCCTGTGCCAGGGTTCCTCAGGACCCTCACAGGAAAGAATTTCTTCCTAATATCTAACCTAAATCTCTCCTCTTTCAGTTCAAAACCATTCTCCCTTGTCCCTGTCTTTTCTGAAGCATACATTTTCTCACCAGTCTGCATTCAGATGTCAATGATTAGATTGAGGTAAGAAGATGAGAGGAATACTCAGAAAGAAATGAGCTTCTTGGTTTGCAGATCTCTGCTGGATGGATTAATTTAGAAGGAGTTAATCAAGTTCTGTTGAACATTCTGGATAAACTGAGGCATTCATTCTGGACATGCAGATCTTAGGAAGACAAACTGGTCTGATTTCCAGTAGGTCCTGTCTCCCAGGACCTCTGAGGCACCTGGCCACTGTGTGGATGTGGGCTTTGGTGGTGCTACCTCACAGGTAAGAGCAGGGCAGTGGAGAAGGTGCAGAAGAGCCAACTCCCACCTGGCCATGGATCACCTCTGTGCTCAGAACATCCTAAAGGCTCAGCCCCAGTGTTGACTAAAACCATCAGCAAGGAACTCTGTCATGTGAATCTACACAAAGCATATTTCTTGGGTCAGGCACAAAATCAAAATTCCTTTAAGGAAGACGAGACTTTAAACACTTGCTGACGGGGAAAAAAAATAAATCTCCAAAGGCCTTATCTCACACATGATACAGTCACAAACATCTGCTTCCGTTTCAGTTTTTCCTTCTGTTAAAAGCTAAAGAGAGTGTTTCCAGATCCCTGGAGCAGCTGTCCCTTTCAAGCCACATACACAACAATATGACACACACCGTTGGCCTGTGGATGGGAAAATGCTGTATTTATCAAAACAGACATTTTTTATCTCTTATTTTTGGACAATTGTAAGGTAAAGAAGCAGAATTCTATTAGCAGATTTTTTCATACAGTATTTTGAATTCTGAATTAGAAACTGGAAAGTGTATCTGGTGTATTTCAGGAGTCTCATCGATAGAAAATGTGAGATGCAAATTCAACTTAAGCCTACAGTTTAATCCTCATTAAGGGACTCATTGGTGTCCACTTTATCAGAATAATGAGATAGAAAACAAGAATCCTGAGGGAGGCCTTAATTAGGAGTTTTGGCAGGTCTATTAAAATGAGTGTATGATGACTGATTCAGGGGGTTTGCTGTCACTGCATTTTCCTGCTAATATGCTTTTGCAAATATACCTTATATTCCTATGCCTTAAAATGCATTTGGGGTCTAGTTCAAGTAGCTCTCCTCATTCTGTGGTTTTTCAAATCCTTCCTCCAAATTCCTGCAGACCTTCAGTCCCCCTGCCCAGTCAGACATTAGGATAAAATCTTTATTTGCAGGACCCCTCACAAATTGTTATGTGTTGATGGCCAATGGGAGAGACAGTTTGGATCTCACAAATCTGATTGAAGAAAATCTAAAGCAAAAGGAGAGGAAAAGAAATTCCTGCTTAGGACTCACATATTCTGTTCAAGCAGGAGGAAATAATTTATTCTCTTTATGCCTCTGATCACTGCCTAGAAACAGGAACAGAATATTATTTGCTTACTTGTGTTACTTTTCTTATTATTGTTTCCTCTTTCAACCTTCTTCAGACAAAACCTTCTTTTCATTGTGTGTGGGCAGACCTCAAACTCTCCAATGATGATTTGGGCTATCAGCTGCTCCTGCACAAATCCTCACCACAGCACATCCCTGTTGGACTGAGCACATCTCCCTTCTCTGCTTTCTCCACAGCTCAAGCACTGCCTGGCACCAGACTTGGCTGCCACTTCTGGAGACTCACCTGTCCATGAAATAGCATTAAATGTTATTTCATGGACAGGTGAGTCTCCAGAAGCTGAATAACCCTGCAGAGCTCTGATCCCAGAAGCAGGGAAGGGTTTTCAATACACCAGACAATCAGTGGGGCAGGAATGCCCCAGGCCTTCAGCTGCTGGAGTCTGGGGCAACTACTGGAGAAATACCTGCCTGTACCAGCCTTGCTTTGGCTTTCTCATGACTCTTTTACTACCCAGCAGCAGGATTTCCAACTGTATTTCCAGACTTTTGGTCTGACTATAAAAGTAATAAATTAAGTTTAATCTGTTATGTTTAATCTGTTAATCTGTTATGTTATACTAGTAATTACATTTAATGACAATTTGTTACTCTACTATGAGTCTATGGCTGTAAAACTAGCCAGGGATTTCTCCCTGATGCAAGACAGAGTTCACATCCACACAGATCAGCTTTCTCACCCTCCACAACCAACAACTGCACTTGAATTTTCTACCAACCATGATTCCTGCATGCAAACCCCCCGATGCTGTGTGGTGCTGTTTGGAATGTGCCAAAAACGAGTCCAGGAATCATTCCAGCAATGAGCAGTGCAATTTTACCACAAGACAGTTCTTGGGGCTGGGGCTGGCTCTGCCTTTGGAGCACAGCTCCACTTGAAAATTCTTCAATTTTCAATTTTCCTCATGAAAATTCTTTGAAATCCATGATTGACACTGCCTTTCTTGCTGTACTGTAATCAAAGTGCTCCAGCAAAGTTGTTAATTTTTTTTTATTTTACAACATAAAATTCATAAGAAAACTGAGAAAACTCGATCAACTGGTTGAAAATCTAGAAGATGGTACTTAAATGGTACTTAAATCTAGAAAATGGTACTTAAACATTTTTGCTGTCACTAAACTAAAAATTATTGTTTTGTTTCCTCTGTATAGATACATAGAGTACTTAGTACTTACTGTTGTGTATTGTTCTTGAAGTAAACAATTAAATGTGAGCAAAAAGTGAAAGAAGTTCACACAATATTTAATCTTTACTTTTAAAATGTGTAGGATTGTATTGAAGTTCTGTTCTTGACTTTTGGACTACTGTCATTATTACAGTACCAATAATCTTCAGAGAATTGGTTTCTGGAGAGGACAGAGGAACATGATTGGCATAATTTGATTATCATTGTCCTAGGGGAAAGAGTGCCCTGACTTGGAAGAGGGTTTGTTGAAACATTTGTAATAAGGATGTAGAGAAAAGTGAGTTATTTCACTGCAGATGCTTGGCATGGAACAAACCAAAGGGACCCAACCTAATACAGACACTTCCTTTATGGCAGAATTTTTATCCGTAATAAAAACAGAGAGAGATTTTCAAAACTCAAAAACATTTTGCCTGGAGAGACTCCTGCTGTTCTTTGCTCATCTGTGGGTTGCTCAAGACCCAAAGGGGCATCTGGAAGAGAGGAAAGTCATCCCACTGGGATCAGGTGAACAAGAATTTATGCCAGCACAGGCAAGGATTGGACCTTCTACCTCCACCTCCTGTCAAGGCCTCTCTGTGTAGAAAATTTCCCACCCATTAACTCTGTTATTCATAACATAAATATTAAAAAAAAAAAAGAAAAAAAAAGTAAAAATCCAGCAGTGAATTTTTCCAGGGGAGGTTTATTGGATAGTAGGAAAAAATTATTCACAGAAACAGTGGTCAAGCATTGGAAGAGAACGTCCAGGGAAGTGGTAGAATCAGCATTCTCAGGGGCATTTGAAAGATGTGTAGATGGAGAGTTGGAGCCATGGTTTAGTGGTAGGCATGGCTGGGGAACCATTGGACCCATTGATTTCAGAGGTCTTTTCCAACCTTAATGATTCCATGATTCTCAATTCAGAGCAATTACTACCCCATGATTGAAAAAAACCAAAAAATAAACAACAAAAACCATTGTTTTCATTGGGGTTTTTGTTTTGGTTGGCTAAAATACTACAGCAGAAATAATCCCTTTGTAAGATAAAATAACCTGTCTCACTCTCTGGATAGGAGGTGAGGGGTCCCTGTCCTGGCCAGGAACAGGAAATATTGGGTTATCAGTCCCAATTTGCAAAGCAATGCTTTGGATGAGGACATTGCATAAGGCTTCTGGAAAGGCATCCTAAATGGTTTTTTCCTGAAATGAAAACACTTGAGGCAGCAAATAAAGACAAGAAGGATGTCCCACTTTTCTGGCAAGGCTCCAGTTTGATAATTACAGTTTCACCTTTACACATTCCCTTGGCAATTTTAATTGCACAAGCTTATGTGTGTGTCCCTCTTGAATTCATGGGGCATTGCTCAGTTGTGATTCCTGTTTGCCACACTGACTTCCAAAATAAAGTGAATTTTTCTGGCAGAGCAGAAGGATGTGAACTAAGGTTCTTTAACTGTGAAATTCCATATACTGGAAAATGGTGTGTTCACATGTGCCACCTTCAGGAAAAAAATCTTTGGATGATCTGAGATCACAGGAAGGCTCCATGTCTTCTAAGACATTTATATCAGCTTAATGATTTGAAACTGAGGTGCAGCTCTTATAGAAATACCCTGTTGCTATGATGGGTAATATAAGTCTCTATTCCATAAAAATAATTTATAATTCCATGTTATTTTTCTTATTATTTATAGCTCTGAATGAAATTTTTTTTTCTAATGTCAGCTTGCCTTACATTCAATTCCAGGAAGTGTCATGAACTTTTCTCTGTGAGGCAGAAGATTCTTATGGTTCCTGATATGGTTCTGTGCATGTGAAATAAAAATTCAGGGCTGTCACTGTTTAGCCTTGGAGATGCATTAAAGGAGGTGGAACTCCTAAAGTTTTCCAACACAAGGGTTTCAGTGCTGGCAGTAGCTTTCCACATGATTTTCAGTTTTCCAACATCCTTTTTTAATGTCTAGAGATCCAAACTCAATAAAGTATTGATCTCTCCAGTGACATGCTTGGAGACAAATTCACTGCTATTCATTACTGACCCTGTGTTTTATATGTAAGAACATTATTAATTCTCACCCCTTCTAATTTTTTTTTCCTTGCAAATGATGAACCAAGTCTTCAAACAGAGCTTTCATGTTTAGAAGTATTACTTTTCTTCTAATATTACTATTTTTAGTATAATTTAATTAATGTTACTTAATTTTGTATCATTACTTACTATTTATTACATCTAATAAAACATTATTAATTAGAAACCAAATATTTTAAACATGTTGATGCTGAATAGGCATGTTTGACTAAATATTTCAAGTCAATGTACTTGCAACAGCCAAGTTATTTTACCTCTGAACAATTCACAGAATTCCTTGTGGCGTATCTTTTCTTCCCAGTCAGGAACTTGCTGGAATAGTGGTTCTGCTTGCTTACAGATTTGAGGATTTATGGGTTTATTTGGTACTTCTGGGCATGCAGCAGGTAGTAAGTCAACTGTAACAGCTCCTGAATCCCAGCTGTGCCTGCTAAGCACATTGAAACTGAGAACATTGGATCTGCTGCAGACGTTTATCCCAAAAATCCCTTATCAGAAATCCCTGTGCTACACTGCACCTCTGAAAAACACTTTGTAGCAGAAGAGTTTTATTCAGACCAAAGCAGTTTTCCTCTGCCCTACCAGCTACCTCTTGACATCAGCAGTTTCTCTCCCTCTTTAAGCATCCCCATTTGAGGGACAATATCGATAAGGTGATGGAAAATCAAGTGTGGAATCACCCAGACATTTCAGATTTCCTGGAGGGTTTCCAGCAATGCCCTGCCTGTCTGCACCACGTTTGACTCCATGGTACCTGCACACCGAGCTGAGTCAGAGGGACTGGAGTTGCTGAT
The DNA here is from genome assembly GCF_022539315.1 of Serinus canaria. Lineage (NCBI taxonomy): Eukaryota > Metazoa > Chordata > Aves > Passeriformes > Fringillidae > Serinus > Serinus canaria. Next base: position 108,575,489 of record NC_066316.1, on the reverse strand, counting down.
GTTTTTTATCTCTGAGAAAATACACTGTAGATGATTTCAGGATTGCCTCAGGGTCTTATTCGGGAGGTTTTAGTGCGCATCGGTTACGAGGGGAAAACAGCATTAACTAGAAACCAAACAGAAAATAACTAAACTGGGTCATTCCACAGCCAGTTATTAGAAGGGCTTTGTAATCTCTCCAAGGCTTTCCTATTTCTGTCCAGACACTGGATTTATAAAGTGTCCCTTTGGAGAGACGTCTTGCATCTTCATTTTCCACTCCTGTCTTTCACACTTGTGTGGAAACCTTTGCAGTCATTAATCACCAGTTTGCAGCAAAACAAGCAGAACCTCTGAACCTGTCTCACACCAGACTGCCATTAAGAAAAACAATTTGCCATTTAACTCAGTATTGTTCACATGTGAAGTTTATCTCTCCTAATGAGACATTGTTCTCCATGGGTGTTTTTTCCCCCTATTTCATTATTACAGCTCCCTTTAGGCAGGTTTCCCTTGAGTTTTAATTATGAAAACAACACCTGTTTTCAATGCCACTGTTGGAGTTTTCATCTGCTCCAGAGAAAGCATTTGCCTCTCTGATATCTCCAATGTCTTCCACTCTCTGCATTGATTTCCCAGAAAATGCTTTATCGATTTTATCTTGACATTTCAGTGAATGCCTCATCTTCCTCATTCTTCCTGCTTCTGAATTTTAGAAAGAGCTACTTACCTTTGCTCTCTCTGGGCTCCCAATTAGGGAATACTTACGATTTTCTTTTTGGGTTTTAAACCCCTCTGTGATCAAACCTTTTGCTGCTGTGCCCTGTGCTTTTTGAACCTGCTCTCCAGGCCTCGAGGGAAATGGAAGGATTTATTTTTTTCTTGGTCTTTAGTCAAACCTTAAGACATATTGCAATATTTCTAACATTTGCTCTGATTTTAAGCTTGACTTTATCAGTTGTTTTCATCCTCTACATTTATGTTGGTTTGGATTAAAGAGCCTGGTGTTGTGTCATGTGCAGCACATCCATCTAATCATCAAATTATGCTGGTGTTGGCTTCAAAATCTTGGGCAAATTTTTTCTCCTAAATTATTCTGGCTATATTGGAAGTGTTATGTTGGTCTTCTATTATACTGGAAATAATAAATAGTGTTGAATAATAAAGCAGTTTTCACCTTCACTGTCTTCTGCCTTCAATCCATATGTAATCTTTCATCACTGCTGAGGGGCAAATAAGGCAAAAATAATAATTTTCACTATTTATTAATAATAACAGTAATAATAAAGCAGTTCCTATCAAACAGCTTGCATTGAGAGAACAAAGAAAGTTAGTTTTAGAACACTGCTAGGCTTAAAAAATATTACTCTAAGAAGCTGGACAGACCTGAGTACTAAAAAAAAAAAGACCTATACAGAAATTTCTGGGTTTCCCTTAAAGAAATAGCAGCCACTGTGTCAGAGCCAAGCAATATCCTGACTCACATATCTGGATAAAGCAAAGAACTGGGTAAGGTTGATATCCCAAAGCACAGCGATGTGTACAGGGAGTTTGGGATCTATTTTGTCCAGCACTAATCCAAAGAGCAAGTGACTACTTTAAACTAGAGGTTCAGCTTCCTCCTAGAGCTTATAAAAACAAATAATCAAAGTATCAAAACATGTGTTCTTAGAACAGGATGGATCATCCCCAGACCCACTCTCTCAACCTGATATCAGAGGAATCAAACTTAGACTGAAAGTTTAAGTTTTTTAGTCAGGGAAAGGTATTTTCCACCAAATCTCACAAACAAAAGTGGTTTCAGGTGTCATATTCATGTTCCAAATGAGATCACTCAGCCTGGCACAATGAAATCATCTGTGAAATGTTGATGGAACACAAATTATCACCCCTCCTTCCATGCCTCATTTAATGATTGTGTTATTTCCTGGTTGATTCCCTGTTCTCCCATTCTCAGAAATCCAAATACAAATAAATAAATTAAATATTGTTTTATAAATAAATTAACTAAATAAATATTGTTTTATAAATAAAACAAGAAGCTCAAGCAAATAACGTTAGCAAGGTTTTCTTTGGCCATTTTTAGGGTGTTTCCAGATGAAGAAGTTGGAAATTATACCATGTCTGTTTATTTCTCTCTTCTCTAGTAATGGTAATTCAAGCCAATTTAATTTTCACCATGGATTTTTTGGATCAGTGTTACCTCACTGATAGAAATAAATTCCATAAGCATTTCTGATTGAAAATAAGCAAGTGATTGAAATTCATCTCCTCTTAGATTAAAAGTAAATTGCTAAATAGGTAGATAAGCATTGGAAGAATGTTATAATAGAAAATTTATATTACTATCCCTCTTTCCGTCTTCTCCTCCTTCTCATGTTCCTTCCAGATCTTGTTTCTCTTGAAATACATACAAATTTCTTCAGGACAGATCTGCAATTTTCGGTTTATTTGCAAAAAAACTTCCCTTTGAATGTATGCATATGCATATTTGTGAATGTATATATCTACATACATCTATATATACACTGCAATTTCTGGGGCATGCTAAAAAAAATTTTTGGTTTAATTAGATCTGCATGTCATTAAAATATTTTGCTCCTCAAAATGATGGTTTAATTTTTTCTCATTTTCTTATATTGAAGGTCAAGAGGAATAAAGGTGAGCTTAAATAAGAGGAATTCACATGAACAGCTACTATACAAAATTCAAAGGTCATATTTAAAAATAAGTAATGGAGAAAAATAAATCTAATGGAGAAAAGCATACTTAAATGACCTGCAAAACACGGAATTAGCAGACTTTTCAGTTCATTAGGAAATACTGTGTCCTAAGGCTTCTTTGCCATTCCAATTGCAGGTGGAAATTTCAGTTTAGAAATGGTCATGGGCAGCATCTTTGTATCTTTCCTGCCACTTGAAAGAAATGTGGCAAATTCTTATCAAAGGATATGAATATAGATTTAAGCCTGAATTCTGATTGTTGGCACAGCTTTTGAGGTCTTAAATTCAGGTAAGCAAAAGCAGAATGAGGTTTTCCTCACCCACACAGGACTTCCTGAGCAGCCCATCACAATTCCTACATTCATCTCTTTCAGAATTGTCCCAGTTTTCCAAGTCCCATCACAAGCCAACATGTTTCCCCTTCAAGCTGGCAAAATTAATTAGGCACCCCATTTTTTCTGCTTTGTGTTGTATTTAGCCTTCAGTGCTCCCAAGCAATGATATTTTTTTGTGTAAATGTGTGTTATACTGGGGTTATGACTAATACAGAGGTGGTTTAGTATTACTACTGAAAAAAAGAGTCTGAGACTAAGGGTTTCAGGATAAAAAGAAGCCTAAATTACAGCAGAAAATTTCAGATACAGTGAAAAGACAATGAGGAGTTGTAAAGGCCATCTCTTGTGGTAAGTGTAATAGTGGATCATGAGGGAAAGGAGTTTTTGTAGCTGCATGATAAAAAAGGACATGAAGGATCTCACAGTGGAGACTTGTTTTATGGGAAGGTTTTCAGGTTTTGGCATTAGGAGTAATTTTTTTTCCTCAGGGGGTTCACAATATGTCCTGCAGCCTGTGGTTCAGGCTTTTCCTAGAATGTGAAAAATGGGGATGCAGTAAAAAGAGAAGTAAGGCAAAAAGCAATACAGGGAGAAAATTTCTTGGACTTCCAGAAGTCCTACAAGCTCTGAGCAATTCACTAGAAAATCACTTACTCTATTAATAGGAATATGAACCTGGTGTAGTGGAAAGTGTCCCTGGTCATGGCAGGGGGTTGGAATGAGATCCTTAAGTTCCCTTCCAACCCAAACCATTCTGTGATTCTGTGATTCTATGAGGAATTCTGTATTATTGCAGAGAAAACCCCACAGATTCCTATTTAGCATGCATTAGTGTTATCTGTCCTTTAACATGTTGTGAATTTGGTTTATATCTTTATCTTATTTTTTTATCTGAAAAAAAAATCCTATTAAGGTCTGAACAAGGACATTCCAGTGGGTTTGCTTTGGGTTTTTTTACATTGTAGGAAGAAAGAGGAAGGAGTAACATTTTCAGCTCCCCATGATCCCAACAATTCAGATGACTCACATGCACAAAGCCATATCCCTTGAAGCACTGGCTTGAGGGAAACTTTGCTAAACAAACCAAACATTCATCAAGAGATAATTGCCAGCCCTGGATAAACGTGCAGAAGCCAAAGAAAGCTGAGGGACGTTTAATGTTGGCAGAGGCCATTACTCATCGGGTGGCAGTTGTAGCTTTGGAACTGCAAATGCTGCTGTGCTTTGTTAACTTTGGTATTCACAACAAAAAAATAAATCCACAAACAACACAGGAGTGTAACAAAAGCCCTGCTAATGTTTAAATTTTATAGTGAGATACAGCCACCAGGCACTAGAAGAGAAGAATATTTCTGATTGGCTACCAGCTGTTGGAGCTGCACAGATGAGCTGGAAAGCAGCAATTTACAAGCTATTTCATATTTAAAACTGTTAAGTCCTGTGCAAAACAATGTTTTCTTTCTGAGAAAAACAGCAGAAAAAAAAATATCCCCAGAACAAAGGAAAGATTCACTAGAACAAATTCTCCCACCACAACAACAAAATTCAGATTTCTCTTTATTTTTTTCAAACACTTTATTTCTACAAGTGAATTGGTGTCATTTCTTTATGTTAAAAATCAGACTTGTTCCTTAGGAACATTAATTACTGCCGTGTCATGAAGTGTCACAGTTTAACTTGCAACTCCTTTTTTAATCATTGCTGCATCAACAGAGCTATTTTAATACAAAGTCTTCCTAAATTTCTGGATGCAACGACGTAAATTGTGATTAACTAAGAAAGATTATGGTGCTTAAGCTAGAATGGAAGTAATAAATGTTTATTTCAGGAAAATGTAAAAGATTTGTGCAAAACCATTGCATTCTATATATAGTCCTTCATTTAACAGCTCTACAAACCTGCAAAAGTTGGTTCTTGTTGAAAACTGCCAGGCTACATACAATGAAATCTGGAGTAATAACACCAGAGAGCTGTCAGTCAGCCATCCATCCATCTAATTGGCTTCTTACCATCTTTCCATCATGTTTTTTTTATAACTGGTCGCCTCTGGCTAAAATGCAAATCATGAGGAAGAGCCGTCTAGAAAAAGCTGCTGCTTTCTTAATTATCTGTCAGAGTATGGACCAGTGGACCCTGGGCCGTGGAGTGGAGTTATGCTAAGCAGAAAGGCATCATGGGAATTGCAGTGACAGCTCATTTTCCTCCTGTGTTTTTTCCGCGTTCGAATGACAATGCAGAAATACGGGTTTTTCCCACACTTTCTCTGAACACCTGGGCCAATGCTCAGGGGAACACAAAGCCAAAACTGTCACATTTCCAGACATGGTCTTATTGCTGTCACTGTGACAGGATTGTTGACAAATGCCAGCAGTCATCTCAGCATCTTGGGAAATGTCTGCCGTGGTTGTGTCAACAGCCTGACAGAAATTGTTAATGTTTAAACTTCTTCCACTGACAGAATCCTGTCTTGCTGACAGTATTTGTCATATGAAACTCAATCTTTGTCAAACTTGCTTAAAAATTAACACTTCCTCCATTTCTTTTGCAGCTAACTGCCTGTGTGCTTTTTTTTCCCCTTCCTTAAGTAATAAGATTTCAACAAGGTAATATTCCACAGTCCACAATGAGTCCAAGAGCACAAGCACATTATGAACTTATGGCCAGCTTGTCCTTTTGACCTCTGCCACAATGATAATTATGCTTTTATTCCTTGCCCATTTTTTTTGCCTTAGGAATCAAAGTTCTGAATTATTCAAGAGCCATAAAAATCCTATTTCTCAGTGTACAATGTGGAAAATCAATTAAACAGAGTTAGCTTAGCGCTTATATAAAAATCAAGCTGCAAGTCTGTAGACATACATTAACTGAGTCCTTCTCCAACTTTGGTTTTGAAGGTCAGTCCACATGGACAGAGAATCAGGAGCAGTTAAGTTGTGCCTCAGAACCTTATTCCAGCTCTAAATCTGAAAGTTCATCAACACAGAATCACAAAATGCCTTTGAGGTTGGAAGGGACCTCAAAAATCATCCAGTTCCAACCCTCTGCCATGGGCAAGGATGTTTCCTACTGGATCTGGCTCCTCAGAGCCCCATCCAACCTGGCCTAGGATGAATATAGGCTTGTACCAATAAAAGACAAGCCACATGCTTAAGGAAGAAGATTTGAAGGATAAATGTGCAGCCAGAAATGTGGAGACCTTCAGAATGGGGCAAGGTGTGGTCTTGGAGCTCCATTAGGAAGAATTTTGCCAGTGCATCCATACTGATACCCAAGACATCTGCATGTCCCCTGGTGGAATTATGCAATCCATTGATATTAGGATCTTATTAGGATATTGTTAAGCTGAAAAACCAAACTCTGTCTGTTCACATGGATTGGACATTTAGCAAGGGTGATGTCCTGGATACATTTTAAAGCTAGATATTTATACCTTCTCCCAGTGATTGCCTTCATGGAAAATATTTAGTAGGCACTTCTCTAACCTTTGGGGGAGGGAGCCCATTCCACTGGCAATCCTGGCAGAGGCCTTACGTTGTGTCCCAAATGTTTCATTAATAACAAATCGTGTTCTTTGTTTGCCTTCTCAACATGATTTCTGCATATTTTCATTTTCTGGCCACTGTAAAGGACAGAAGCAAGCCCTAGGCAGGCAAAGAGCTGCTCACAGGTAGCAGTGATATAAAGCAATAAAATCAGAGAAATGGAATGTGGGCCAGAGAGCCAAGGCTGCCTTTTTCTTCACTGACTCTGCTTTTCAGTGTGATCTTCTCCAGTTGCATAGGCTGAAGTGCTAAAACTTGGGTGCCTGAAGTTAGTTATGCAGCACCACACATAACAAGTTAAGTAAGTAAGAGCATCTGACTCTTCCATTGCAGTCAGGAATGGCTAAAGGTTTTCAGCAACTCCGTGAGACAGGTATTTCCATAAGCACTGGGTTCTTAAATAACTTTTGGCATTCGGTCTAAAGGTTGAGTTTGGACTTCTTATTGTCACACCTTTCTTCTGCTGCTGGGTGGTTTCCTGTACAAGGTATGAGAACAGCTGAACACCTAAGGATGAGCCCTGGAGAAGTCAATAGCTTGAGTAAAGGACTGCCTGCAAGACCAAGAAATGTGAGAGAAAAATGAATCTGTTTTCACAGTTCTTAATCTTATGAACATTTATACACTTTATGTCACCCAGAGCTCTTTCACCTTCCCAGTGGATTGAGTTTGACTGACAAGAGAGATTAGGCAGTGCATTTTCTGTGAAATACTGGGATTTTGGGTGATGAACCTTCCAGCACCATGATGTGAGTAGCTCATATTCACTGAAAAAAAAGAAGGTTTTCCTGAAGAATAATCAAGATATCAAGGAGGAGTGGACTTCCATTAAGAAGCAGCTGGGAAAACATTCTTCATAGTCCATGTATGATTTAGCAATTCTTACCAGAGCTTAAGAAATTATTTAATAACAAGGCCTTGTTTTGCCTGTATCTTCACTGTCACACTTACCAGACTGAAGTAATTATATTCAGCTACTCTGATATGTCTAAGAAAACAAGAGCTATAAGATTAAAGAAAGGTCTGGCATTATTATTTCTTATTTTGAAGTTATTTGTATATCTATAATCAAAGGTTTTCTCTCTTATACATCCTGGAGAGTGAAATCAGTCTAAATGTGTTTGAAATCTTGAACTTTTAAAAAATTCCTCACAAAAAAATTGGAGATATTGACTACATAAGCATGACCTGAAATTTAAACACTGTCAAATTGAGATATATAAATTTTTGCCAAGCATTCCTGAATTTTGCATTGTCTAATCTCACAAAGATTTGTTTATGCTGCTATATTTGAAGCTGGTTATCAGGCAAAATCAGTTCTTTTCTTCATACAGGAATGATGTCAGATGAATGTAGCAGATGGCAAAATTCAATATTGCCGATGTGATCTGTAATGCTAAGAAAGTTTCAGTTCAGAGATTTAAAAATTCCTCCAAAAGCAATGTCACTCCTATTTATGGGTAAATAAACCCAACAGACCAGACAGAGTTCCAAAGGTAAGTTTCTACTGGTGCAAAGATGCATTTTTGGGATTTTGTCAGAGCCAAGAGGTGAACTGATTTAGGACCCAAGTTCCAAATCTCATGAGCTCAGAATCTTGCTCTGTGCATAATAGAAATAATCCCATATGTGTCTGTCAGAAAGCATGCTAGAGAGTTGGAAACAAATCCATCCTGCCATTCCTGAGTTAGCTCTGGGTGAAAGTTATGTATGTCTGTACAAAACTCTGGTCATAAATTCATTTGGCTTTTAAGCTGTCTCTGTCAAAAAGAAAAGTTTGGAGGTTTAAACTTGATTTCCAATTTTCATTTATTAAATTTTCCTGGAAAAAGAGAGGGGTTTGACTGCTAAAAAGTGAGGAGTGCTCAGCAGTTTCATACCAGACACGAGCAGTGCAAAACTTGAGCTGCGCAGATGGGATCCAACCAGATGTAAGATGCAAAACTCAGCCCTGCAGTGAGAGATTTTGGATCCACGCAGGGTTCATCTGGAGGCTGCTGGAGCTGAAAGCTGGATACTGAAAACTTAAACTGGCTTTTTGTATTCCCTGGCCAGCCTTGCAGCAGCCTGTTCTTCCCCAAGTATTGGCACATCTGCGCGCAGCTTCTGGGAGTGATCACATGCACCCAGCGAAACTGAAAATCCTTCACTCTCCTTGACACAACCAAGATGATGTAAGGAAGAGAGCAGAGCTGAAAAGCCTGTGAGAGCAGAGCAGAGCATCCAATATACAGCCTGAGTCCTGGGCTAAATAATTATCTCCCGGTATTGTATTATTTGCATAATTAAAAAGTTTGGCTGAATTTCCGACACGCTGTCTCCTACATCGGGGAGGTGGTGGGGGCGAGTTAATCAGCAGGAGGAAAGTGAAGGTTAATGAATTGTTATTCAGATGGTGCAGGCCCTGTGAGATTTGTGGATAATTGATACCATTTGGGAGCTAAGGCAGAGTGGAAGACGACAGAGGAGCTGCTGCAGCAGCTAGACTGGAAAAGAGCAAGCAAATGATAACTTAGCAATTATCATTTTTATGGGTTTGTTTGTCTTTTTTTTTTTAAGTTCTTTCTCTGTCTCATTCTTTTTAAATTTTTTTGTTTGTTTTGAGTTCCCTCATGAGTTCAGTAGAATTAAGATGGATGGAAAATAATATTTTTTTTAATAAAAAAAATTAATATCTGGCAAAAGACAATGGCATTAGAAATCTCGTCTGGAAAATTGCCATGGAGGGTGGAAAAGATAATTTAGTGTGCTGGAAGTATGATAGCAGTATCAGGTTTCAGAGGTTTCTTTCACTCCAGTATGGTATTTTCTCAGCAGGCCAAATTTCCCTTCTGCAGAAGCCCAGGGTAAGCCCTGTACACCTTTAGCCTGCTATTCTGATTGCTCATGCTATGAAAACATTCTGAGGACATGAACTCCAGCACCACTGCATTCAGCGCTGCCCAAAAAGCTCATATCCCAAGGACTCTCCTGTTTTAATCAAGAAACCAGCAAGAGAAGAAATCCCTGAGGTGACCTGTAGCACCTAAAGCTGCAATCACGTGAGCAAAAGAAGCCACATCTCCTGAACTGGGCTGCTATAAATCAGCAACTTTAAACAATCCTTCTGAATCACCTTGAAGGGGTCACCAAACTATCAGAATTTGACAACATAAGGAAGATATGAGAAACACCACTGAGAGAATTCTGTCCAGGCAGCTTTAAGATGACTGCGATTAAAGATTGGCAAGAAGGAAGTGTTATCCATCTTGGACATGTGTTCTCTCCAAAAAAATTATTTATAATTTAATTCAGATAAAATGATTTCTAATTTAAACTATTTATTTAAAAATACTTATAATTTAAGCCAGGCAATATCCTAATAATGGAATTATTTAGGGGCTCAAAATAAATCTCAAGGAGATCCTTGACACTGGCTGCCTACCAACATCACTTTGAGACATTTCACAGACACATTTCAAATGCTTACTTTTGGCCCCAAATCAACAAACAAGTTGATTTTTTTATCAGTACAAAGACAGAACAAAAATTTATTTTAGCATCAGTGCTGTTTTTATATAAAACTGTTAATTTTATTGTATAAGACTTCCTCATCTTTCAAGAAATCATCTTCAGGGGTCCCAGGTTTCCTGAATGGAAATCTGTCCATCCTCTCCAAAAGCAAAAGGTTTGGATGTTGAATATTTGGCCTGCAGTGAGTGAGCATTTTATGAAGGACTGAAAGATCCACACAGAAAGGTGGAGAGATTACTCAAAGCAGGGTAGGGATAAATTGCTTCTGCTTCTTGCTCCTCATTTAGATAGAAACACAGAACTGAGGAATGGTTTGAGTTGGAAGGAACCTTAAAGATCCTCTTGTCCCCTGCAGGGACACCTTCCACTAGACCAAGTTGCTCCAAGCCTGCAGTTAATGGTGAAAATCACTTGTAGAAAATAGTCCCAGAATTATTTTCCTCTGCTTCTAAGACATCTCATGGTTGCTGTGATAGAGACATGAGACCTGTAGATACAGAATGTTAGCACTGAGTGTGAGTCCCAAAGGTTTTGATGTGATGAACCATATAATAAAGGAGATTATGCAGAGGCTTCAGCTTTTGGGGCTTGGCAGAAGAGGGACAAAGCATTGCTCAGGCATTGGAACAGGCTGCCAGGGAAGTGGTGGAGTCACCTGCAACTGCTCAAAAGGTGTGTGGGTGTGGCTCCTGAGGATATAGTGTGGGGCTGGACAGTGATGTTGGATAAATGGTTAAAATTGGTGATCTTAGAGGTCTTTTCCAAATTGAATGATTCTGTGAAAACACTGAAAACTCTGAGATTTAGCCTGATTTTAGGAAAAGCTGATGTTGATCTGTAGGACATGCCTAATGTATTAGTAAAGCCTAGTTCCTCTTCCTAGAGGAAGAGGAACCCAGCACAGCTGCATCTTACTGGAAGGAAGGAGGTAATTTCCTTATGGTACCATTAATTATTGCCTTTCTGGAAAATCTGTATGTTGTTACCAGTAAAAGCTTGTAGCACACACCCCCCCCAAGAATGTGGATTCTCTTTCTGGCTTTTGCAGCAACCCCACACAAGTTTCACCCAAATGAATAAGATCAAGATGATATTTATTTGAACTTTAATAGTACTTCGCATCCTTTCCACTGATGTTAGTCTAGAACAACTCAATTTTTCTGTCATGTCCCATAGAACAGATATTTTCCTTTCTACCTTGGCTGCCTGTCTTTGAACTCTTTTTTCCCCCTTCTTTTCTTTTTTCTTTTTTATTCTATTTTTTTCCCTTTTTTTTTTTTCATATTACAAGTTCCTGCACCTTTGAGACCTTAGCAACTTCAGGAGAGTTTTATTTATTTATTGAATAAAAAATTCAGTGGGAAAAGAACACACACTCACAGGTACCTGTATGGTGGGAAGGGGAGGGGGTGCAGAATCTAGGGCACAGCTTGCTGTGATGAAAAAGATGACAGGTGCCCCCCACTGCAAGCGTGGGACTGAGAGACCGTGGCTTGAATTTAAGGAGGATTTGAGTGACTTCAGGGAGAAACCTTCTACCTGCAACATTTCCTTGTAGTTAAAATACACAGCACACTGCTGCAGCTAGTTATAGAGACAGGCAAGTGTGAAAATTAATTTAAGAGGCAGTTACACAGATTTTGGGTGAAGGTCTGAATAATGAAAATAGCACTGCTAGGGACATATTTTTGGCTGATTCCAGTGCTGAAATACACTGTAATGTTGGCTGATCTCAATTTAATACAATCCTGCAAGCAGGTGTCCTTGATGGTGCTTCAAGACTTCTTGCAAATAACTCCTTATGTCGCCACTTTTAAAATATGTGGGCAGTATTGTTGGACAGAGCTCATAAAATACAAAATAAATGAAAAGAAAAAAAAAAAAAAAGACATGGCATTTGCACTGAGGAGCGAAGAATATGAAATAACTGGGTTATGCTCTAACAAAGAGCATGGTGGGAAATGTAGCTCAGCAAATGTATCAGGGGAACTGAAATAAGAGTTAAATTAAAACTTTCTAGGTTGATAAATATGCTCTGGGTCACACAGCAATGATCAGAACAAAAGGTTGGATACACAGAGAGAATTACTGACTCATTGCTATTTCCCTGCAGTCCATCATATATAAAATACTGCTATTTGACCTCTCTGTCTTCTGTTCCTATTTTTTAAATTTTCCAATATTTGGGTGCTACTGCCTCTGACTCAGGAACTGCCTCCATCCTCACAGCAATTTTGGACACAGTTTAATTGAATAAGCACATCAAAATGCCATGCTCAGAACCTGAAACCTGAAAAACATAATGGAAGTTTTCTGAAAATCAGACATATTAGGCAGCATTATCAAAAGACAGGATGGATCCTTATTGCTTCAGCTCAGCAAATCCAGTCACAATGGAATTTCTACATCCATGTTTAGTTTTCTAATACTTGTGCAGTCACTATAAGCTAATCATCAATATTTCCTCACTTTTAATAGAATAGGACAGCTTCAGGGGAATATTCTACATTAGATATTATGTATCGTGGTATGCTGAATAAATCACTCAGGATGGCTTTCATTTTTCCCCATTGACAACCTCCACGTTCAGCTTAGCTTTCAGACCTCTATGTTATCAATATATTTTGAATTAGTAACATTCCTGCATATCTGAATTTCAGTCAATTAAAAATACACAGATAAATCCTACCATTCTACCGTCTTCAGTAACACATTTAAAGTTTTTGTTCCTCTCTTTATCAATCTCAATCATTTGTTATGGTAGCAAATACCTGGCTTGCAAAACAAGGAGAATTTAATGCAGTCCTAAGCCTTGATTTCTCCCAGAAAAATATGTGGAGTTTTGCTGCAGCAGATGCCACAGCTGACCATTCAGTTAAAATCTTTCTGCTTTATGGATCTAGTGCAAAATTGAATCTAATCTGTTTGTTTAGCAAAATCCAGGCAGTTTAAAAGCACAATCACCTGCTCTTGGAGTATTAAAATAGAAAAGGATTTTAGTGTGTGGAGCAGCTGAGCTTTCCAGGAGCCACCAGGGATATCTGTCCTTGTGACAATGGAGAGTAGATAATCCTATACTATGACAATTTCTTCAGTTCCAATTGGTGGAAAAGCAGGAGTGGAAGAGATGGAAGCCTTCACAAGCTTTTTTGCCCAGCCTAGTGCTTTACCCCAAAGAATATTTCTTCTGCATCGACAGCTGCACAGCAAAAGCAGCTCCGTCTGTTAAAATATGCAAATGACCAGCAAGCATCTTTCCTCCCTCTCCTACTGGGCAGGGAATTCTGAATCTAAATTTATGGTGGAAAAAATCCCAGAGAATCAGAGTGAAGTGAATCTGAAACTGGGGGACTGCAGCACATTTGGTTGGATAATGATTTCAGCAGAGGGAAACAAAAATGAGCAGGGACAGGCATACTGGTTCTAGTAAAGAAATGCCTCAGTTTGGATTGGCAGAAGCAATTTTGGACAGGACAAAATATCACTGAATTTGGGGAAAATTAACAATTAAGTCAGAACACTGAGAGCTCATTGAAAGAAAATTTAATTTTGAGTTATCAATAAAAGTACACTGAAAGAGAACAAACATAAACTGGAGAAATGGTCTAAGCTGAACAAGAAAATTCAATTTGCCCTAGAAGACAACAGATTTTATGTCTTAATTTATTTATTTATTCAAAGAAGAGATCTGCATTGGCTCCACTCTCTGTTGTGTGTTCATTCATTTTGCCTTTTGGTCTGTTTGGCTATTGTTAATGCAAGCAATGATTTAGGCAAGGTAAGGGTACCTGGTCATGACAGCTCAAGACACCCAGTGCTGGCCTGTCCTTACAGCCATTAACTGTGGTGTCTAACCTCAGCATTTATTCAAAACTATTATTCAAAGTCTTAGCTATAAATTTTAATATTTTCTGAAAGAAGTGAAGATTAAAGATTAACACATTACAACTACGAGGAACGTTTGGTCTCTCTCTAATTCAGATTGTTGTGGTACTTAGCATTACAAATTCAGATCTTTATTCAAGGAATAACAAATTAACAAGCTGGAACATGTTAATGATACATCTGACCACTCAGTGTAAAGTTATATCACACTTGACTTCATAAATAAAGAAGTTCATTTTTCACTGTTCTTTATTGTACCATTCAGAATTGACTCATAAACCCTCCACTAAATGAATCTGGGTCTGGTTATTAACCTCTTCAGTCATACCTCAAAAACTGCTTCCCAGAGTCATATTTTTTGAGTCTTTTTGGAAAGCTCACCAAGAAAATCCAAAATGTTATTCTTGAAATCAGGTTACACTCTCTTTATTTACTGTAGTTGTCTTGTCCCAGTATCTTCCCGTCCCTCCAAACTTTCCCTCACCATGATTTTTAGAATATTTTTGTCTTTACACCCTTAGTCTCAGCAGGTGAAGGGGGAAATGCCAGAGGGTTCTGTCATTGTTTCCATGGTCATTTAGACACCTTGGTTAGAAGAAATAGAAAGAAAAAGAATATTTTTATGGTAATATTTGGTGCTTTCCTAAAACAGTGATCTTAGGCACATATTGCACCCTGGCTATGTCACCCCCTGAGAGCTTTTCTTTGTTCCTTAGAATACTGAACACACTCTAGTTCATTCTCTGGTTTGGGGGTATTTTTTTTTGCATGTCTCAGTAAAGGTCTAGATCAGAACAAAAGTTTCTGATCCCTATAGTAATAGATAAACTAATGCTACTAAGTTTGCACTTAATTGAATTTGTATGGAAAAAAAGTAGTGAAGATAACCTGACAAAAATAATATTTGAGCTCTTGTTTCAAGATATAGGTCATGTCCTTTTTTTTCCCCAAAAAATTTCCCTTTCAACTTTATTCCAGTCATGAAGAATTGGATTTGTGGCCCTGTTTTACTGTTGGAAAAGCAATGGCACATAATCCATACAGCTGTGAATGCAGTATCTGGCAGAGGCTCAGCAGTTTTTACTTGCCAGCTAGGCACAGTTTTGGCTGGAAGAACCAAAGTTGTCTCAACTTTATTGGCCCTAATCACACCAACACTTCTACACTGCAGTGAGTGGTGACAAAGTCATTTCTCTCCCTAGCAATGACTTTGTGATCTAAATTTGCTGTCCTTAGAAATTATGATGTTCATAATGCTGACAAAAAAACTTTGCTGACATACAGCATTTATGTCAGCAGATCTCAAGGATCTTTGCAAAAGAGGTCAGGATTTTTATGCCCATTAGCAAACAGGGAAACAGACATAAGCAGGTGGAGTGTGTTTATTGAGGTTTTATTTCTTTTTAAAATATAGATTTAAAAAAAATAAAAAAGAACAGAACCCAATTCCCCAGACTCCATCTATACAAACAAGCAAACCAGCTCCATGGCACAGATTTGAGTTGGGTGCCACAGTCTTCCCACTGTTTGTTAGCAGATCCCTGAGCAAAGCTTTGTCTGTAACCAACAACCATTCCATAATGCCATGTCCCTCTGGTGGAAGGTCCATTTTATTTGCTGGTACTGATCCATCCTTTAATGCAAATCCATGCCTCTCCTCATGATGATCCCTATTTTCTATACATAATCAATGGATTTTTTTGCTTGGCTTGAACTAAGCACAAGAATTTTTACAACTCTCCAATTCATAGAATCACAGCATGGTTTGGGTTGGAAGGAACCCCAAAGATCATCCATTCCCAGCACCCCTGTTTGTCTTTCATAAGCATGGTTGTCTTTGCCAATGTTGTCACACTTTAAAAAAAAAAAAACAAAAACAAAACAGATTTTAATCTAGAGCAAGGAATTTTAGGATAAGAATACGAAAATGAAATAAAATAAAATATAAACTATTGTTTATATTTCACACCCAATGTGAAAAGCAAGAATTAAAGGCATCAGACCTGAAAAGGTGAGATCCCATGAGAATTCAGGTCCCTGTTTTGCTGAGGAAGCAAGAAACATGTGTGAATAAATATTCCAAGTGGGAAGAAGGCAGCAGGCAGTTCTAGAAATGAAGCTGGAATACCTGAACACAGGTGGCTGCATTGACAAAGCCAAGTCTCCTCTCACTGACAGTGACCAAAACATGGTTAAAAAACAACAGCAAAGATAAGCTACCATCCAAACCTCTCCTTCCACCTTTCCTAGTAGCCATGTATTTTTAGTGATTAGGTTCAGAAATTTTCCAATTGAAGCTTTTCTTCCCCCCCCCCAGCAGACTTATTAGAATATGCCAATTTCATAGAAACAAATTTTTCAGTGTGTGAGAAAGTATAGTATTCAAAGATTTTTCTATCACAAGAGCATTCCAAACTGTGAGTTAACTTGCCACTTAAGAATGTGTAAAAAAACCTGCTTTGGAAACAAAATGCTTCAAAAGGATGAAAACAAACATTGTTTTTGACCTGATCCAAAATAGCATCTATTTTGTTTTATTTTGTCTCGTAAAAAAATCTTTGCTGTTTCACTCTCTCATTTTGTATCAGAATTGGGAAAAAAGTGTGATAATTTAAAATTAACATGGTTTAGAGGCACTTTTCTGCCACTTCTGATTTTGAGTTATTCACCTCTGTCTCACTGCCATCAGAGAGAACATAAAAAATCCCCATGAAGTCTTAAACATTCAATTTACTTTACATGGATTCAATAAATTTTATATGGAATTAGGAAAGTGCATACCAATTCCACCTGCTGGGAACAATTCCTCCTGGGTTTTCCATGGAGGTGCCACTTCATGACCTGGGAGCAAAGTCCACTGAAGCTGAAGCTCTGCTCCTGACATGATCAAAATAACCCCTGTGTAAGGCAAACAAATAATCCTGAATTGTTCCTTTGAGACAAATAATCCTGAATTGTTCCTTTGCTGGGGTATCTAGAGAGACCAACCAACTTCTTAGAATATCTATTTCATTTTTTTCCCCCACAGAACTGCATTGGATGTAAAATTCATTTCTAAATCTGAAGGATGCCTCCAATTTTTTATACTTCCAAGCCCTGATTTTTTAGATAGAAAAGGTGATACTTCCTTGACCTTACCTAGAGTTGATATTTTCTGTTCTAAGAAAAACATTGTCTACAGAGCTGACCTTCCATAACTGCCCAGTCTCAAGGACACCAATGCAAATACAATTACAGAAGTGTTTAATTATATCTATTATAAAGCCCATAATGCAAACTTAAGATGATAACAGTAAAATATTTTACCAGCTCATCATTAAACCAAGATTATCAAGTTGGTTTGATAAAAGGTATGTATTTAAATCTACAGAAAAAATTTCTTTCAAAACATCCTTTCCATCCCTGGAAGTGTTCAGGGCCACATTGGACAGGGCTTGGAGCTACCTGGGACAGTGGAAGGTGACCCAGCCCATGGAAGGGATTTGAAACTGGAGGATTCTTAAGGTCCTTTCCAACCCCAACCATTCAGTGATTCTACAATTCCATGATTACACAGTTTAGCAGCACTTTTCAAGATTCCATGGTGGTGAATAGTTTTCCGTACAACATTTCTATTTTGTTTTTTGAGATATTCTGGCTGAATAAAGTAAACTGTAAACACTCTAAATTGTTTGGCTAGTATAAAATTTAAATGCTTCAGCTCAAAGATCCAGGTGCCAGCAGAAATAAATCCTGGTGTTACCCCTAGCTTTTTATGCTACCTCAACTTTTTCCGACTTTGTTAATAATTATAGGATTAAATAAAAGACAGTTTTAGAGGCTTTAAAAATATTACAATCTCAATAATATAAAAATAACTTTATTTTATACATTAATAAAT
Organism: Serinus canaria; assembly: GCF_022539315.1. Taxonomy (NCBI): domain Eukaryota; kingdom Metazoa; phylum Chordata; class Aves; order Passeriformes; family Fringillidae; genus Serinus; species Serinus canaria. Next base: position 108,557,632 of record NC_066316.1, on the reverse strand, counting down.
AGTGATTTGCATAGCTCAGACATGGATTTATACCTTAGACCTAGGGCTGACATCTGTTCCTATTCCTCATCAGAGACATTTATTTTAGATAGGTGTGAAATGTGTGTCTAATGCTGAATCATATCATTTCCACTTTCTAAATCATATCAAGGTCCCTATTCCTAGGAATACAATATACTGTAGGGTTTTTTTTTTATTATTATTGTTGATTTAACTTCAATTCTTTGCTCTCAATGGGCATTTTGCCATTGAATTCCTTGAGCCTTGGATAAACCCCTCAAGGAATGGGAGTGTGTGACGTCCTTTCCGAGGTTAACCCAAACCTTCCATTTCTATGGCCTATTAACCACAGGAGACATAAACAAAAATACAAATCCTTCTCATAATTCAAGGAACTGCTTACACAGGGGTGATTTTCCAGAGTCTCAGTCACAGCTAAATGCACCATGACATTAAGAAAAGTCTTTTCCCAAGCAGTTGCTGTGCAGGTCCTTCATCCAACTGCGACTTGGCAAACTTTGCACTAGGTTTACACAGTCCATGGTTTTAAGTATTTCTCAAATACTGCACAGCAATAATTAGCAGCCAGAGGCAAAATAATCATTGCTAGATTCATTTAATGCTAAAGCCAAAACTAAAATATTTTGTGTTGGTTGAAATGTCAGACCTTATCTGCATTATTGCTAGATCAGATGGAAAAATAGCAGTGCTATTAAACATGGTTCAGAATAAGCCTCCAGTCTGTAAATACATTAATCAGAATGCAAGGTGTGCCTTCTAGTGGATAGTGAGGGACAGCTGAAATGAGCAGGTAGAGTTAACATATCAGCATTACTGATTTATGAGGGAATGCTAATAAATAAATCAGAATTAAAATTAATAAATTGAATCAATGTTGAAACAATGTGGGTAAACATTAATATTTTAGCTCAATCACAGTCATGGGAATTTTTTAGCAGAAAGGGGTTGATAATGCTTCTGATCAAAATATCTAAAAGAGCAAAAATAAACCAGAGGAGGTGTTTTCTTAAGGCCCATGATTTCCATGAACTGTTTCACTTTCTAAAGATTTCTAAAATTTAAGCCATCTTTTTTCATCTAAAAAGTCTTAAAAAGTTGCTTGTAACTGCTTTATGAAATTTGAAATTTCATCCACACATGTTAGAGAAGCTACACAGGAGAGCAAATCTTCCCCCAAGTGGGTCCAAAAATGTCTGGATGACTGGTTTTCCTGCTCATCACACCACAGGAGCAATTTCATAGAATTACAGGATCTTAGAATGATTTGGTTTGGAAGACACTTCAAAATTCACCTAATTCAACCCCCCTGCCACGGGCAGGGACACCTTCCACTAGAATTTGCCATGTTCTACCTGCCAAGAATTTTCTCCACTGAATTATGGTGAAAGGACACTGAAGGATGTCAAACAGCCAACTTCTGCTTGGTCACTTTTCTTGTTGGTAGACTTGGAGCATTAGAAGTGGCTGAACAGATCTCTTTTTTTTTTTTTCTTTAAATTTTGAAGGAAAAAAAAAAGAGATGTTCATCTCAGACCTTGCATGCCACGTTTCAGCAAGGAGTGAATTTTTACGGTCAAATTACAAGCCCCTGAAAATAGGAGTTTGTAATGGAAAGGCTGATACAGCCATAACTATGGTATTGCAACTGCATCACTATAAGAAAATTGGCTTAGATAATATACCCTTCTGGAATGACTGCAGTTCTAAATGATCCTGCATCTCCATAAATCTAAGCTAACTCAGTAATTCAAAATTACTAAAATTTAAGTTTAGTAGCAATAAGCAATACACTTATGGCTATTGCTATAATAACCGCTGGTCTGTGCTCCTTTATTTCACAGCAGGTGGTCTTTGGGCTGGTTTGCAGCCAGAATGAAAATACTTCCAACTAATTGAAAACTAATTCCTGAAGTTGAGCAGAGGCACATTTCCAAACTTTCACACAATTCCCTTTCACTAACAAAGAGCTTGGTTATTTGGAGGTTTTTTCCTTTCCCCTTTTCTCTTTAATCAGTGCCTAAGCATATTGTCCCTTTTTACACTCTTTTATACTAATATATTATATGATGACAGCTGACTCACTGTATTTCTGCAAACTGTCAAGGGAAATGCACTGAGGAACATGTAAGTTCCTCTAAATACACTGGGTCCCTTTACATCATCCTGCTCCCCCCCACGTCTCTGACACACCTAAAATTCCAAATGCTGAAATCTCATGCCTGAGCCTCCTGTCAGACTGATCAGCTTCATGCAGGCATGACTTTAGTGACTGATTCAGGCCACCAGCAAATGAGAAGAAAATGAGGTAATAAAGTCTAATTTCACAATTTAGCATAGTTTGAAATCTCATTTTTCTTTCTCTGAAAGTCATTGAGGGGCTGGAGCATGTCCAGAGAAGGGAATGGAGCTGGGGAAGGGTCTGGAGCACAGGTCTGAGGAGGAGCAGCTGAGGGAGCTGGGAAAGGGGCTCAGCCTGGAGAAAAGGAGGCTCAGGGGGGACATTCTGGCTCTGCACAGCTCCCTGACAGGAGGGGACACCAGGTGAGGGTCAATCTCTTCTCTCAGGTAACAAGTACCAGAAAGAGAAGAAAAGGCTTCAAGTTGTAACAGGGGAGTTTTAGGTTGGACATTAAGAAAACAAAAATATAGAAAATGGGGTAAACCACTGGAGCAGAGTGCCCAGAGAAGTTGGGGAGTTGCCATTCCTGGAAGTGTTCAAACAAGATGCGGATACAGCACTTAAGGACATGGTTTCATGGTGAACATGGTGGTGGTCTTGTTGGGCAGTTGGACTGCATGATCCTAAAGTTCTTTTCCAACCTTAATTCTGATGATGCTGTGATAGAGGCAACAGAGCATCTCTATCCTTTCATGACAGGTGAGGCATAGAGTCATAGAATGGTTTGGGTTGAAAGAGCCCTTAAACATCATCTAATTCCAACATCCTGCCATGAGCTGAGACACCTTGCTCAAACCAGATTGCTTACAACCACATCCAGCCTCGCCTTGAACACTTCCAGGGGTGGGGCATCTTCTTGCTGGGATCCAGCAGCAAACTTTGGATAAATTGGCTCAGTTATTTAATCCTTCAAGATGCAATGATAATAAATAAAAATAATAATAATTGGGAACTAGTTCTTCCATTCTTTAAACTCATGTATGTTTGTTTTAAGAGCTCCTTGATCTGCAGCGACAGTACAATCCCCCAGGAAGGAAAATGTGAATCAGAGGTCTTGCCAAAAAATAATTTTAAAATGGGTTTTATTTTCTGCCAACATTGCATGGGACTCTGTGAAAGACAATTAACAAAATCCTGTTAGCTGTGTCCCATCAGGCTCAGGAAGGTGATCCTGCCCCTCTGCTCAGCCCTGCTGAGGCACATCTGGGGTGCTGTGTCCAGTTCTGGGCTCCTCAGGACAAGAGAGACATGGAGCTGCTGGAGTGGGTCCAGTGCTGGGTGGCAAAGATGATGGAGGGACTGGAGCATCTCCCTGAGGAGGAAAGGCTGAGGGAGCTGGGGCTGTTCAGCCTGGAGAGGAGACACAGCTGAGAGGGGCCCTCATCCCTGGGTGTCCCTGTGAGCAGGGAGGGCTCAGAGCAGGGCCCAGGCTCTGCTCCAGGGCCCAGCAATGGCACCAGGGGAACAGACAGGGACTGATCCCAGCAAGTTCCACCTGGACAGGACGCAGAACTTCTTCCCTGTGCAGTGATCAAGCCCTGAAGAGAGACCCAAGAGGGTGTGGAGTCTCCCTCACTGGGGATATTCCAGAAATGTCTAGACACAATCCTGAGCCCCGTGCTCTGGGTAATTCTGCTTGAGCAGGGGATTGGACCAGAGGAGCCGCTGTGGTGCTTTCCAGCCTTACCCAATCTGTGTTGGGATAAGCCAGCAATGGACTTATCAAGTCAACCAAGTTCTGCCTCTCAAACAGCCTCACTAGAACCCCTGCAGGGTCATTACTATTTCATAGAATCATAGATTTATAAAATGTGCTGAGTTAGAAGGGACCCACAAGGATCATTGGTTCCCAGTCCTGGCCTAGTACAGAACACTCCAAATCCCACCCTGAGCCTGAGAGAGTCGTAAAAACACTTCTTGAGCTCTGTCAGCCTTGGGCCATGACCACTTCCCTGGAGAGCCTGTTCCAGTGCCCAGCCATCCCCTGGGTGAGGAACTTTTTCCTAATATTGAACTTAAACCTCCCCTCACATAACTCTAAAGCTACTTTCCACTTGTCCTGGTCACCCATTATTTTGTTCTGTGGTTTCTGGAGGAAAAGAGCTGCTGCACTTTGACTGCAGTTTACAATCTCTTATCCATCACACACATGTTGGTATGAGGGAGGGTGGCAGTGTAAAAAGCTGGGGATAGGATGTACTGGCAACAGCATTGTGCTGAGTAAATGAAAGTGATCATCGAGTCACTACTTTTTTTCAGGTGACCTCTCAAAATAAAGCTTGCATGAGAATTTTTGAGTATCTAATGGATAGCTGGGAATGCTTCAGGTACTAATTTTCTGAATTCAAAGATATAGAATTTTCTTATTTGTTACAGAATAAGGCTTAATCCCATATTCAGAAGTCAAAATATAAGGACATTTTTAGACATTTTAAAAGCCTCTGAAGGCTTGGCTCTGAACCTCAACCCTACATGTGAGCAAACTGTGTGGGTTGACCTCCATGGAAGGAGTTGATGAGATAACAGTTACCATGGAATCATAGAATCACAAAATGGCTTGGGTTGGAAGGGACCTTAAGGATCATTTTGTTCCACCCCCCTGCCATCGGCAGGGACATCTTCCACTATCCCAGGTTGCTCCAAGCCCCATCCAGAGTGGCCTTGGACATTTCCAGGGATGGGGCAGCCACAGTTGCTGTTGGCAGTCTGTGTCAGGCGCTCACCACCCTCACAGGGAAGAATTTCATCCTAGTATCTCATACAAACCTTAAAGCTATTTGCTCTTGTCCTGTCACTCCATGCCCTTGCAAAAAGTCCCTACCCAGTTCTCATGGAGCCCTTTTAAGGCACATGAAAGGGCTTTAAGTTCTCTCCAGAGCCTTCTCTTCCCCAGGCTGAACAGCCCCAACTCTCTCAGCCTGCTCCCACAGCAGACACAGCCCTTTGATTACATGGGTGGCCTCCTCCAGCCTCATTCCTGCAAGTGAGCTTCCTTCTTGTGCATGGCCCCATGGCTGGATGCAGTATTCCAGGTGGGGTCTCACAAGAGCAGAGCAGAGGGGAAGAGCTGCTGGGCACTGAATGGAAAACCTTATCAAAAAGGGCTCATTCTCTGCCCCTCTGAAGTCTTCCCTTGTTGATGAACCACAGTAAGACTTTATCCTTCTCCCAGAGCCTTTTTTCCCCTCCTCTAGCAGGATGAAAATCTGGGGAGGAGGAGTTTTAATAGAGAAAACACTACATAATTTAGAAGGCAAGTACAAAAACACAAGTAGGAGATTTGTGTAGAAACGAAAATAAGAGTTTCCATAAGAGCCAAGGTGAATGGCAGAGAAAGCCCTGGGCTGGTGAATCATCTTCCTGTTCTCAAAAATGAAGACATTTGCAAAGCCCAACTGTCAGTGCCTGGTTGGTGAGCAAAAGACTCTGAATTCATCAAATAAAAGGACAAATTCTCTACCAATGGAAAACCACCATGCTGTTGACTTCAAGTCAAACTGTGCCAACTTGTGAATTCATCCCAAACTGGTAGCTCAGCTCTCTTTGGTAATGACCTTGAATAGATTCAGATTGGTGTGAAATAGATGGAAAATGGTCTGTAGCCTGTTATCAGTGCATTTCCCTACTCCCAGCCTTTAATCCCATGAGAGTAGCAGAAGTGAAAAGGTTTCAAACTTCTTATGAAAATATTTTTCCACCATGCCTGTTCCCTAGCCCTGTCTGTTCTCCTTTCTCTCTGCATAAGCAGTTTTAGACTTTATTTAAGTGTCGCATTTCCAAGCGTTCACGACTCTGTACAAAGCTCGTCACACATCACTCATGCCTTATTTCACGGGTTGAGCTGGTAATTAGCATATTTCACAATTAGCCAGTGTATTTGCTTTGCTAATTTCATTCCATGATGAAGGTGCTAACTTGGCGTGAAGCTGTAATGTACTGGTTGATTTATTAAGCTTCCTCTGATGGATGAAAATCACATGCTGTGCCTTTACTGTCGGGGAAAGTTAACAACATCCATTTGTAAGAGATGGTATTTGAAAAGTGATGTTGGTGTGATTGAATGTGTGAATCTGTAATGAAGCCAAGTCAGATAGCTCCTTCCTCATAAAATACTATTCAACTTCTGTGGTGGCTCCTTTTTGAAACTGGGCTTTTCTGCCCAGATTCCTCCCCTGAACTATGCAAGTACCAAATACTCAGCAGGTGTTTAGCACTCAGGTTTGTTTCCAGCTCCTGTTTTCCAACAGCTGTAGAGGAGTCAAGTGCCTAAACCCTCCAAGAGTCAGAATCCTAGATTGAGTGCTGAAAGGACAAAGCATTTGCTGTTCTTTTCTTAACAAAGCCACCCAGAAAATGAATAATTGACTAATCAGTCAATTTATCCATCAGATCACAGGTTTTCAAGACACCTGTTTGAGAGAGAACTCCCTTGTCCATGGCCTTTAGTTTTGAAACTTGGTGCAGTTATGTCTACATACTCTTCACCTCTCTAAAGAAAAAAATTATTTTGTAGTTTTAACGATAATGTTAAATTAATTTTGGTGAGTCAATTCTTTGTCCACAGAGCCCATGGGTAGACAACATGGGAGAGGGCTGGCATAGGGAAAGCTTCTGTGTTTTTATGACCAGTGTGTGATGTGATGTAGGAATACACGTGATGCTGGGCAGTGATGATGGGAGGAGCAGCTGAAGCAATTTTTTTCTTTGTTAATTCTGCATTTTACTTTTTTAGGATTCAAAGGATCTTTTCTACTCCAACCTGCTTGGTTAGCCAGTCTGTATGTAATAATTTTTTTTGTCCATACTTTAAATATCTCTGATTTTAGCACATTCCAGAGAGGATCCACACTCACCTGAAGTGATGTTTCTTGTAGAAGGATCCCACCTAACCTCATAGTATTCTGTGGCTTATGGTTGAGCTATATTAAATCCATTCTCCTTTTAATGTCCCTATATTTTCCTTGATTATTTTAACACCTCTAAAGATTATGTGCTGTCTGGAGAAATGTTTTTGAAAGAGCACTTTGAAACTTCAGATGTCTGTACACCCAGACAGAACAGATAAAGTTCAATCTTTCTCTTAAGCCATCACATTTTATCTTCTATCTGCATATTCTCTGTGCATCAGATATGAGCTATTGACAAATCAGCATTAACCTGTCTTGTCAGCAGAGTTTAGGATTTCAAAGAAACCTGATTGTTCTGTATCAGAATTGGCATGTTTCACTACAATGGGAAAGCAGAATGAAAAAGGAAAGAAAGGGTTGCTAAGGCAAAGATCACAAGAATTAAACTACCCAGAATGAGGATTAATTTAATTTAAGTGTTAAGTAAAATTCTGCTGATGAAGTCAGCATGAACTGATGATCTTCATGTTTTGTTCTGATTTTTCTGCCTCTCCATTCTCTCTGTGCTGGGTTCATCTTTGCTTTGTAAAGCACACACATGCAATATTGTAACAGTACTAATAAAACCAAAAACTTGAATTCAGGAAAAATTCCAGCAAAATCTAAGATCTAAGTTTGCTTCTAAGGATGTGTGCACCTCCCCAGTCAGGAACATCCTTAATGCTGTCACCTTCAGCAGCTCAAAGACAAACACATATTTGGAACAGGTTGTTTTCCTGAACAACATGCTTGCTCCTTCCTGAATTATATTAGCAGGTTTGGGACCAGGGTACTGCTCTCCTGCACAAGTGAAAGCAGTTCAGCTGGGAAATATCCAATCTTTCCCAGTGAAAAGCCAGGGAAATATATTGCATCAGGAACATTACTGTCCTTACTGACTCTGGAATGTCCTTCCACCAAAATGCTTTCCTGAGTCCCTTGCTCCCCCTTACTCCCCTCTCACCACCCCATCCTTAGCCCTTCAAGCTCCTTTTCTTCCCTGGCTCTCACTGATTCTGTAACTCAGCAGAAGGCAGGAGCTGCTGTTTCACACAAATGTCGCCTCAGTTCACACTTCCAGCTGGGCTTAGAGACCACAGTCATTAATTACTGTTACTCATGTTGTTGTTTATGCTCCAAGACCTGCCTTTTCACCCCAAAAAGAGTTACAAGAAGATTAAGAGATGCCACTTTGCCAAGCTTATATCACCAAGGAGTGTGTGTCTCAGTATATTAAAGGTACCTTTACTGCTTTTTTGACAGATTTTTGCACAGATGATTAGCTTTAACTGGCCAAAAACCTAACCCACCTACCAGATATGAAGTATTACAGAGAAAGAAGGAAATTATTTTCTCTAGGTTATAAATACAACTTTTAAAAAATATATTACCAGAAGCAGCTTAATTCAGTTAATCTGTCCAACTAATTTTGTGCTGTTGTAATTTTATAACAGTCATATGGACAGAAATATTTTCATATTTTTAGATTTAGGACGACTAAATATTTTTCTGTAATTTGCAAGCAAGCAAGGTTTATTCCTCCTGCATTTTATATGAAAATTAAGGACTGTTTATGTTCTTAACCTATGTCATTTATCACAACTAATTTGGTTATCACAATTTCAAATCACATCTCCATAAAGGAATTGAGCCATCACTGGGGCAGCCAACAGGCAAATTTCAAAATTCATGGATTGGCAGGCCTGAAGGCCATCACTACCCTTCTTAATTTTTCTTAGTCCATTAGCTGGACATGGATTACAGAAGAAGTAGAAGTTCCCTGGATGGGTGAGACAAATGATTTCCATGAGATTTTGACATCTTTTGCTGAAGAAATTAAGCCCAAGCCATTGAAATGAGTCTGACTCCAAACTGCTCTGTGTGATCAGGTGAGGAATGTGCTGGATCTCTTACTGAGACTGAAAATGGCTAGGACAAAAACTAGAATTACCCCATAGCCAATACTTCTTTTAAAAGAAGGACTTCACCACTACTCTCAGCACTCCAGTACCAAGCAGAAATCCTTTTGCATTTCTCCTGCACAAAATACAGTAATGCAGTATTTGAAAATGCATCAGAGAACAGGGGGTGAGTGGGGCAAGAGGGAATTTCTGAGACCTCACAAGTTAAATAATGATCCCAATTGCAGGTTTGTTAATGATCTCAACTTTTGAAGCTGACCCTTGATGTTTGCAATCAGCAGGAAGCAAGGCTGGCAATAAAAGGTGCTGGTAATAATAGGGGCAATGCCTGATACAATATCCAGGGAAGTGAGTAAAGGCAGGGGGATGGATCAGTTCTGTGGATAGGGATGCCTGCTTAATAGACGTTTTAATGCATGCGACTTCAAGTTTGACAAACAGAGTGCATAAACTCAGGTGGGGAAGGCCTGGCCTCTGGTTCCTGCCCTTCTTTTCCATCATTAATCTACTACCCAATTGCTAAGTTTCATCATTCCTGTGTTAACCTCTAGGTGCCTTGGGCCTGCATCACTTTAGAGGCAGGGATGGGAAATGGGTGGGAAATCCTACACAATAGAAGTGAGACTGCATGGCAGGACAGGTACAGTGACATAGCAATAGGACAAGGCGGGGTGGCTTAAAGCTGAAGAAGGAGAGATTTAGATTAGATATTAGCAAGAAATTCTTCCCTGTGAGAGTGGTGAGGGCCTGTCACAGGCTGCCAAGAGAAGCTGTGGCTGTCTCATCTCTGGAAGGGCTCAAGGGCAGTTTGGATGGTGCTTGGAGCAAGGTGGTCTAGTGGAAACTGTCCCTGCCCATGGCAGGAGGTTGGAACTGGATGAACAACTTTATTTAAGGTCCCTTCCATCCCAAACCATTCCATATGTGTTTCTAGAGGGTGAGTGTCCTGTGAGGCAGGTGAATCCATGAGTCTGTTGGAGTAGAAGTAAAGGGGTTGGGTCAGTGCGGCTGCCAGCTGGGGAAAGGTGCAGACCAAAGCTGAGTGCTGTGTCTGAAGACGTGTCTTGCCACCAATAATAACAAATCCTGTGGGGAAGCCTAATATGAAGGTTGGGCTTTATGATCTTGGAAGCCTTTTTTGTCCTGAATTATTTTGATTTTTGGTCTTATGATCCCATGACTGACTGAGTCTTGGGGGATGGGAGGATGAGGGATTGGACAGTGGTGAGTGGGCAGAAAAGAGCAGGACAGTTCCTGCGGCTTGAAACCTTTCCTCTCTGCAGCATCTGAGTTCTGACTGAAGCATTTACTGGGAGTTTCTGGGAGAAAAGCATGAAACTGTCACTGTCCTGTTTGTGGACACAAAAGAATGGTGTGGGGGACAGCAAGGTGTAGAATCTGCAGTGAAGCAGGGCTTGCTCTTCTGTGCATCCTGAAAGGCTGTCCTTCATGAAGGACATTCATTTTTCAACAGCAGCCCCCATGGAGAGAAACACCAGAGGAAGGAGATGAAACTTCTGCTGTCTCTGACTTCAGTTTATCAACTTCAAATTTCATGAGGTCCAACAGGGAAAAGTGCCAGGTTCTGCTTTGGGGTCACAACAACCCCTGAAGCACTACAGGCTGAGCCAGAGTGGCTGGAAAGCTGGAGAAGGATCTGGGGATGCTGGAGACAGTGACCCAGGAACATGACAACATGACAACACCCAATGCTGGAACATGACCCAGGTGTGCTTGGGTGGCCAATATGGCCAAAGACACCTGGGCTGTACCAGCCATGGTGCGGCAGCAGGGCCAGGGCAGTGACTGTCCCTGTGCTGGGCACTGCTGAGGTCACACCTCAAATCCTGGATTCAATTCTGGGCCCCTCAGGACAAGTCAGACATTGAGGGGCTGGAGTGTGTCCAGGGAAGGGAACAGAGCTGGGAAAGGGGCTGGAGCACAGGTCTGGGGGGAGCAGTTGAGGGAGCTGGGGCTGTTCAGCTGTGAGAAACAAAGACCTGGGGATCTTCTTCATCTTTGCAACTCCCTGACAGAAGGCTGCAGCCAGGTAGGGGTCGGGCTCTGCTCCCAGGGAACAGGAGAGAGGACAAGAGCCAATGGCCTCAAATTGTACCAGGGATATTTAGATTGGATATTGGAAACAATTTCCTCATTGAAAGGATGGTGAAGCATTGGACCTGGCTGCCAGGGAAAGTGTTGGAGTCACCATTTCTGGATGTGCTTAAACAACATGTGGATGATCTTAGAGGCCTTTTCAAACTTTGACGATTTTATGTTTCCAAACCAACCAGAATTGCTCCATTTCCCGCAAGCTCCCCCGGTGCCACTAGATGGTGCTTTTAGCTGCTGAAACCCGCAGTGCTCGCAGGCACAGAACAACCACACGGGAACTTCAGAGCTTCGGGGAACAGGGATTTTTACAAAAGAGAAAACTTATCCTGCGTGAAGACAGAGAGGTAGAAACACGGATTTAGCCAGGAAAAAAAAAAAAAAAAAAAAAAAAAAAAAAAGGATTTGGGGGTGGATTTTCAGCAATCTTGGCTATCGGTCCCTGGCTACCCTGGCAGCTGCTGGCAGCGAGGGACGATCTGGTCTGTCCCAGCAGCCCCGCCACTGGCGGTGGCACTGGCCGGGCTCCACCGGGGCTGCTCAGGCTGGAAAGGCTCGGATCAGCCCTGGAAAGGCTGCATGAACACAGATTGCCCTGGAAGCGCCCGTCCTTGTGTTTTTGCAGCCTCCCAGACCATCTGGCTCCCGGCTCGGACAGCAGCCAGCGGGATGCAGGGGCTGGGCAGCTCTGGGGACCCAGCATGTCCCAGAACCTCCACGGAACCACCAGGCATCCCAGCAGCACAGCCATCCCTGGGATGCAGGTGCATTAGGAAAAGTCTCCAGGGCTCCTGTTGTTTATTTGATAGTTGGCAAGGAATACATAAAAGCATCACTGGTTTCTCCTTAGCTCTCACTTCTTTTTACAGGCTGTGTCCTGGCCTGGCTGATGCTGCTTCTCTCCAGTCTCAGGGGGCTGGACAGAAGATAAAATTGCAAAGTTTAGATCAGGAGGCTGGTGTTTCCTACAGTGTGGGTCCATCAGTTTTTATTTTCCATCTGAAGAAAATATGGCACCTCTCTTGAGAGCCATCCCTCTGCAGAGAAGTCTGGACTTGTCCCACACTGGGGAAAGTTTAATAAACCTGTTTATTTCACTGCTGCTTGTTGTAAAAGAGGGGAAGCAGATACTGTAGTCAGAATGTCTGGAACTGTCAGCTTAATCTGATAAATGTCTCCTTTAGAGAATAAGGAGCTTCTGCTGTAACAGGATGGGGATGCACTGACTAGCCTGATGTGAGAACAGCTGCTGGAAGGCTCCATCCTTCTCAGCTGGCACTGTCTACTATCAGATTAGCTCTGTTACACCCAAGGAGATTCTGTTAAATAATACACAGCACTGCACTGGAAGTTGTGTCTGCCCCATGCCTGGAAGTGTTCAAGGCTGGGTTGGATGGAGTTTGGAGCATCCTGGCCTATTGAAAGGTATCCCTGCCCATGGCAGGGGGTTTGGAAATAGAAGATTGTTAATGTCCCTTCCAAACCAAACCACTCCCAGTTTCTGTGATTTTGAGATTCAGTGATTTCACGATGGTACACACTGGATAATCAAGTTACTATTTTTTAAGATAATTTTCATTTCCTATCTCAGGAGTAAATCTAAAAAAACCCTCTTGATGTTCAAACAGTACCCATCTTTTTTTATTTCAAACAGAGGAAACAACTCCTTTTATTGAAGCAGTTTTGTTGTTGCAGTGATACACTGCTCTCCATTTCACATCACTTTTCTCCTTTCATAAAACCTTCCCAGACAAACTATGGAGAAAAATAACATTTCTATAAGAACGTCACAAACAATCAGAAAGTACTGCTATTTTACAGGTGCCCTGAGCACAATCCCAACAAATGAAGACCTTTACTGTTGACTTTGGAATTTTATAGATTTTTAAAGGGATGGTTACAATTTCTGACATCCTTTGTGCACTACAGCAATAATATCTCAATATCAATATACCACTGTATTATCCTAAACCCCCCTTAAGTTGCATGAGAATAGATATTCCATAAAGACAAGCTGATTTAAAGGCACCAAGATGAAATATTAGAGATCTTCATCCTTTTGTGTTAAATACATGTGCAGTGCTCTGCTGTGATTAGTCTGGCTTTGTCATGGACCCTTTATTCATTGTTATTCCTTCCTCAGCTGAAGAGAAAATGAATTCCATAAAGGAACGTGGAACATTCATTTATTATTTATTTTATAACTGGGTTATGGACCTCACAACATATTCAAGCCAACTTGCTAGGACAGCAACAAAGGAAGCCTGAAGGAGATAGATATTTTCTCATGTTAGACTTTTCTACAACAGAAGAAACATTTATATGGCAAAGACAAAGCCACCATTTACATTCCAAATTCAAATAACAGTAATAATATTTTCTGGCTCCAGATTTTTGTTTCCATCTGGCTGAAGTGACTTGGCAACCAAAAGCATAAGCTTTGTTTCAATTCTTGGTATCAACAAGTACCCTTAAGGCATATTAGGGAGGTATGACAAAAATCTAGTGAATGCCAAAAGCAGTGAAGCCTATAAATTGGCTTGCCAGCATGAGAGAAATATAATCTGCATTTTGTAAGTATGAATATAGAACAAGCCCTGGCATTGCAAGCCGCTGTCAGTCAGGAGGAACTTCCTACTTCTTTTCAGAATATATTTTATTTTATGCCAATTTATTTTTGCAGCATGATTTACTGAACAGAGGATTAAGCACAATGGTGTGGCATAAAACAACGTATGTGTAGTCTTTGAATACAGATTTTCTTATTCCACACCACTGCACTTAGCCCAGCATTCCTTGAGGAATGGATAACTAAGAATGAGTTAATCTCAGAGCTTTCTTGGGCATTAATTTTATTGTCCTAAAAGTGACTTAGGAGTATTTAAAAGCCTTCTGTAATTACAAGACTTCATCCAGGGTGTCTGTGTATCAGAGGCCTTGGCCTTGGATACGAAATCTTCACTGATGCCTTTGGCAGAATTTGAATCAAAATTTGATTCAAATAAGAAATGGAACCCATTACTGTGGAGAATAATGAGTAGGGAACTGTGCTCTGGGATGACCTTGCTTGAGCAGGGAGGTTGGATCAGATAAACCCACCAGTGGTCTCTTCCAACCTTACCCATTCTGTGATTTTGTGATTCCATACTGGATCTTCTCCCTTTGTTTGGGTGTGTCTGGTATTTAAGCTGTTCAGTTCAATGCTGTTTCCACAACTTTCTACATCATGTTTCCATTGTTAAGTGGCTGTGTCCTGATTTCCAGTGGCTATGGAAGCAGGCAAGAGGGTGAACTGAGGCTGGAAGACAGTGGTAGGTGACATTTGAAATATGGGTATTGCAACAAATCTTCTGAGACCTTTTTAAGAGAAACCCATCAGCTGTCTGATCTGTCATTCTGTGGCTCCTGAACAGTCTGGATGAAGACATCACCTAATCTGCCATGGATTTGTGCTGGGTGAGCCCTGCTGGGATATCTGGCTCTGCTGAAAGCAAATGAACCAGTGGAAACTGCTGAAAATCCCCCTGCCAAATAGTCCAGGAATCTGGCTACATATCCATGCTCTGATCCCATGGTATGAAGTTGGACACATGAATGCTTTGGTATGTGACATACTGGGCCTTGGAGCTTGGCCTCTTCCAGTTAAAAGAGACAGACATAAAATAGTTCCAGATGCTGATATTTGTTGGTTTTGTTGTTTTGCTATTGTTGTTTTGTTTGTTTGGGTTTTTTTTTGTTTTTGTTTGTTTTTCACTTTATCTTTCTCTGAGTTGCAGGACTGATCTTCTGTAGAAGGCCTCCTTTGTCTCCTGTTATTTAATGTAGGTTTTTCATGTCTTTCAGCTGAAAGACATGAATGGGAAAAGCTTAACACAACCATCTTTCCCCTTTGACCAAATTTTTATTTTTGTCAAGATTTACCTCAGAGGACAGTGATGGGGCTGAGATCACCTATTGCTCCAGGAGCCTGAGCTATGTTTGCTGTCATTTCCAGGCTGTGGCCCTGAATACAATGAAACTCTTGAGAGTTATTATTTTCTTATTATGCAATTTATTGAATCCCACTGAATAACAGACAAACTGCAGTAGATTTTCAAGTTCATCAGGTCCAAGCAGGCTTTTAGCCTCCTGAACTGTTTGGAGGTAGAGATTATGGAGAGAAAAAAAACAGAATTTGAACTCTGAGACAGATGTCTCTTTCTCTTTCTGCTGCCTTACAGTAGAACAAGTGTCTAGAGACATTTCTGTGTCCCTCTCAGCAGTGCCATTGTGTTTGCCATGCCTTCTCCTGCCCTGAGCCCAGTTTCCCATGGCTGTTCCAGACTTTTCCTACAACCCTTCTCCCCATTCCGTTGTCCTAGGGCAGGACAAGGCAGAACCTTTCCCAGTCTTCCCCAGAGTGCTGGAAGCTCCAGAGTCCCTGGCTGATTGCCTTCTGGGCTACACCACAAGAAGTGTGGCCAGAGGGTCAAGGGAGGGGATGCTCCCCCTCTACTCCACTCTTGTGAGAGCCACACCTGGAGCACTACACCCAAATCTGGGTTCCCTGGTACTGGAAAGACATGGACCTGTTGGAGTGGGTCCAGAGGTCCTTTTCCTACAACAAAGGCAAAAAGAATATTTTCATGAGGGCCTCTAGTGAGAGGAAAAGGAGAAGTGGACAAGGAGCAATTGTTTTAAACTGAAAGAGGAAAGTGTTGGATGAAATATGAAAAAGACATATTTAAAAATTAGGGTGGTGAGGCCCTGGCACAAGTTGCCCAGAGAAGCTGTGGCTGCCTCATCCCTGAAAGTGTTTGAGGCCAGGCTGGATGGGGCTTGGAGGAACCTGGGAGAGTGGAAGATGTCCCTGCCCATGGCACAGGGGTTGTCACTTGATGATCTTTAAGGTCCCTTCCAGTCTAAATCGTACTATGAGTCTACATTCCTATAAAGGAATGTAAGAGATAGAAGGTGCTTTTTGGAGACAAAGAGACTGCCAGTCTCCTGAGTGTTCTGTGGTCACACTGCAACTTCACAGTGTGATCAGGGGGAAGTTAAGGAAAGGAAAGGAAGGGGGAAAGGCAGTTTCGACCATGAAAGAAGTTCCTGAAGTCTTTCACTGCTCTTCACATCTTCATCATAACTTCTTGGTCTCACCCCAAAGCCCCCCTTCACATCCCTGAAACTTCCTGTAAACCCACATCTTCATTCAGAACCCCACTGATCCTTCTTGTCACCCATCATCACATTGATCTCCATAAAAACCTCCACACTGCTGTCACAGCCACAAAATGTGATTTTTTTTTGCCTAAGACGTGTCAAATCAGCTGCGTACAAGGCGTAGGAAAAAGATTTAAGATGCCACAACAGCCTTGGAGAATCACTAACAGTTGCAAACACGGGATTCCAAGTGAGCACAAGTGCTCCTGAACATCTGTATTTGTATGTGTGCATGCACAGTGGGGTGCATCATACAGCCTATGTGGCAGAGACTGATACTGCTCCAAGACTTGTCTTACCTTTCTAATTAAGTATTGAGTAGTAAAGGAATTAAATTGCGATGGTTTCTGCACCTGTTTTGACTTTTCTCTTTATGACAAAACCCAGATCAATTCATGTGGGTTCATTGAAAAAGGGACTGGTCTCAGTTTGGAAAAAATTATGGTTGGTAACATCCGAGTTCCCGAGTTCCCTTTGTTTTCAGTCTTCCAGTTGTATTTTCTGCAGCTGGACAGAGAAATACAAGAAACAAAATCAGATGTGCTCCAGGAAATATCCCTTTCCCAGTGAGACTGCACCCAGTCTACAGGAACTCTTTTCTTAACACTGACTGAACTAAAACTGAGAGAAAATTTAAATTGATGTACATAAACTTTATTAACCATCCAATTAGGATGATATTAATTGCAACCAGGAGTTCTCTTTCCCTGACTATACAAAGGGTCTAGATGAAGAACTTAAAAGAGCTTTACAGTCCATGTCTAAAGTAGAGAAAATGGATCCTGCCTTCAGTGACTTTTCAGATTTTCAATTCTCAGCCTCTATACCAGGGATATGTGCTTAAAAATATGCTCAAAAAAATATGAGTTGAAATTTAGCTATAGCATTGATATGTTAAAATTAGAGAAGAATGGGAGGGTGGAAGAAATATCACCAAAGTCATAGGATATAAGGACTTTCATTGGCTATTTTTTTTTTAATTTAATCATGATTGAACTGCTAATATTCTGGTTTTATTACAATAAAATGTATTGCTTACTTTTTTTAGAGGCTCAGGTGTTCTAGAAGGATTTAACATGAAGAGCCATTCATCCAGACTTCATTGTTCTGGAGGAATAGTTGAGTTAATTCTAGTCAAATACTCTCTCACTCTTGCTCTCCCTCTTTCTCTCTGTGTATATATATATGTACAGAGAATTATATATTATTATATATATATATATATATATATATAGTTTGTTGCTATAGGTAGTGATATAGGCACAGAGTATAGTACGGCTACATGGAAGTAAAATGACATTAAAATAAAGTAACTCTTCCAGAAAGGAGAAGGTTGTTACAGATTAACCAAAATTTACAATTAAATAGGAAGTCCTGGTCAGTGATCCATATTTCCCTCTCTTTCCAAACATCCACCCACTCTGCTGAGCACCTTGCTAATGTTAATTTATTCATCCTCACTGCAATACTGAATCCCTTTCACTTCAGTTGGGCACTGGGCAAGCAACAAAGGACAAGTTTATATAGGGACACCAGGATGAAAATGAAATCAGGAGTCAAAAGCAGAGGTTGTTTGTGCTGGGGTTCAAAACATCAAACATTTAACCTTCAATTTAGGAGGAAGAGTACAGCCCTTTCCCTACACATTTTTTTCAATGTATTTTAGTCACTGAAGTGCCATGGGGAAGTGGAACATTGCCAGCAACATCCAGGAGCTTCTGTCGCAGATATTTATTACATTAATTACACTTTATTTCATTAAAATAGCACCCAGGATTCCCTGTGGAGTACACTCTGTGTTACACATAAAGCACATTCAGAGGATGATGAGGAGGTCTGCTTCCTTAAATGACAGGGCAAAGGAATGGCATGTTTGTGAGTCAAACCTGAACCTAGTCAGGAAATCCAACACTAACTCTTCTGTGATTCTTTGAAATGGACATTCATCTGCTTGTTTGGTTTATGGTATACCAGCCTCTGGGGAATTTTATTGTTAAAAAACAGAGACATCTACAGCTCTGAAATTACTTTAGGTTAACTAGAGGGGTTGGAAAAGAGAATTTTTTAAATATAACCACTGATATTTTGTAAGTTCCAATTTATATATGCAAAATACTTTCTCAGTTAAACAAAGTGTGTGCCAACACCCACTGGCTTTGTTTAAAACACAAATGAGATTTTGTTATCTGTGGACCAAGACATTATAATGGCACAATCCCTTAATACACCCCTAGTTCTAATTATAGAAGAAGATCACAGAATCATTAAAACTGGAAAACAACTTTCAAGATGATGAAGTCCAGCCTTTGACTGAGTATCACCATGAACCATATCCCATCTGCTCACTTTCTGAACACTCCCAGGAATGGTGACTCCACCACTTCCCTGGGATAACTGTTCTAATCCCTAACTACTCTTTTAATGAAGAAATTCCTAATATAAAAAAAAAAAAAAAAATCATATAAGTCTGCATCAGGGGAGGTTTAAAGCAAGGAGAGACTTTGCTTTCCTTGCACTGACTTTGTAGAAATGAAGTTGGTTCTTAAAAATAGACAAAATTTATGTTTTCCCATCTCAAAGTCATTGACTTTGACATTGGTCAAAGTTAAAAGCATAGTCATCACTGATGTGAGATAAATTCAATGAGTTTTGGCATTTTTATCATTTCATTGAAGTTTTGCACACACCTATCCAGGTAGTAAAAGCTGATAGTTTTGAACATAGAATAATAGGATGGTTTAGGTAATAAAGAACCTTTAAAAGTCATCTAGTTTAGCCCCTAACACTACTGTTCTGGTTATCAGACCTTGATTTCAATCATATTTCATTTTCTACATAAAATAACCTCATAATATCTTGAGGATCTTCAGATATCAAATATGTGGATGATATTTCTGTGTATATGGAAACAGGAAAAGAGTAATAATATCTTATTAAATAAATCACTTTTTAAACAGAAATAACTCATTATTAAAGTTTTTTTTTAAGCCTTATTAGAGTCAAGAACTCCAAGAGTTGGGTCAGCGACCAAATTTTCTCATTGAGAAAATTCCTGCTCAATTCCACAATGAGTAGGAGGCTGGATTATATGACTCCAGAATTCCTTCTTTGTGTCAATACCTCCAGAGAATATTCACCCAAACAAGCAAGACGTCAGCCAGGATATCTGATGTTCCTTTTCCACCTCAGTGATTTAGTCACTGCTCCTACCTCACACTTGTTCCTATGTCCTAGGAGCACCACATTGCTGACACAGATGATGGTATCTCCTTTTAAATTGTGTTTGCTTGGAGTAGCACTGGCAGTTCTAGAATATACCAATTTAGCTGGTTTTTAATGTTTTATTTATTTATTTATTTATTTATTTATTTATTCATATCAGCACAATTAAAAAAATAAATGAAGAGTCTAAATTACAGTGCTTTTTCATCCAGAAATTTCCCACATCAGGAAAGTTTTGTGCCATGATGGTGAATGGCCTTTTGCTACATGTGTCACTGCAGTGATTGAAACCAAATAAAAAAAAATAGGTTTGGGAGGGAACTATTCTCCACATTAAGGCAATGAAGAATAACTATGAACCTGGAAAGAAAGTTCCTGCCAAAAGTGATCTTGAAAGTGTGGTTTGAAGGGTTTGTGGGTTTGTTTTTTGGTTTTTGGGGTTTTTCCTTGGGAGGGAGGGTTATAAACTTTTGCAGTTACATTTTATAAGAAAAGTAATGTTTGAGCTAAAAGATTTGAGATTAAAAGGACAAAAAATACCCTTTAAAATGTCAGTAAAGAGGAAACTGTGAACTCCATGTGTGTGTATATACTTTAGTATATGCACACACAGAGACATGCTGGTGACTATAATTTATAGTTAGCAGACTGATGTTCAATGAAATTTCTCTTATGGAAAAAAAGAACAGCTAGTTCTTTAAACTTCTGTCCTTTTGCTATGTGATTCAGAGGGAAGCACAAGAGAATAATTGCTCTCTGCTTAGATGCTACTCTTCAAGTAATTTGCTTGCACAGTAGCCCATTGAAGTAAACCCTGAAGGTGCAGCTCCTGCAGTTCTGGAAAACATCAAAGTGAAAATCCCTTTAGAAGCCTGCTAGTCTTCCCATTGTGGTCAAAAGAAGAAATTGGTATTTCCAGATTTCAGTTCATCTTAGCCTTCGGGAAATAGTCAAATCTCCAGTAAGAACCAGGTTATGACACCTTTTTCCCATTCACTTCTAAGAGAAAACAAGCAACTACAATGCAGGCATCTGTATTTAAAGGAATGTCATAATGATACTTCAGTTGTGAGCTCTGTTGCTGTGTCCTGCTCCAGTTCAAGTGATTTTATCCCACTCCTTTTATTTGTGATGATGTCACTGTTTTTGATTGAGACTACAGTCTTTACACAGATAAACCACAGTATTTCAGAATGGGTAAGGTTGGCACGGGGTGCCCAGAGAAGCTGTGGCTGCCCCTTCCCTGGAAGGGTTCAAGGCAAGGTTGGATGGGGCTTGGAGCACCCTGGTCTAGTGGAAGGTGTTCCTGCCCATGATGCAAGTGGTGGTCTAGATGACCTTTAAAGCTTTCTTCCAACCCACACTATTCTATTATTCCATTCTAAAATGACATATAGGTGTCTTTATCTTCCAGCTAAATCCCATCTGCTGCTTCAGCTCCACTGCTCCCAAAATTGTTGTTTAGTAGTGAAAGTGCTGCAAGACAAAGTTGTCAGCTAGCAATATCACTCTCAGTTTGAGAGATATTACAAAGGTGACAAAAACACCCTTCACTTGTCAATATAGTGCTTCCCTGCCCAACCACACAAGCTCCATGCCAAACACAGGCTACAAAAATCTAGTTGTGCTATTGCTTCATTCAGCATTAAAGCTGCAATTGATAAATCTAATTTCTATAGTTAGGATGCATTTGCAATAATAAGCACAGTAGACTGGGATTATAATTAAGCAAGTTCAGTTTTGCAGGATCCAGGAGCTGTTGGTTAATGGAGTTCAATGTGATACTGTCAGTAACCAACATGATAATTGGTACAGAGAAAAGGCAATTTCAACAAATGCTCCTCATGCAGGTGGCTGGGAGAAATTGCTTTCACTCAATTATCTCTTCAATTATTTTGGATGAATGAGGCAGGATCCTTTAGCTCATTATAAGCCCAATTCCACAATAAGTAAGTAAATATTTTGACACAGTGTTGAAACTTCTGCAAAAGCATCTATAATGTTTATAAGCACTGGAGAGGTCACATATTGTATTATCATCATTTGGTGCATTCACTGCCAACTAAAAGAAATTAATGGTTTCAGTAGCCAATATCACTGGAGTAATACTGTAAGTAGTCAGTAGTTTTCTGGAATACTGTCAGAGATTTTTATGGCTTACAAATACCCATGTCTGGTATCATCTCTAAGATTGGATCATTAAGCAATAGGACACATTTGCCCTGGTTATGGGGTAAACTAAACGTTATCATCCACTGTGTTGAAAAATCCATATCTATCAATTTAGGAGTGGAATTTGATATTAATTTACCTCAAAGACAAAACTATATAAAAATAAAGGAAAATATTAAATATCAGAAGATTTATTTGATATGGTTGAGGTCCAAGCATTGTCATCTTCTCTTCATGTCCCTGTTCATCCTGAAGGAAGAACAGGAGATTTCCACCACTCTTCTGGCTGCCCAAAAAATCCAACTGTAACATTTCACTGGAGCATTTCAGAATGAACATCCACAGTCAAAAATTATTGCCAAGATTTAGGTAATCCCTTGCTGCATTTGATATGTTTTGTTATTAGTCATTCAATAACATCACATTCTTTGATGCATTAATTATATGCCTTTGTCAGAGGGTTTTATGGAAGCTCTCCAGGTGCTGCAACTTGCAACACTTCAGATAATTCAATTTTTTTTTTTCCTTTTCAGAGATGAATCAATCACCTGTGTTCCTCTAGCTGGGTGCTGGATCTATTCAACCTCAGACAGGTAAAAAATTCAGATTTGAGGTACCCCTCAGACAGCTAAAACTTCCTTGGAAGACTTTGGAGGAGGCCCAACATGTGGCCATGAGAAACACTTGTAGCAGACATGGAAAATTTCAAGTATTGCTGGGAAACATCTCTCCCAGGCTGGCACCAGGAACTGTGACCTGCTGGTATCCAAACTCCACCTGGCCATCTGGGAAACTGGATTTGGATAGTTCTGCTTGACCTCCAGAGGTCCTTTCCAGCCTGTTCTAAGATTCTTCCAGACCCCCAAACTACATGGCTGCTCATTTTCCTTGTATTCATATTTACAATATTATAACACCTGTTGAATTATAAAACAATTCCTAGAATTGATCTCAGAAGGGGAACCAAAGAGGGATCAATGTTACAATTGATTGAGTCTCATGGAGTCTGGAATTCATGAGATACCCCTGTTGAGAATCCAGGGGAAGGGGAAGGGAAGGGAAGGGGAAGGGGAAGGGGAAGGGGAAGGGGAAGGGAAGGGGAAGGGGAAGGGGAAGGGGAAGGGGAAGGGGAAAGGGGAAGGGGAAGGGGAAGGGGAAGGGGAAGGGGAAGGGGAAGGGGAAGGGGAAGGGGAAGGGGAAGGGGAAGGGAAGGTATTGAGAACAAAAAGTTCTCAGAAACAGAGGCTCCAATTTGGATAAAAATTAAGCCCTTTTTATATCATAGAGACATAAGAAGGCACAGGACATCACCACTTCCAGGAGCCAATCGATGTTTTTAATTTCAATTTTTCACCAGAACCAGCCAATAGATGATAATAATTTTGGTTCTTTCAGACCATGATCATGTCTCCAAATTGTTTCCACTTTTTCAGCTGATAAGTGGCTGTTATAATTTCTTGTGCTTAATGATGGCATCTCAGGATGTCTCTGGCTTCTGAGAACCCCAGCTGTACTTTAAGGAGGCCAGATGCAGTTCTCAGGGATGCTTTTAGCATGAAAGTTTAGTTCCCAGGCTCACAGCTGCCAGGCTGGCTGGGAATATCTTTGCCAGTATTTTCTAGCAGATATTTTCTTCTGCTCAGTAATTTCCCCTTTCAAACCAAGCCACCTTTAAGGCTGCTCACACTGAAGCTTCTGGAGGGAAGATCCACTCTCATTATCCCACCTACTCTCATTTTCCAGTTGGAAATTCAGTCCCACCTGAAAGGGTGCAGTTCTCTTAGTATAAATATCTGCCTCCTCCAGTATGGGCACCCCTATTTCTTCCTAGGAAAAGGAAGATTTCCTGAAAAAAAAAATCTCAGCTATAACACAAATTTAAACAGGATTTAAGCTGGCTGTACTACATATGGATGCATGATGTTATGGAGCTGAAAGAGGTCAAGAAGGCAGAGGTTATAAATCATCATTGATCCTTTTCATCAGAAGAATAAATAGTAGTGATGATGATGAGAAATGCAGAAAATCTGGAGAGAAATAAAAAAGGAGAGGAACTGCAGGAATTAAGGACTGGAACTACTGTTAGCCACTGAACAAAATATCAAGAGTAGCTTCAAAAAAGAAAAAAGAAAAAACAAAACAAAAAAAAAAAGCCTTGCTTTGGACTCAATAAAACCAATCTGCTTTCTGAGTGGTCTGAGGAAATCCAGCATTCCTTGAGTTTTCAAGACTATTAGCCTGAAAATATTTTTCTTCAATATGTATTGCACATGCACACAAGGCTCAATTTGCTCTTAGGGGCTGGCACTACAAAAGCAAGATCCTTGCAAAAAGCCTTGGAAAAATATATGCATAAAACAAGTTTTTAAGGTAAATTTTATTTTATCCTGTTAAATGTTTTGCCTCTGCCATGAGCTGCCTTGAAGCACTGTCCCTGTGATGCACAAGGCAAATCTTACCTGATATTTATGGACAATTTTACATAATCCACAGTGAACCTGACTGCTTCCCCCACATTCCCAAGGATTATAAACTGTGGATCTGCTGCTTCATATTACTTGACTCAATGTTTCGGTGAATCAGTTTCCTTTGTAACATGTGAAAATGAGCTTTTTTAGCAGCTGATTGTGAATTTCCTGGGTTTTTCTGAGATTGTCTGTGCTTATGGGTGACAAAAGGAAAAGAAAGGATATGCAGGAACAGCAAGAAGTCAGAAACAAGGACTTGTGGGACGGCAGCAGATCGATTTATAGTGCTTACAGATTGTGTGCCCAGATAATTTCAAAGCACATGGTATGAAGGGGTCAGATCAGCCTCGTGCCAACATTTTTTGCAGCATCAGGCAAGACTGTCACTTAAGACCCAGCCAAGAGATTTACAATGTAAAATGGTTAGTGCATATGGGCATGAGATTGCCTAAAGTCCCCAGCTGCCAGCGTAGACAAAGCCTTAATTAGCCAATAATGCTGGAAATTTGTGCTTCTGTGGAAGTTTTCTTTATTCAATGAGCAGTTCCCCAAATAGTACTGAATTAAAAGCAACAACCAGTTTGACAAGGAACTGAGGAATGTGGCTTTAGGTCAGTATATATTAACTAAAAATTCAATCAGCTAGCTAAAGGTAAAAGTTTATCATTATATCTCTTGAGACATTTGGTACACTAAGTGACTGAGAACATTTTCTTTTCAAAGATTAGATATCTGTGTTTGGGTATCTAATTCTTTAGTGAGAAATCTGATTTCATGGCCAGTTTAATAGATCCAGAGAAATGCAGTTTCCATGAGGGATATAAGAAACTGTAAGCACTTGTTCTGCAGACAAGAACTGCCTGCCCACATATCTGGGCTAAGAAATGCAACAGGTTCTAGGGATTTAGACTCAGTTCTCAGCAAGTATCAAAAATACCAGCTTTTATATTCAACTTTTGGTAAAGCTACCAAATAAGATTCCTTCAGTGGTTACTTTTATTGTTTGAATTAATAATATTTGTTACCCTTTTTTTTCTTGATGTATGACATGATGCTGCTGCAAAGAATGTTCAACCTTAGGCAGAGAAGTGCACTTTATCTTGTAGTTTTAAATATGCAAAACAGTAGAAATATGTTTGTTTGTTTTTCTTAAGTACTCCCAAACTTGTCTCAGATTCTTGACCTTCTTCTGCATGTAGGGAAAAGAAGAGCAGAAGTATAATGACATTATTTCCAAAAATACAAGAATTCTGAATTACTTGCTGTGCTGAAGAGTCAAAGTGTTTAAGGTACACATAGGCATGCAAGACCAATAAGCCTAATGCTGCTAAGAAACACTGAGATGTGTCCAAAATGCTACTTTGAAGCACCTGCTCTGTCTCATTTGTATGCTATGCTCTTTAATTCTGCAGGGGTCTCAATGGTTTCAGAAATTTTCCTTGACAAAAGCAAGAAAACTGTCATAATATGTATTATCTGTATTTTTCATGTGGCTAAAAATCCTTCGTTGCAAGTAGGCACACCTCATGATCTGCTTCAATCCAGGACTGGTTTGGTGAAATTCAAACCTTCAAGTTTGATGGACCAACAACATCCAGGACAGCAGTGAGGAATCAATGCCAGGTATTGTTTGAACTACAAAAATTATCCTGCATTGGGAGAAAAAAATCTTTCACTGTGCCAAGCATTTTTGACTTTGCAACAGCTGTGTGCTGCTAAGTACTATTAATACCTACACTTAGTTTCAGAACTTGGTGAATTATGCTATAGTTAAGCTTTTCCTGCAACAGATAAGGCATGGAAATGACTGAGACCAGAATTTCTCTTCCAGTCCCAACACTTTATGGAAGTTAGAATTCAGCTGTCTGAAAATCAGATAAGTACTAGATATTTGTTTCTCTCTTTGGGTTACAGCGGCAGTACCAGAGAAAAAGATTCCCTGTCTTTGGAACAGATATGAAGAAAAGATTTTGTTCCATTTTACATCAATTCAAAATTTCAAAGGGTAACTGATGAACTATGTTTACACTCCTTGCCCCAAAAGAACCCCCTTCAGAAACTGTCCTCACATTTGCAACAATGGACTAAGCACTAAGTGAAGAGTTGATAGGAAATTTTGTGGATATTTGATGTGGCTTTAGCAGTGCTGAGTTGGTGAATCCTTTACAGGTCCAGGAAAGGGGATTTGTCTTCCTGTTTGCTTTAAAAAATAAGTGTTTGTATTATCAAACGTCTTCATGTTCAGTGCATAAAGAACTACCTGGCACATCAACAGAGATGGGATGTACTGTTTTGGCCTTTTCAATGCAGAAGATATGTGAGCTTATATCTCTTTAGGGAAAAAAGTGGTAAGTGGTAAATTATATGTCTGGGAGTGCAATGGCTTCCCACTGCCCAATTGTGATGGCTCCTGTGGGCTTACACCACTGGTACTGGTACAAGTAGGGTCAAACTGCTACAAAGGCAGAGTCAAATGAGCCAATTTCAGTGGAGCAGGTGCAGATATTTTGCCAGTTATCTTGTCAGAACAGAACTTTGTGAAGTAAAACCACAACATGTGTCTGAGAACACTGTACTGGTTCCTGTAAGTGCATCACTGATAGAAAAACTTGCTTTAAGAGTGCTCTACAGTTGGCATACAGGAGGTGAGGTCTTGTGGTACAGTGCAAATTATCTGTATTAAAAACTATTTCCAAATCTGTAAAAACTATGTCTGCTTTACTCTATAGTTACACCATGGCCATATTATAATCTTCCAGTTGGCCTTTCTTTTATCAAGTTTTGCTGCCTATTAACTAGAAATATGTCCCCTTCAAACCTCCTTGCCAATCTAATTCCTGACTGAAATAGCTAGACCCTCACAATCTTTTTTTCTTCTCAATGTTATTTGCCTTGACATCACTTGAGAGAACTCAAGAAAGATGCTACTGTTACAAAGTTGCTTCCAACTTTTAATCACCATTGAATTCTCAGAGAATCTGCAATGTGTTATTTCCCAGGTTTCTGAACACCTAAAGAAAATTCAAGGTATCTTGCCTAACTGCAGACTCCTGGAGATGATCCAGTGTAGGCTTTTCATTTTCCCTGGACTGCAGAGAACATTTTATCCTACTTTTCAGACATCCACAGTGATGTGGAGCCCTCTTGCAGTTGTCCATCTCTCTTCATCAACTACATGGGGAGCCTACAGCACCTGTTAGATTGGTCATTTAATGTGAGAAGATTAAGTTGGGTCAGATCAATTCTACTCTCTGCTGAACTACTGTATATTTGCATTTCAATTGAGTAATTATGAATTATTAAGTATTAATCTGATTATGAATCATATGAAAACCAGAGGAAAGAAATGTGATCCAATTTCTGTAAAAATTTCCTTTAATATATATAAAATATCCTCTTTTTAATTCTGGTGGAATCAAATTAGGGAATTTTTGTACCATATAGAAAAATCTTGCATACGAGCACATTCCTAACTTTTGCTCAGGCAGAAATTCAAAGACTGGAAGAACAGGGGGAAAAAAAGGAAGCCTGGATTTAAGTAAACTGACATCTGTTTCATTAACAGACAACCTGGATAACTTGGGTTTGTGTGTAAAAGGTGTTCATTTGTCATAATTCTTCAGACTGGAGGAACTGTTTAATCAGCTTCAGCAGAGCATAATCCCTAAACTTTGATACTTTCCCCTCACAGCACTCAGCAATGCAAACAGAGTTATGAATACCTGGGAGCATTGAAGCAGATTCACAATAGCAACCTGTCTTTGTCTGCCCGAGTGAAATTGTTCCTGGGACAAAACCAAGCAACAACAACAACAAAAGAAGAAAGTACCAAGAGAAAATGGCTGTCATTTGGGAAACTCATATTAATTGCCTACAGTCATAGTCAATGTGAACCCACTGAGCAAGGAATATTTAACATCAGGATTTGAGCAGTCCCCAGAAAATCAGCTGCTCTGTTTTAAGTCAGCTGCACACTTTAACAACTGGCAGAAGAGGATTTTCACTAAGACAGTTGCTCCATTGATCTGGAAATGACAAGATTTAGGACATGCATTTACATAGAAGAGAGGTGGGGACAGCTTGAAAAGTTAGCAGAGTATGGAAATTTTCCAGAACGTAAACCTGAGGTTTCCATCATGGACCATATGTGTGCCCCCAACAGGCACAGCCAAATAGGTTATCCTGGGTAACTAAAGCTGTTTCAGACTGGCAGTAAGAAAGTCAGAAAAATGAAAAGTAGAAAATGTTGAAAAGAAATGCAGGAGTTATTCAAGCAGATAAAGATTTTTTAAAAACTAACAAAAATGAACAAACAAAAGCACAAGATCTCATCCTCTGTGAGCATCTCTAGACTGCAAGAGAATCAAGTTAATCAATCTCTCCTCGAAATATCTGGAGGAAAGAGAGGGATGGAAAAAAGGCAGAATAACCCAAATCCTTCATATCAATCCCTGTGATCTCTGTGATTGTCATGGTGCTCTAGTTTCCTCAGGAAAACCAATATATGACCAATGTATGACCAATGTATGACCAATGTGTTTCTGTTGCTACTGAACCTTTCCCTTATCAGTGTAGGGAATTATTCTCTTCCACAATATTAATGCTGATGAAGATCTCATTTTCCTTCCTCACAAGCTTCACACAATACATAAACCATGAGATGGGACCTTTTTTCCTCCACATCTCCTTGTCCCACCTCAATTTACCTTTCCCTTGTGTATTTTTTCCAATATACCTGCAAGAATCAGTGGTATTGTGGTAATCAATGCAGAATCAATGGCAATTCCTGAGATTTTGCTGGGTATTTAAGAAATCAGTCATCTGGAAAAGTTGTAACACCAAGTGAGCTCCCCTTGACATATCAAATTTCATGGAGATTTATCTTACTGAAACTATGAAGTATTTCTGAGCAGACCCACTGCTTCCTAAAATAATTCACTGTTACATTGCAGCTGAATGACACAAGGTTGTGCAAATAATTAAGTGCAGAAAGTGTCAAGAACCTCAGAAAAAAATAGGGCATTTATCAGTGCTGGCAGGACTGGCATGGAAATGGTACAAAAAACGATTAGAAAAATGGTGATAGTGTTTCATTCCACCTGTAAATAACTATTAAATTTTTTGACATGACTATTTATTATTAATGTGATTTTTCTTTGTTTCTCTGTTTATAAATTCTTTCATAACCTTGTTCAAAGTTTTAATTAAATACTGAAGAAAAATTTTTGTAAAAAGGAGTTTCATCTGGGTTTAAGAAAAACGAACTACAAAAAAACAAAACCTCTCCAAACCTAAGTAGAAGGAAAAAATTTCACTCAAAAGTCAAAATTTTGAGAGTTCAGAAGAAATTATGGTCTTTTACTTCAGTGATTTTTAAGACAGACATCTGTGTCCAAGAGCTCTGCCATCAATGCAGCAGTGCAAGCATTTCCAAAAGCAGTAGGTCTGGTCTTTAGCTGTCCAAGTGGGTTAAGTCCTGCTCTAATGATGTCTTTTTCAGTCTAATCACTACAGGACATCTATAGGATTATCTTAGACCAGATGCCAGGCTTTAAAATATGAAAACTTCGTTGAAAAATTATCTCACCGTTCATACCTAAATATGGTTATGTTATCCTTTGATATAAAAAAGAAAATTACCATCTGTTTTGCATAACTCTGATCAGTAATAAACACTTGTTCTTTTCTAAATGGAGTGAAAACTAATATGAAGAAACAAATTTCAGTGCAATTGTAACTTATTTTGAGTAAGGTAATTTTGGGCTGCATGTGCAGGTCTGGTCAGTACAAAGAACCTATTGAATGGTGAGACAACAGCAAGCGAGATTACGAAAAAATTAATAGTGAAAGAGCACAATTTGTCTATAATTGAAGTCCCAAATATACTGCTGTGTAGCAAGATCAGGGCATAGTGAATGTGCTCTGTTATTTGCTTCACGGTGGGCTTTGAGCCAGGGAGTCATTCTGCCCGAGAGACAAAAGACACTCTGTCTGCACAGAGATCCTGCATCTTCCCGACACGTTTCCTCATACATTTTGTGAACTGTCTTTCCCCTCCCCTCTCCCTCTGTTATGTGAGCTGTGAACTGCACTGAAAATCTGTCTGTGACAGACACTTTCAGTACTTGGTCAGCTGTCAGACAAGCATGAGGTGAAAGACTTCAAATATGGCATTGGGCTCACAAACACACACACAGAGAGAGAGAGAGAAACAGCCATCGCTGGCTACTGCTCGTGTCCAAGCAAGGAAAAAACAACAGAACACACCAAACCCCCCAAAAAACCCCAAGGGAGAGAGTGCTTCTATATAAGTTTGAGATCTTGCAAACAAAGAAGGCATATTTTATGGTTTTCACAGAATCACAGACACAATGGGTGAGGTTGGAAAGGGGCACAATGGGTCACCTGCTCCAACCTCCCCGATCATGCAGGGTCATTCCAGATCTCTTTTTAGTTCATGCTCCAAGTGAAATATCCTCTCAGGGTCCTGGGCAATAACAAGATAATGTTGGCTTCTCCTACAGCACCCTGCAAACACAATGCAATGTTCAGGGAAACCAAAGGAAACAGACCAGGTTGATCTAGTCTGAGATCATATCCTGAAAAGCTTTCTTTGTAAAAAATCTCACCAAATAGAGAATCTGGGCTGGAGTATACAAGTGACACAAGCTCCTTGATTTCTTTTTGACTCTGAGAGAGATATTTTTGGTCCCCTGGGCTCCAGGACTCTTTCAGTGTAATTTATAAATCTAAACAAAAGCCATGGCCCACATGAGTATGTCTAATATTCAAAGGTATTCCTAATGTCTCTGGATACCTGTAGAAAACTGAATTTTATGGCCAGGGATTACAGGAGTCAGGACATATCCTCAAGTGTAGACATTTACAATTAGGTGTGTGAATTTGAATCCTGCCATCAGCTCACCCCCTGCCACTGCAGAGATATAGACACCTGCGGCAGGTGGCTCACCCTTTTATAAGATTGAGAAAAAACATGTCAAATAGAAATTTGATAGAAGTGTCTGAATTTCGTCTTCATTGAGCCCTAAAGTGGACTAAATGGCTACCATTTAGACAGCTGAGTGTCCATTCCTCTCCCTGAGGGCTATTCTTGGCTCTCTGAGATGCCCTGTCTCTGCCAAGTCTGAGACAGCCACCCAGAGCTGTCAGATATTGCAAAACATCAATGGGATGCTCAAACTTTCTGAACCAGTAGCTAATGTTGAGGCAGAATATTTTACAGCATCTCAAGACAGTGCCAGGCACTGAAGTGGAGACAAATGAAATCAAATTTGAAGGAAAGTGACTGAATCAGACAGTGGGCTAAACTCAGCATCCCAGACTTTGGTGTTTAGTATCATGTACCCCAAAAGAAAGAGGAAGGCAGGCAAACATGCCAGAACAACTAACTCCTGGATACACTCAAACAGAAAAAGGAAGCAATTGGCAGACAATGCTTGGTAAATCCCCAGAGCTGGAAGCATAGCTGAGGCCAGGCAATTTGACTCATCACATATGAAATAATGGGAACGTGATTCATTTACCTCCATGTTGACATTTAGGGTTATTTTAAGTACTGCAGAATGTCCTACCTTGCCTCCATCTGACACTCCAGAAGGGGAGTCTCCCATAAGTGCTGTGTAATACCTGTTAGTACCGTGCATATGTCTCAAATATGCTACAGCAAATTTGGCAGCAGACGTCCATGTTTCAGCAACAAAATCCTCTCTTGCGCCTGCACTTCCAACTTCCCTGAGCATTTGGAGACCCCCACCTTGCAAGTTGTCACCCAAATAGCACAGAGGAGTGTCAGCCAGTGATGGCACAGAGCAGTGCAGTCTGGTGTGCAATCCAAGATACCCTCATTCCCAGGCAGTGGGAGCACATGGCTCCATGAATGGAGACATTTGTTCCTTCTTTTCCAGCCATGAGGGGATTGGCTTCTTCTCCCAAGTAACCAGCAACGGGACAAGAGCACATGGCTTCAAATTGTGCCAGGAGAGGTTAGGATTGGCTATTAGGAAAAAGTTCTGCATTGGAAGGGTGGTCAGACATTGGAACAGGCTGCCCAGAGGAGCTGGGGGTCACCAGGCCCAGAGGAATTTAACAGATGGGCAGATGTGGCACTGAGGGACGCAGTTCAGTCTTAGCCTTGGCAGTGCTGGTTGTAGATCTGAGAGGTCTTTTCCAACTTACATTCCATCAATTCTGTGATTCTATGATTCTTGCAAATAAACCAAGCTTGTTCAGTGTTCTCTACACTTAATGCTGAGGACACATCCAGAGAGGATGCTCAGACCCCTCTGGTGCATGTTCAGCATCCAGGTTGAGATCTGCATCATGCAGTTCCCCATAATGACATTTTTTTCAAGAGAAGGTGAAAGGAAATCCTGGATTTGTGTGCAGAAGTTGAGTTCCATCTGTGACTGAGCCACAGCCTTCCTAGATGTGACAACCAACTCTTTTCCTCTCATTTCCTTCCATCTCATCCTGTAATGAACATTACTTCCCCTTTTCTGAGATTACTTGAGTGGGCATATCCATTGATTCTTATCAAATGTGTCCAGAAATGTTTTTATCACTGAAATTTTTAGAATCCTTGGGGGTTCTTGACAGAGAGATAATAACCAGTTTCCTCCCAACAGTGCTGAACTTTCTCACTTCTCTCCACCTCTCTGTTCCTTCTTATTTTTCTTTGTGATGAGCACCAAGAAGACCCAGCTCATCTCCACAAATTCAACCTTCATGTAATAACAGAGTTTGCTTTCTCTTCCACAATTTGGTATTTGGTATTCTCTTCCCCTTGCTCTGACTGAATTCTAACTTTTCTCAGTCTTTAAAAGGGTGTCTTTTCCCAGCCTGAGAAACCACACAAACCAGAGAGGAGCTGCAGAATTTCTCTCTGAATAGAAGAACAGAAAAGATTAATTCTCCAGGGATGTTCATGAGTTGTTCCCTTCCTTCACCAAAATTTCCTCTGCTTCTCCTACACGTTTAGCCCAACAACGTGAGTTTTTAGTACCCTTTTCATAAATAAGTTAAATAAAAATAATTAAAAAAGAAAGATAGATTTAAAAATATATGAGACTTTAATAAGGCCATTCAATAATCATAATATTATGATTATAGATACTTCTAGGACAACATATGAATTTGTTTAGATGTTAACTTTGGGATCAAAGGAAAAATGTTCCAATAATACCTGTTTATTTTCAAAGTCTGTGAAAGGAGTCTTCCTCAAATGTAGATGCCCATAGTTATTTAAATTAAATCCATTTCAGGTGCATAAATGACCTTTAGAAAGTGGTCTTGATGGTCTTTGCAATAATTTTTCTTCAGAATGTCTTGTCATTTTCCCAGGTAAAATTTAATTTTAGGTGGATTCAACAGAGATGTGACTATATAAGCTATCAATGTAGGATATGGCCACAGATATAAAGTATAGATTGCAAATGCTTACTTCTTAAAAAAAATCAAAATGCACAATTTGGTAGAATTATCTCCATTTCTTCCTTACACTGTAATCACAACTTAAGTTTTACACAGAAGTTCTTTATATCTGTAGGTTAATAAAGTTTATTCACTTTGTGTGTCTGTTAACATAGAACACCTGACCAAAAAGGTTGGTATTTATCTTTTGTTGTCTTTAAATGCATAGGATTCAGCATGACAATATGATTTCAAAGCCATTTGGGATTATGTTCAGGTATTTGATAGCAGGATATGATTTCAAACCAAGAAGAAAAGGGAATTAGTCCCAAATATTGTGGGTTTCTCAATAAAACTGGAAGTAAATTATTCATAGAAATAATTATTAAGCTCCCCAACTGTGGAAAATTTGAACATTTTCTGTGCATGGTGTTAAAACAAGGCCTTTTTGTGGGAGGCAGATCAAAAAGGTTTTGGGGGTTTCCCTTCCTGTGACAGGCCACAAGGTGTAATTCTGCACTGCCATTAAGGAGCACTAAATGTGTTCAGAAGAGAACTGGAGTAGCCTGGAGAACTACAAGTGCTGGGGAAAAACAGATTTGCAGTGTGAACAAAATTCCCCCTGTTCAGTGCATTTTCTTCTCCAAGTCAAGGATAGTTAAATACACACAGGAATAAAGAAAAACAGAAATACAGCTTGGTAAGAAAATTTTCTGCCAATTAGACACCTTATCAGAGTAAATTTTTTAAGTCCAATACTGTTTTCTTTATAATGTACGTCACTACTCTTAAACAGAAGAGACTGCTGCTCCTGTAAGGACTTTTGTTTTAGACTACCTCAGGGTGTGATCAGGCTAAAGACATGAAAAATCACATTAGAAAGAAGAGATACAGGACTCCACTAGTCCAGTGCATCAATCAATGATGAAACTGAATTCTGCAATATTTTCAAGGATGGATTTCAATGATCCATGCTCAAAAAAAGGTATGAAATATATATTAGACATTTATAAAAATCCACAGAATGCTTCTATTCTATCTTTTTTCTTTTTTTCTAGGCACAAAAACCTTATCATAAACTTTGCCTTCCATGACATCTAACATTTTCTTCTTGACATTTTAAAATCAGAATTGGTAACAGCAGGCATGCTGGGAATTAACTGTACCAAAGATCTAAAGAGACATTATAGAAAAGTGTGGTATGGTATAAGGATGTTACACAGCCTTGCTATACTGCTAAGATAGTGGCAAACAACATCTCACCCTAAACACAGAGACACTTCTTTCAGATAAATTATGCAAATTTATTATATTTTTAGCTGCATTTCTCTTGTGTTTGCCTGGTTGAGTCGATCCTTGAAACAGAATCCTTCTAAAGAAATGCACCCTTGCTAAATGCATTTTCTATGGCAGAAATCTGAAACACTAAAACATTAATCTTCAGAGTCCTGCTGGCTTAGAGTTACTGGCTCTAGGGAGAGCTACAGAAGAGCCTGGGGTCTGTGCCCTCAGCTGAAGTTAGGGGTGAAAGAGCCATTGACTCTTGGAAGAACCAGTATAATTTTTAGGATGGAAGTACCAAACTTCAGTGATTGACTTTGCAATCTGTCTGTTCCTAGAGATACACAGTGGAGCCTTGGGGCTGCTGTTTTCCAAAGTTTTCAATGTTTCCATCAGTTTCCTTGGAGAATTAAAGCCCTGGGAAACACAAGACTGAGGTAGTAATAAAAGCTGAGGCATTAAGTTTCTTTAAGGATTATTAATATAGTTTGGAATCTCTGTAATGCACTCAAAATATTTATCAAGCCATGTAATCTGAGGCTGCACTGAGTTACCTCCCTGAGATAAATGCAGAGGATACATAGGAAAAAAACACACTTTTGTTCAGGCTAATAAAAAAATTATATGCTCTCATAATTGAGAAAATTCTTATCATATGGAATATGAGAAAAGAATGTGGCTGATTATAGCTCAAATTCCAGTGGGAAACCTGCCAAGAAAGTCTCTAAGAGCAATAAATTTATTAACCATTCCATTTGTGTAACAGGAATGGAACTCCAGCTCTGGGTTTTCAGTTTGTGGTGGACAGAAAATGAGAAAACTCCACCCATTTAGGACAGAGGAACAGAAAGGAAGAATTCTGCTGTGAAGGTAAAATTCCTCAAATGTTTTGACATCTTTAATTCAGGTCTCTGCTTTATTCAGTGAACAGAGATGTCACCCAAAGTTGGTCTCTAAGTAAGATGAACCATTTAAAATCATTTTTAGATTGATAAATTTAGTTCAGCTTAACCCTAACCTATGATAACAATTATTTTTTCCTCCACTGGAAAAAAGCTAATTTCTTCTACTTCTAATTCTCTCTCCTCAACCACAAAGCAGAAAATACCAGGAGCATCTAGATATCTGGAGATTGCCTCCCACATACAAAAAAAACCTTGTCAGAATGGAGTTTCAGAGGTTTTTGTGACATTTATTCTAAGTCAGGGTCACTGTGTGGCCAACAAGAACAGAACAATACTTTCAGAAGTTAATTTACTAAGATGGGAGTCTAAGGTAGGAAAACAGAAAAGTGTCTCTGTCTATTAAATATTGAGAGAATCTGGACACCTATATTGTGTTAGATAGGTATCATTTGGATATCTAAAGACAGAGAAATCTTAATTCTTTATAGAGTTTATTAATGCTTTTTGTTCTTGCTGTGATAGGCTCTGGGACCCTGCTCTGGGAACTCCAGAAGACACTGTAGAAATAAAAAGGAGCAGATGCTTTTTCTCCTACATATTGGATGGCTGGATACGAAATAAAAGAGGGGTACAAATAAATAGGGATAGTAAATGGAGAAAATAAAAACAAAATAGGTTTGATCCATATGTAAGACAAAATCCACAGACTAGATCTAGCTTACTGCACTGAAATATTATGTACGCATTAAACTAGGAAAGTACAGAAGAAACTGCAAATGTTTATTGATCACTTTCCCATAACAAAACTAAAGATGTTGAAGATGTACCAATTAACAGATTAAATTCATCACCAGACACTGGAGTCATGGTCAAAATCTGAAAACTGGGTGAATGATGAATGTCAGGAGACAAAGAGAGCTCTACATACCTGAAAAATGGGAATAGTAGCTTAGGACTAATGAGATGGAGCTGGCATGAACATTTAAAAGCAAGGAATTGTATTCTTATTAGCAATACCAGGAATAAAGAATTATGCTAGAGAAGGGAGGTTTACATGTATGATCAGCCAGTTTGCAGGTGATGCAAACCTGAAAGGAGGGGCTCCTGGGAAGTCTCCTACAGCAGGGGCTTCAGCTGCTGTTCACAGGGACCTCTGTAGGCTGCAGGAATGATCTTTAGAGGTCCATTCCAACCTGAGATGTTCTGTGATTCCATGAAAGAAAACTATGGGAACAGTGTGAGGTGTCATGTGTCATGACAGAATATCCACAGCAACGTTGTTGGGGGACAGGCTGTTGCTCTGAATCACTCTCTCGGGTTTACAGGCAGCTCTTACCCTTGAGAGGGGAGCTGATTCACAAGGTCTCAGTGAATATTAGGCAGAGAGACTGACAAACATAATAGGATGCAGTCTTTACCTTATGATCCATCGCTCACTAATCACATGCATAGAGCTTTTTATTAGCAATAGCTATAATCATTATGCTAATTACACTTGTTATAATACAGCAATTAGAGGTTCCCACTGTAATGTGTTGCACTGTTGTATCTGTCAACAAATAAAATAGGACAAGTCTCACTTTGTTCCTCTCCAGCATAAGCCACATAAAAATCACACAATTTTAGAACAGTTTTGGTTGCACAGAATCTCTGAAGCTCATCTGGTCCAGCACCATGTTCCACCTCAAGTCTGTCTTGTAAAAGAGTCAATCTCAGCCTTCTCCCTTTCCACCACAGCAGCTCTATGCTGGGCTTATTCTGCTAAAGCCTTTCTTGTGCTGGGGACTCTAAGACTGGCCACAGCAGTCCCAACACCATTTCAGAATTGCTCAAAATTTGGTTTAATCACTATTTTCAGTTTGTGCACTATGCAGGGACTAATCCAGTGCAGTTCATTGTTGGTCATGACTCTCGTGCAACCCCTCATAGAATCATTTACATTGGAAAAGATCTCCCAGATCATCCCTGACCATGGTGGGAGGCTTGGAAGTAAATAATCTCTAAGGTCCCTTCCAACCCAAACCATTCTATGGTCAAGTCCAACCCCTAAAGTATTTTTGGGGAGCTGTTCCCTCAAAAGTTGGTGTCTCTCAATTGCTTGCTTTCAGATCTTTTCTGTCAAATCACAGCTCCAACTTTTTGGGATTCATCTGAATGATAGTCTTTTCATCCAGCATGTGGACTGCTCCCTGCAGTTTGATGTCAACCCCAAACTTGCTGACAGTGTGTTTCTCTCCACATAATTACAAATCATCAACCACCCCGCAGTCATTTCATCTGGCAGAGCCAAGGTGCTGCTTTCCCAGGAGTGGAAAAGCAAAGGCCTGTTCTGAAGGCACATGAGCTCTCAGGGAGAAGCTGAGAACCAGGAAGACAGGAGATCTGAATTTAACTAGAATAACAGCAGCATTTGATATAAAAGCAGACAATGACAGCTGCTCTGGTCAGCAGTTACTGGAGATTGAACGTGGACAGAAGCAGTCAGTGCACACAAAAAGGCCCTTTTGATCTGGCAGTGTTCCCATCCATCTCATCTCACCCCACGTACCCAGAAATGCCAAAACAAATATGTGGTTTAATGCTAGTGCACATGGTAATCTTTCAATCTTTATTCAGTATTGATTAAAAAGATAACTTACAGAAACATCCTTGTCTCCTCTTTTGGCTTTTACACTATAGGACCAATGTAAAGAAGCCACAGCATGAACAGGAACTTGGCCCAGGGCTTTTTAAACTCCCATGGAACAATCAATGGGCAAGATTCCATCTCAGGTACAACAATGCCAGTCTGGAGGCATTGTTAAAAAAAAATAAAATAAAATAATAATAAACAACTCAATAGCTAGCTGAGTTTATTTGCATTGCTGGAGATTAGGATCAAATGTTACTACAACTGGATGTGTCAGTCATGAGCAGAGAGTGTTGTACCTGGCCTCCCTATTGACTGCAAATTTCAAATTTAAGACAATAATCCAAAAATCATTTCAGAGTATTCCATCTATTCCGGTACAAGAAGTAAGAGGAAATTAAAATGGAAGTCAAGCAAGCAACCTCCTTTTTGGATGAATTTAAGCTTGAAAAATATGCTGTTGTTCTGTCTGGTCACTACGTGATTTTTGTAATACCTGTGATGCTGAATCACCTTGTCCTATCAGGAAACAGGAGAGCTATAAATCACCCTCCAGTGAAGAATTCCAGCCAATTCCACAACTACCTGATGAAGGACAGAAACTTCTGATCTTTGTGGAAACAAAAGGTAGGATTCACCTTGATTCATTGTCTTAAATTATTGTGATTTTTTTTCCTGTATTAAAATACAACCTGTCATCAGAAGGCTTCTTGAAAAATTTAAGACAGTCACAGAAAGAGGATTTTACTCAGTGAAAAATAAGGATTATACAGGCAATAGTGTAACACATGCTAAAACAAAAAGGTAGAGAAAATGGATGAACAATCAAAAATACCAGAAAAGCCACCTGTATCAAGCAGCATCTTAGTAAATTATTTGTACGTAGAGAAAGGGATAGAGAGACAGTCAAACACACTGAATGGGATTTACATTCAGCTTAGTAGGTTCTATTGGTTCATGTTTCTACCACCACCTATTTTCAGAGTGGGAAAATTACCACCTTGTTTAATTGATTCCTCTTCTGCAAAGTGCCTGCTAAGTAGCCATGTGCAATAATGCTGTTCAAGTGCAATGACAGAAACTTTATTCTATTCAGGTCCTTTTCAAGGATAATAAAAAATAACTGGGATATTTTTTTTTTGTAATTGTTATCCAATTAAATTAATAATTTAGGATACATCTTTTAATTTTTTTATTTTAGAGCGAGAGATTGGAAAAACATATTCTCATGAGTTTGCCAAACTCATACAAACTAGGCATGCTAAAGCACCATCTTTCAGTGGCAGATCCTGGTATACAGATGGATTTGCAGGAAAGTCAGCAAGACTTGGCACATGTCCTGATTTATGTTTGATTGAGGGGGAGCAGGGGAGGGGGAGAGAGAGACTGATTTTAGGACCGGTGCCTAGAAATTAATGCAGAGCAATTAAATTTACATCTCATAAACTGTAAGCATTTGGTTGAAATCAGTGGGATTGCCAAAAGTATGTTAATATCTTGGAGTGGGAAACCCACTGGGTCTTAAAAAGCATTCCAATGGCATTTTGAAACTCGTATCATGTATTAAATTACCAATTATATTTAATTGTAAGCTAATTCATAGAAAATATTACAGTGAATAAATACTTTGCCCATGTCTCTAAGTTAGCTTCTTCAGCTTGGTTTGCAAAATGGAAAGCTTCATCATTTCTGTGAAGAGGTTTTTCCTTTAGTATGTGTTTTGTGGGCAAAGAGAGTTGCTTTCTACTTGCATCTCATCATATTTTGCATCAAAAGACATATTTTTGCTTGTAACTTGAGTACAGCTAAAAATAGCCCAAATTCTATTTACTTTCTAGTTAGAAATTAAGTGAAAAGCATATTTTTCATGATATTGGGAGTATAACCTCTTGTTGCTAAACACCTAAGTCAGACAAAGTGCAAAGTTTTGTAATGGTTCTGAGAAATACGAGTTAGGGAAGTTAATAAGAAAAATATTCTGTGATTCTAAAGAACTTCAAGGAGGCACAGGTGTTGTTAAAATTTAAAGTAAGGGACATAAAACAATACTAAGAACAGGAGATCAACGACTTATTCTGTTAATCATCCCTATGCTTTCCCCTGGATCAACTACATCTTCCCTCAAATACAAGTGCTTGGATTAAGCCACCCTATTTTGAAGGCTGTGAGAGTTTAATTGGACTGATGTGACCAGTCTTTCCAGTTCTTTGGCCTCTGAGCTGCCCATAGTCACAGTCCATGGGCTTTGTTGTTTGGCAGAGCTGGAGCAGCATCCCTGCCCAAGGCTGGGCACTGTGGGTCACCCCCAGAGCAAGGTGAGAGGCTGGTGAAGAACTGGGGTCTTGCTGTAACACCTGGAAAAGAAGAGTTTCTCTTAACCACGTGTTCTCCACAAGTACCAGTGCTCTCCAGAGCACCCTGTGTTTTATATAAACTGGCTGCCTCGAGGCAAAGGGGCTTTGCTGAATATGAAAGGATCAGCAAACCCTACTGGCCTCTCCCCAAGAATAATTTAAAACTAAAATCAGCAGCCCCTCAAAACCAAACAAGGCAAGCTAATAATGTACCTCTGTGGTAACATGCCCATAAATTCCCTCAGAGTGGGAGGCTGGGAAAATTGCCAGAACAAGTAAATTCCACTCTACTCACCTGCTTGGCTGCCAGAGGGAGGTGAGCAGAAACAAGCCAAGTGTAACTCATGTGAGTGATGGCAGATACCTGAACTTTGCAGCGACCTCCTTGGTCACTGGACTGGTGTTTGAGGCTCCCAGGCAAGCGGAGTCTTGGAGTCCAGGGTCTGGTGGATGCTTCTTCAATTAGAATCAGATATTTGTAGAATAACCTAAGTTGGATGGGACCCACAAGGATCATCAAAGTCCTACTCCTGGCCCAGCATAGGAAATACCAAGAATCACAATGTTAGAGGAGGCTCTAATTTCTGTTGTCATTTCTTATTACTTGTAATATAGTCAAGGCTTGTCTTAAAACAAAACAAACAAACAAACAAACAAAATCTTCCTGAAACAGGTCTTTCCCAGTTCTGCCCCAGCTCACATGCAAGATTTCATAGTGCTGATCATCAAGATTTGAGCAGGTTTTGAGTATTGACTCCTACACCCACTGCAGAGACCAGATGGACTCAGTGTCTAATTCCCCTCTCAGCCAAAGCTCTCCAGTCAGAGCAGGCAAAGGGGGAGCAGGGGGATTTCAGATTCACCTAGACACAGGAACAGGCCAAGAGCAGCATCCCAATCCCATTCTGCAGTTTGAAAATGAGCAATAGGCTTCCTGCAAAATGGGCAGCAAAAATACTTGTGAATACCTGTGGAGATATTCCATCAGGGCTACAGCAGGAAGTGGGAGATGTAAAAAGCATTTGATTCACAGAAATTTGGAAATGAAAAGAGAGAATTATTGTTATTGTTTTAGTTCTAAAAATGGATAGGAAGAAGGAAGGAAGGAAGGAAGGAAGGAAGGAAGGAAGGAAGGAAGGAAGGAAGGAAGGAAGGAAGGAAGGAAGGAAGGAAGGAAGGAAGGAATGAAGGAAGGAAGGAAGGAAGGAAGGAAGGGGAAGGAAGTACGGAAGGAAGGCAGGAAGGAAGGAAGAAGGAAGGAAGGAAGGAAGGAAGGAAGGAAGGAAGGAAGGAAGGAAGGAAGGAAGGAAGGAAGGAAGGAGGAAGGAAGGACGGAAGGAAGGAAGGAAGGAAGGAAGGAAGGAAGGAAGGAGAAGGAAGGAAGGAAGGAAGGAAGGAAGGAAGGAAGGAAGGAAGGAAGGTAAGGAGGAAGGAAGGAAGGAAGTGAAGGAAGGAATGAAGGAAGGAAGGAAAGGAAGGAAGGAAGGAAGGAAGGAAGGAAGGAAGGAAGGAAGGAACTTGAGCAAAAGCCAGAAAGCACACAGGAGAAAGCTGTATTTTGTATTCAGAGAAATGAAAGCTCTGTAAAAAGAAAATTAATTCCTCATTTCTCAGCTTTTCAGAGATGATTCTGACAGCAGTGTTCCTGTGTCTCACAGCTGTGCTGCCTCCATCCACTGGACAGGTAGAATACATATCTCTTCTTTGTAAATTTGGGTGGGCCCTGAGGGACTTGTAGAGCAGCTGAAAATGGCTTTTCCTATGCACACCAAACGTATGCAGGAAGAGTTTGGTGAGATATTTAGGATCTGGAAAGCATTTATTCTTGAAGTAATAGATATAGGATCTGGAAAGCATTTATCCCTGAAGTCTGCTTAATTTCAAACCAGTTTTCTGGTTCCACATTTGCACAAAAACACGTCTAAAGACTCAGAATTACTTGTAAGTTGGGTCAGAGATAACTATTTCTCAGAAGTTTTCATACACAAATCCAATAATCTGGACCTTCTAAAGATCAAGCACTTTTCCCATGAATTCCACACAGGTTTACAGACATCACTTACTTGCCTCTCTTCCTTTCTCACCCTACAGGTCCTGAGGAGTTGCCTCTCTCTTTGCTCACAGTTCCATCCACTCAGCCCATATCCCTGATTTCCCTCAAACAGCTAAATTACACCCTGAGCCCTTGCACACACAGGGTGGTTCCTCACAACCCAAACTTAGTCTGAAATCTGTAGTTTGCTACTGCTGCATCTTGTGACTGATGGCTTGACTGCATTTCCCCCTAATTCTTCAATTTCTCCTCTCAGTGCTGCAGTCCTGACTAGTTGAGAGGAGGCTGAGTTCCTCACATGGCTATTTTTTCATTAGAAAGCATGACAAATTTTATTAGTTTTGACAGAATTGGAAGAAAACCTATGACATGAAAGGTATAAACATTTTCTGTTCAGTGGGATGTCCTGATGAAGTACCACAACAGGCCTGGGATGATCCTGTGATTAAACAACAGATTTCTTCAGTAGAAAAGTATTGATAAGGAAGTTTAAAACTAGACAGAAGAGAAACACATGATAAAAACAATTCATACATTCTGATGATTTTTAGATCCTCTTTCTACAAAACATCATTAGGAAATTATAATGTTGGCAAATAAGTCTGGTTCTGTTGCCTAAATGTAAGAGTCTACAGGCACAGAGGCATTCCAGGATGTCTCAGTCCTCCCCAGAGGGCTGGGAGATACAAGAATCTGTTTTATTATTGCTTAGCTCTACCCTGTGGAACCCCTGAAATGCTGCTCCACATGGAAGCACCCCTGGAGACACTTAGGAGACAAAGAGGACCACAGTCCTTCCTCCCCCACTGGGATTATCTCCGTAGCTGACAATAAAATTTTGGGGTTTTAATATTTCCTACACAGGATGCAGATCTAGTAACAGTCAAATGAAAGCTTTTTTTTTTTTTTTTTTTTTTCAATTTAGGAAACTGCAGCTCTCAGTGCTCTGTCAAGCAGCAGAG
The DNA here is from genome assembly GCF_022539315.1 of Serinus canaria. NCBI lineage: Eukaryota > Metazoa > Chordata > Aves > Passeriformes > Fringillidae > Serinus > Serinus canaria. Next base: position 108,513,835 of record NC_066316.1, on the reverse strand, counting down.
CAGAGCAGCAAAAGTTGATTGTTGACAGACATAATGCCCTCAGGAGAGGAGTAAAACCAACTGCCAGCAACATGATGAAGATGGTAAGTTGTGTGCTGTAAATCTATTTTTAATGAGTGGTGGACTATATGAGAGATACAGGACTGTGTGCAGGATCACATTATTTTATTTAGCCACAAATTTCTTCTCCAGACCTTTCCTAAGGGTTGAGCACAGCCAGCACCAAGAGAAACATAAGGCAGGGCCGGTGGAAGAAAAAAAATTGGAAAATTTGGTGGTGTATCGACAGTAATGTCTCTTTTGAAGTACAATTAAAAGGAGGAGAAAGATCCATAGCATAATTAATTCATTTCTGATGCATTCTTCCTCAGGCTTCACAGTTCCCATTCCCTTGGTGCACAGTAACTTTGCTCCTACCTCCCTCTCCCCCCAAAAAATGGGATGAAAGGATTTTGCGTTTGATTTTTTTCTTATTTAAATGTAATTTCTAAACGTTACTCCTTTATGAGGGGTATGTATGAGGAGTTATTCATGGGTGTGTGACAGATATTTTCTTCTTTCATTAAGGAATGGTGTCCTGCAGCTGCAGAGAATGCCCAAAATTGGGCCAATCAATGTACTTTAAGGCACAGTCCTCCTAACCTGAGGAGAACCAGTAAGTGCAGCATGAGTGGAACTGAGCAACATCACACCTTATTGATGTGGCCAGTTTGGGACTTTGCTTGTTTGGGGGAAATTAAATGCAATTTTAATTTCATATTCTTTTTTTTTTTTTTTTTGTCGTGTGACAAATGAAAATTTCTAGGTAGAAATCTGCCCAGTGAGTGACAAAAATTCAGTCCCATTCTCATCCCAGTTTTACATGGGTATATCCCATTTCTACAGCAGATGAAAAAATTAAATCATAGTGATAAAGCATATTCTCCTAAAATATCCATCAGAAACAAGGGAATCTAGGGATCTAGGGCCAGCTAAGTACAGAAACCACTTTACATGTGCTGGTTTGAAATGTCTGGGAAGAGAGGGGCAAAAGGCAAAGGTGTAAAACTGGCTGGTGCTGCTAAGCAGAGTTTCTCAGACCAGACTTACAGTTTTTAAATTCCCTGGTAAATTGCAACCTAAAACTGTCTTTGAGGTTCAGATTAACACTTCAGTCAGTCATTGGATATTTGAATTTACAGCTGTACCATGCTAACAGACCAGTGTGTTGCTGATTGACTTCTACCCACGCCATATCTAAGATGGCGACAGTCATGTCAATATTTTTTCCTAAAATCCAAATCCTCTGGTTTTGCCAGGGTGAATCCCATTTAAGGACCAATGCAGTGGGGTTAGACCTGAATAAAAACAGAAGGTAAGGGCAGTATAGACACTTTCTTGTATGGCAGGAGTAAAATTTGGATTATTGGGATTTTCCCAAGATTACTGGGCTGTGACCTGGGTAATGATTACGTTGGCAACTTCCAAATAGCAAAATTACAGCCATGAACCTGTGATGCACCTGTGCAGGTGTTCCTGCAGTCATGCAGAATGTCTGAACAACAAACCACCAGCCAAACAGGCCGTGCTGCAAACTGGCCAAGGGACACCTTCAGTATTTACAAAGAGTGATGTCACTCAACTGGAAACAAAAACAACATCCTGCTGCCCCATTTAGGATGAGAACTTCTATGGAAATCATCCCAGCTTTTGCTGGCTTGTTGAGGCTTTTTTTCCTCATGTGTGTATTCTCTATGCATTTCTCAGCACCATTCTCTTTTCAGATGTACAATGTGGTGAAAATCTCTTCATGTCCTCTGTCCCATTTTCATGGTCACAAGTTCTTCAGGCCTGGTACAATGAGGAGGAAAATTTCAAATATGGAACTGGGGCAAAAACAAAAGGTGCAATGTTTGGCCATTACACCCAGGTAGATGTATTTTTTAAATATGTATTTATATTTCAGGCTGAACAAATAAATGTTAGCTAAGCAAGTTTTATCCTCTCATCTTTAAAGGAATTAAATACAATGGAGGCATGAGAGTTATTCTGACAAAACAAGATGAAAACTTTCAAAGGAACAGAATTAGAATGAAAATAATAGGTAAAGTAACAAAATTAAAATGAAAATAATAGTTTGAGTATATGTAGGAGTGAAGAGTAAAGATACTGGTATTTCAGACTTAAGGAAGCAACAACTTGTTTAACATCTGAGAATTGCCCAGACAGTGGGAAAACAGGGTTATTAAAGCATCAGCAAGGAAATATAAATAGGTTTGTGGCAGTCAACAGAGTTTTTTTGACTCAGAGGAGCTGGACAATGGCTTGTCCTAAACTCCTACAGTACCTGCACAAAACACAGAATACAAAATTTTACATTAACAGTTTTAATTGAATGAAGACATAAATACAAAATGAAAAGTTTTATAAACATGTTTTGAATTATTATTGTTATATCCCCAATATTCTTTGGTTGGATATGAGTTAAAGCAGGTTTTCAGTAACATGGGGATCATTTTTTTAATGTAAAGGGTAAATAAAGTGACTTAACATCATTGCAAACATTTCTGTGATGCATATTGTATTTAAATGATTTTCAAATGTATATTTTCCATACTCCCATGATTTTTATTCTTATACTGACAGATGGTTTGGCACAATTCTTATAAAATTGGATGTGGTTTCGCTTTCTGCAGCAACACTACGTACAGTTACTTTTATGTCTGCCAGTACTGCCCCGCGTACGTATCAATTCTGATTTTGGTACTTTTTACATCATCAAAATTAGTCAGGAGTTGGTGAAATTTGTATCAGGACACATCCCCAGTAGCTGAGAAACAGGTCTGAAGACTATATCAGGAATATGAAAGGACAGAAACACACTCATGAAAAGAGTTGTCAAACAAGAAAATATATTTTATATAAAATATATAAAAGGGACGCTGATTTTCAAATTAAATGTCTCTTGCCTAAAAATCCTAATTTTCATAATAGTTAATTAGAAATAAATATTATTCATAAATAAATATTTTTCACATTCCACTTGAAATGTCAGCTCAGAAAGGCATACTAATACTGTGCAGTACAGTAAAGACTATAATTAATACCAAAAAACTTTAACAGGAATGTTAAGGTAAAGTGATGATTTCAAAGAGTGCCTAAAATTAATTACCACATTCACGATATGTTGTTGTGGGTTGACCTTGACTGACCATCAGTAGCTCACCCAGCCTCTCTGACTCTTCTCCCCAACAGGATGGAGTAATTAAAAAATATGGCACAAAGTTCCTGGGTCAGAATGAGGTCATGGGAGTTCACTCACCACTTTCTGTCATGGAAAAAAAATAAAGCAACTCACCTTGGGAAAATTAACCTAATTTATTACTAATCAAATCAGACTAGGATATTAAGAAGTAAAACCAAACTTAAAGTGCTTTCTACTAGCTCCCACCTTCTTCCCAAGCTCAGCCTGACTCCTGGTTTTCTCTGCCTCCTCCTCCTCAGCAGCACAGTGGGATGGGACTGGGGGCTCTGCTCAGTTCACCAGGTGCCATTTCTGCCATTCCTTCCTCCCCTGCTCTTCCCTCACTCCATTGTGGGTCCTTCTCTCTGGAGAGAGAGCTCCATGAACTTCAGTGTGGGTCCTTCCCACAGGCTGCAGCTCCTCCAGCATGGATTCCTTCCATGCTTCCATTCCCTCAGGACTGGACTGCTGCAATGTGTGTCCCACACACTGGTCACAAATCCAGCCAGGAGCCTGATCCAGTGAGGGCTTCCCATGGGATCACAACCTCCTTCAGGCATCCTCCTGCTCCAGGGGGAGTCCTCCACAGATTGCAGGCGGATCTTTGCATCCCCATGGACACCCATGGGCTGCAGGGGCACAGCAGTTCCTGGTGCCTCTCCATGGGCTGCACCAGGGAACCTCAGTTGAAGTGTCTGGGGCACCTCCTGCCTCTCCTTCTGCCCTGACCTGGGTGTCTGCAGGGTGATTTCTCTAATGTATTCTCACTCCTTTCTTCTGGTTGCTGTTGCATGCAGAATTTACCCTCCCTTGAATGTGTTATCACAGAGCTGCAATCACCATCACATGGGTGCAACTTGGAGCTGGCCAACACTGGCCCTGTCTGGAACAGAGACAGCCTCTGGTGTCTTCTCACTAAAGCCACCTGCAAATTCCTCCCCCTCTCTGCCCACTGCCAAAGCATTTCCAAAAAAACCCAGCACACATGTAAAAATTGACATATAACCAAGGACTGAGCATAAATCTAACAGTAAGTTACATAAGTGACTGAGTGTAAATCTCAACATCTTTATAATTTAGTTTTCCTCTCAGATATGGTGTAGTGACTTCATAGCTGATGTTGGTAACGTTGATGTTTCAGGGGAAACCTAATAAGTTCAATGAAGACACCCTACAAGGAAGGAGAGCCCTGTGGGGATTGCCCCAGTGCTTGTGAGGATGGACTATGCAGTAAGTTCCAAGCATTTTAATTGTGCCCTGGGTAAATTTGATGCTTAAAAAAACCCTAAACAACAATTAATTTATGCAAAATAAGTTAAAAAAAATTATTTGCTGAAATACTAGACCAAAAGCACTATCAGAAAAATCACATTTCACCTTGCTGTCTGCTTTACCTAAGAGATAACACTTTTGATTTAACACTTTTCCATGCCCAGGAGAGATAAATCTCACCCTTGAACCTAAGAAATTCTAGGGAAGGAGGGGACTTCTTTACTTTTTTTGTTTTCTTCTTCATCCTTTAAACAATGGTGGCAGACCAAATGGAAGTAGCAACGCCCTTGATAAGAGCAAGTGGCAAACCTGAGATTTTAGGATTCTGATAGGAAATAAAAACATATGGGCTGATTCTCACAATGCAAGATTTAATTCATATCTTCTGTTATTGAATCAACCAAATTCTCATCACAGGCTGTACCATAAAGAAAGAAATCTTCAAAACACCTTTATGGATAACTAAGAAATCTCCTTGAGAATGCTATTTATTTTCTGTGTGTGGTCAAATTAGTGGTTGGGATGCTGCTGGGGAGTAAATGGCAACAGAGAAAACAACATTAGGGACAAAATAATGTTGATGAAAAATTATTCTGAAAGGACATGGTGCTGGTTTTCACTTTCCACTCATGATTAATTTTGTGTTTCAAATTGTTTTCAGCCAGGCCTTGAAAGTTTGAAGATGCTTTTTTCTAACATTACTGGCAAAGTGTCCAGTGTGTGCCCAGAGCTTCATCAAGTCCACTGCTCTGCTCCTGTCAGTGCAAAACTGGAATAAAATGGGAGGATCGGCTTTTACCTTCCTGGATATCCATCTCCTTAATGAATTCTTCCACAAACACTGATTCCATCCTGCCTCTCCAACATATGCAGAAGGACTGACTTCAGTACAGTGACTCACACAAAAAAAATCTGTAGGTGATGTACATATTCTATTTATATATTGGTCCAGAACATGGTAGAAATCTTAATTTAAATTTGTTTTTGTTTGCCAAATATATTTAATTATTAGCTTTTCTCATCTTTCTTTTCCCAAAATGTTATCAAAAAAACATTTTTTAAAGGTCTGTGGTTCCATATGTTTATTATGTTCTTGGCATAAATGGATAGTGCTTGGTCATGTAACTACTTTTAACTTGATTGAAATTTTAAACAATTATACTGTTAACAGGACCAGAAGATAAACAATATTGCTTGAAATATGTAATTCTTAAAAGAAATTAGGAGAGCAGAGCAGTTTCCTGTAGATCTATTCTGGTTTAGAATCTGTTGCTGACATATGTTCTACTGTAAAATGCTCAGTTGTGAAAAAACACAAAAAATACCCCCAAAAACCCACACCAAATGTAGTTAATTTAAATTAAGAATCCTGTTTATAGTGTAAGATTCAAATACAGGTAACCAAACCTGCCTTGTAAAGTAAAAGGACTGTCTGAGAAAAGGGCTTAATTCACAATAACAGACAGACAAAAGGGGGAAGGTCCCTGCATATGGAAACTTTACTTTTCATAACAAGTAGACATGTGTTTCAATTTTTTTTAATATGTTCTTTCGCTGTATCAGTCATTAAATTACTCATTCCTCACTGACCAGTTCATCATAATTTTCATTCTTTCGTATTACCATGAAATAAAATCCTCTAAACTTCACCAAAGTTGTGACTTTATTAGCATTAGGTGTTGAAGGGAGCCTAAATATTTAGCAGCATGAGCAGAATCAGGTTATGTGAGAAGATTTCCTAAGCAAAAACAGAAGTCAGGCAAGCAAGCCTCCATCAGACTCCCTTTCAGAGAGAAATAACAATTAGCATAAATAACCTGCAATCCCCGCTCGGTGACCTTTGGGATAAAGGTGTTTTTCTGTGCAGTTAATTATGGGGTTAAATATTATTTCATTGTCACCTTACAAAGGTTGCACATTCCAGTCCCCTTTTAGTAAGGAAGCTGCTGTTATAATTAAGATTGCAAGTCCCAGAGCCCTTGGCACAGAATAATTTCATCACACACTTGACTCCTTCATTCCAGTGGCGTTTCTTCTAGTGTGAAAGACAAGTACTTAAGTTAAAAGTTCAATTTCACAACTCAAATTGCTGATTATTTGGGTCCTCATTCATCTCCACTACTTTTCCCCTCCATGGCACACTGCCCTCTCAGCTGGGGACAACTCTAAAAGTAAATTAAGCAATGCCAAGGTATAGTGTGAGTGCTGGAACATGGTTTACTAGACTCTGAAATAATTAGCACAGGCCCAAGTAAGAATGATTGTGTTGCAATAGTTAATCCAGTGTTGTTATCAATAAGGAACCCTCATTATCATTACCCTCACTCAAAAAAGACTCTTCTACCATGAATAATGGGTCAAGAAATCACAGAATCATTAAGGCTGGAAAAGACCTCTAAGAGCATCGAGCCCAAACGTTTACCTATCACTGCCAGGTCCCTCACTAAACCACATCCCTAACAACCAGAACTGCGTATTTCTTGGGCACTTCCAGGGGTGGTGACTCCAACACTTCCCTGAGTAGCCTGTTCCAATGCTTGACAACCCCTTCTGTGGAGAATTTTTTTGCCAATGTCCAATCTAAACCTCCCTTGGCACAGCTTGAAGCCATTTCCTGTTGTCCTATTGTTTGTTACCTTGGAGCTGAGACCGACCTCCACATGGCTACAACCTCTTTATAGGGAGTTGTAAAGAACAAGAAGGTTCCCCCAAGCCTCCTTTTCTCCAAGCTGAGCCCCTCCAGTTCCCTCAGCTGCTTCTCATCAGACCTGTGCTCCAGACCCTTCCCAGCTTCGTTCCCTTCCCTGGATATGCTCCAGTCCCTCAATGTCCTTCTTGCAGTGATTTCTGCAAGCCAAACCACAGGAATTCATTTCTCAGTCACTCAAGAGAGGAAAAAAGTAGTGTAATAAGGTAAAAATCAACCATCATACATCTGACCCAGGGCATAAAGGTCCATAAGCCTGATTTAGATCTCCAGGAAGATAATGGAACAAATTTTTTCCTGTCATTTTGTAACCAGTAGGGTATTAAGCATCAGCATGGATCCTCCATGAACTGATCTTGCCAAAACAAACTCTCTTCAGTGAGTCACTCAGATGAGAGGATGTTGTGATGGCTTAAGTAACAAACTTGGTAGGTGTGGCTCAGATGAAAGCACTAAAGCACTGCACATCCATGCAGCTGAAGACACACATCCGTGGCTGCTCCTGAGCTGGGGGGAGACAGAGACCTCTGGTACCTCTGGGTCCTGGTGGATGACAAGAGGTCCATGACCCCGGAGTGTGCCCTGCGAGCAAGGACACCCAGTGAGGCACATCTGGGAAGCTGTGTCCAGTTCTGGGCTCCCCAGGACGAGAGACATGGAGCTGCTGGAGTGGGTTTGGTGGAGGGTGACAGCGATGAAAGTACTGGAGCATCTCCCTGAGGAGGAAAGGCGGAGGGATCTGGGGCTGTTCAGCCTGGAGAGGAGACAGAGCTGAGAGGGGCCCTCATCCCTGGGTGTCCCTGTGAGCAGGGAGGGCTCAGAGCAGGGCCCAGGCTCTGCTCCAGGGCCCAGCAATGGCACCAGGGGAACAGACAGGGACTGATCCCAGCAAGTTCCACCTGGACAGGAGGCAGAGCTTCTTCCCTGTGCAGCGACCAAGCACTGAACAGATTGACCAGAGAGAGGGGGAGTCTCCCCCCTCACTGGGGATATTGCAGAACTGTCTGAAAACACAATCTTGTGCCCTGTGCTCTAAAACCACTGCTTTATGTGAGGCCCAGCTATTGATGTTTCTAGGCCAGGAGAAACATTTAGTGACTGACTACAGTACAAAGGGCCATGTTGCAATCACTGCTGGTAAAGACTTTAAAGCCATTTTAATATGGCTAACATATTTCAAGGCAGTCTTCCTCATCCCTGACAGCTCCTGTCATCACTGAGATCCCCACAGCAGAGCAGCTTTCTTCCTAGCACATTGTATTCCTTCTTCTTTCCACCTTTCAAGGAGAAACCCTTGATAACCCTGTCTACCTTCAGCAAGGATCCAGAGCCATAGAGGAGATGCCATGGGAAGGCCTGTGGAAAGGGATTTTTCCCCATTCCTCCTTCTCACCTGCTCCTGAGGGGGCTCCTTGCAGAGAACTGGCTGCTCTGGGACAGGGTTGGAATTATGTCCCACATGATGGACTTCCTGGTTCGTTGTGGAAAAGTACACAAGATGGATAGGATAGGATAGGATAGGATAGGATAGGATAGGATAGGATAGGATAGGATAGGATAGGATAGGATAGGATAAATTCAGTTAGAGGGTCAGAAAGTTAGTGCAATTTTCTGACCAAAGATTAATTTGAAATAAGTTCTTCTCTTAGTGCAAGAATCATCTCATTTGTGCAGTGGTTTAAGAGAAACATGGTGGTGTGGACAGCTCAGCCAAGGTGGTGTCCTGTCTCTTGCTATTACAAAGAGAATGTCCCTTAATGGCAGCTGAAAAAATCTTGTGGCAGGCAGAACTGAATTTCTTCTTCCTCTAGATTTGATGTCCTTTACAATGACCTTAAAAAAATGGGACTGTTGCACTTGAAATATTAATCATCTGAGCAGAAAGGTGCTGCCTTTTCCATTTGTATGGAGATAATCCTTACTGATTTTCCCTGCAACATTTAGCCATAGATAAGATTTTTAGACAAGTTATACAATGAAGAAATGAACATTGCACTAACTCTAACTGGCCCATTTTCAGATGGATTTCCTGACTTTATGTCACTGGCCATCTGCTCTGCTGTATCAGATTGCTGAACAGGTAAGAAAGAAAAAATTTAAAGAAAACAGAAATAATCCATAGATAGTTTTATATGTTTGTAGTGTGTAATTTTATCATTTAGTAGCTGGAAAAGAAAACATCAGGTTTCTCAGGAGATGCATGTCAAGATCATAGAGGGGCCTGAGAACATCTGTTCTGGCTGATACAAGAAATGCTCCAGAAAATGATGGTTTGCACCCTGAAATCCAGCTGTGGCACCCAAAATCCTGTTTGGCACCCAGGCTGCCCACACAGTGATTTACACGAGAGGAAAGTGTCTCCAAATTAGATGCTAATTGCAACAAATGACTGAGCAAGAAGTGACCTATTTCAATTTAATAAGAATCAAAGTTTTAATTTTCCTCCTCCCTCCATGCTGGGGTATGCACAAGGGTTAAAGATTTCCCTAGGCATGGAGGAGTGCTATCAGAGGCAGTTAGGACCACACATTTGGATTTAAGCAGCTGTATTTCTCCCTGAGCTGTCTGTAGGGATCCTTTAATCTCAGTCTCAGCCTGTCCACAAACCAGCACTCACTGTAATATGTTAATAAAAACCCTCTTACTTTCTCAGCTCAAAGTGTCAGGCATTGCCTGTTTATTACCCTGCCTATAATACATTTGGCCATAGTTTGCTGGGATTATCATTTAGTATCAAAAAGTTGCTCTCAATTTTTATCACCAGTTTTGCTGTTAATGCTCACCATAGAAGTGAAGTTACCTGAGGTGGGTTGCACAGCTTGGAAGAGGATCATTCCCAGTGCCACCACTACATTTCCTCCTTACTGAACTGATCTCACTTCCTAACTTGGCAGGAAATGGTCCACAGCCTGGCTGGGACTGAGGCAGACAGCCACAGAAAGAAATAATTCAGGACAATTCAGGACAAGAGGAAATGTTGTCAAGTTGTGCCAGGGTAGGTTTATAATAGATACTGGAAAAATTTATTGACTGAAAGAGTGGTCAGGCATTGGAACAGACTGCCCAGGGAAATGATGAAATCACAAAATATATGAAGATATGGTGCTTAGGGCCATGGTTTGGTGGTGAACACAGAGCTCTCAGGATCAGGTGCAGCCTCGGGATAAGGGACAGACCTTGAGTCTTTGGTCACACAAGACTCACACCATTACCACCAGTACTAAGAAGATGCTACCTTTCCCTAATCCACTCCTTTTCTCCCTCCTCACCAAATCCATATCTGGTTGTGATAAGTAACCAAGGCAGTTTTATCTATCTTCAAGAAAAACGTCCTTGTGCCTGATTAACTCTTGCTGATATAAACCAGGAAACTAACCCAGCAGAAAAATATGCCTCTGGTCAGTTTTCCCTTAGAGGGGGTAACTGCTCTCCTCTAATCACAGTGTCAAAGCTAAAAGCAGGACTGTAGGCAACTCGATGTGCTTGACTTTTCTGTACCATGTATCTGCTGGAATTAACCACCCACATTCACACGAAGACACAACACTTCCTGAGGTACAGGGAGCAGCTGAACAAGATTGTGTTTCAAGTTTTAATGTGCCTTAAGATCTGCAGCTGCAATGATCGAACAGAAAAGAGGTCAAAAGAAGCACTTGTTAGATGAAGCCCCTCTACAGAGCACTGCTAAGATTTTAGTGCCAGGGGAATACATTGCAGGGTCTGTCATGTGTTTATCTCCCAGTTTATCAGAGGAGGGTGTCAAAGGAAACAATAAGTAAAAGATAAGCTAGTTTGAGACTGACAAGACCATGTTGTCTAGGTTGCCTGAACAGCGACACAGCAAAGCATTAACCAGCATCGTTAGCAAAATCAGGGATGGGAATTGCACGTCTGATGGCACTTGTGAGGAGCAGCCACCATCTAATGAGTGCCACGGGTCTCTGGTTAGTGCTGTGTACTGCTGGCTACAGCTGTGAAACAAGGTGGAGATAAAAGATAAGGAATAATAAAGTGGGATGTCATTAATCGGCTTCTACAGAAGGAGCGTATCAGTAGATAGCATTTAATAATGCATCGCCCCAAGCAGCTCGGTGTCTGAGCCTGATCTTATCCTCTGCATAAAGCATCTCCCCTGAGCCCCTGCTGGCTTTGTTCACTTCAGGAGCTGCAGCATCAGACCTGCTTTGCTGGCAGTGGGTGGGAGCAAGAGGCTCATCCTGCCAGGAGGTGATACACAGTGCATAGGATGGCTTTCTGCTCAATTTAAGGAAATAGCAGCAAATAACAAGGCCATTTAGGCTAAGCCATAATTGCCAGCTAGCCCACCCATTACCAGTTAATGAGAATAAAACAAGGTTGTACAGGTTGAGCACTGAAGGCTCTGCTTAGCCAAGATGGACCGCCCAGCTGCTGGGTTCAACAAAAGCAAAAGAATTTGCCCATGTGTCACCATGATATTTTATGAAAAATCCCTTTGCCAGGATTTCTTCTCCTGGGAAGCTGGGAAGCTTCAGCTTCTCCCTATTTTGCTGCTTTGTAATGTGATTTGGAGAATTGTTTACCCAACATGTGAATTGTTTTAATTTAATGACCAATCCCAGTCCAGCTGTGTTGGGACTCTGGTCAGTCACTAGTTTTTATTATTCATTCTTTTCTAGCCTTCTGATGTAGCCTTTCTCTTTCTTCAGTATAGTTTTAGAATACAATATAATACAATATAATACAATACAATATATCAGCCTTCTGAGAATTTGGAGTCAAATTCCCATCTCTCACCTCGTCCTGGGGACCTCACCACACCCATGGAAACCTCAGGAATATCAAAATGAATGAGTGTCTCTATTAATTTCCAGGGAAGCAGCAGGCATGTTTGAAAGATAAAACAATTGTGCAGCATGCCTGAATATTCCACACATATGGAATACACATGGTGTGTTCACTGTTGTCCCTCCTCATGACCAGGAAACACGTCAAGGACTGCAGTGCACACTCAAAACAGCCCCGAGATCCAGGCAGGAATGGGAGATGTGTGAACACACATGTGCACTTGTGTATGAGGGAGTTGGGAGTAGCTAAGCAGCTGGAGAGGTGGAGGGATGTGATTTTGCATTGTTTCTCACAGAGGAAACACCACCCATTTAATCATTCCTGCAGACCCTGTGGAGACACCATCAAACAGGCTCCAAAGGGAAAACACTGATGAGAAGGTGAATCATGTGTCCATTGCAGTCTAACACCTTCCCTGTGTATTCCAGAGGATACCTACACACTGTGGGTACATCACTGATGGCATTCTACAGCAGGACAAGTAAAGGCTTTCTTTGTGGCATGACCTGAATAAATTCCTAATTTCAGACCTTTTCTAATAGGTTTTCCTCTGAAACCTTTCCATCCATTCTGGTTTTTATGTCTGACTGTAGTGACAAGTTACACAGAGTCAGAACACAGGTCTGAGCACTGAAAAGTTTTTCTGTGTCTTCATAATCTTAGTCCTTGAAACAATTTTGGCTTAGACCAAACAGCATTACCTTCCAGAAAAGCCTTGGTATGTTTGACAGGTTAATAATGCCAAGGCTCTTTAGCAGCTTGGAAAACATGGTTCAAGAAAGAGAGTTCAGCTCTACTCACTAAAGCCAAACCAGAGGCCTTAAGACTCAAGACTTTATCATTGAAAAATTGCATCATCCATATTATTACATCTCCCCCGAACAACTGTTTTCCTCAACCATACCTGGAAAGAGATATAGTGACTGACTTGACTCATATAATGCTTATTAAAAAATTCTTGGTGATGTCAAGGCAGTCATTTATCTTATCTGCTCATCCAGCCTATCTCAGGCATCTGCTCTAAGAAGAAAAGGTGAAATACAGACCTGAAGTACCTATATTACCTCTAAAGGCAGCATAAGGAGAATGGCTTTGAAGTAGAGCTCTGGTGAGATGAGTGCCACTCTAGCAGTCTGGATCCTGCTCTGGCAGGGACAGGTTTTCCTCACCATCTGCAGGTTCAATAGACCTGTAGCTATAAGGAGGTTGATTTTGATGACACCAGGCCTGGCTGGGGTAGAGCTGCAGACATTTTCTGCAGTGGGTCAAAAGAAGAAGTTAAAGAAGTATTTAAGATAAGTAGTCATGAAACACTGCAGAGAATTGAAGTGACTGGTCCCATTAGATGAACCAGTTTCCCCACATTCAAATCCTGAAGGCACAGGGGTCATTTGCTACACCACGCATTCATAAGAGAACCATAGTCTTGATCTCTGATTACATTAGGAATGATGGATTTGCCCAGAGAAGACAGTGGCTGATGAATTTACTGGAGCACAAGGGAGAGGAGTCACCACAAAACCAGGCAGCCAAAGTCACCTTTATACAGCCATAGAATGCAGAGCTATAATCTACTGGAGGGAAAAAAACCTGTGGCAGACAAAAACCATGCCAAAGGCATCCATAGGAAAAATACAAGTGGGAAGGAAGGATTGGAAAAATGCTTACACCTGAGTTTGCTCAGCCTGGCTCTGCCCTGAGTTTTATCATCTGGGTGCAGTTTGACAGAGATGTTTCCTTGGAGCGCAGCTGAGTGTGACAATCTGATTTCAGGCTGTTCCTCCTCTCGGACTTAAGAAAGGAGAAGTATTTACCTGATCAGTTTATGAGTAGCTGTGAGAATCTGTCACTTTTCACATGTTACTAGAACCTCTAAAGTGCTCAATGTATCATATCCCCACTCTCTGTTTACCCTGTTCATCTATGTTTTGGTCAAATTACCAGAAAATCTTATTTCCTCCTTAAACTGCCTTTTCCTATTGCAGTAACTAAAGAATGAACTTGATTTAACACATCTTTAGGAAGTAGTTCAGACTTGAGAGAACCTATTCAGAAATTTGGTTTCCTCTTGTATGCAAACTACTAATAAAATACTATACTACTACTACTATATTACTATAAAGCAAACTATTAATTTTCTGAAACATTTTATTCAGAGCCTTGGGGTTTTTTTATCCCCACAAAATTATGCTTTCTCTCCTGCCGTCAATAAACAAAGGATTGGATTTTCTTCATTTGAGTATATTACCTTAATAACTAAAAAATATTGTAAGTTAAAAAAGCTAAAAAAACAGTAAAAACCAGAAAAACACCCTGTAATATATGATAGGGATATATATACACACACACATAGAGATGTACATAATACTTATCTCTGACAGGGACACAGTCCAACTAAACCAACAGATTCTTGAGTTTTTACAGATTCGACTGCAGATTGTTTTTTGCATTGCATTTTGATGTAAACTCCTGAATACCAAAACTACACAACCAACCCAAGCTGCAGCAGCTGTGGAAGGGATTTAATTTCTATAACAATGAGTATTTTTATGAGTGAAGATAAAACCACAGAACTGTGAATGGGATGGAATATTGCATTAAAAATACTGAAATCTGATACCAGATCTGGTGACACAGGTGGCCTCGTGTCTCCTCAGGAAGACACAGATCCCTTAATTAAACTGGGCCATATCAAACACTGTGTATGAGCTGGTTATTTATTTTGTCTGTATCAGCCTGACACACAGGGGGTTCTGAAGCCTGGCTGTGCCCCATCAGGTGGCAGTGGAGGCTCCCAGATGATGGACAGTGCTGGCAGATGTGCAACACGGTCACTCTGCTCCTGCATTTTTCCCGTTGCCCTGTCACAGCTGGAATTGTACTGCACTCACAAAATTGCTCCGTCCTGTTCCCAAACTTGCCTTCATTGAAAATATAGGAGTGCCCTCTGCTGGAAAACTGGGCAGTTGACGCTCCAGTGTCATTAAAAATAAGCAATTTCCTCAAATGAAAATATCAATTTCTTGCTGGTACACCAAAAGGTTTTAGTTACACCACTGAATATTTCAAGGCCAGATTCATCATTTTGTGCCTTGTAATTCTGCGAGGAAGAATTCTGTAATTCTTCAGAGCCCTGAGGCTCCAGGTGTTCCAACCAGGGGCAGTGGTTTGGTGAAAATATCAGAGGAAAGGTTTGGGTTGGAAGGGGCCAGAAAGATCACCTGGTTCCAGTCCCCTGCTGTGGGCAGGAACACCTTCCACTGTCCCACGTTCCTCTGAGCCCTGTCCAACCTGGCCTTGGACACTGCCAGGGATGGGGCAGCCACAGCTTCTCTGGGCACCCTGTGCCAGCTTTGAGTTTTCCTTTAAGTATGAGTTTATTTCCATTGCTCTGCAATCTGGAACTCCATCCAGATGTGTGCCAGGACTTGGCTGCCTGTGTTCCTGATACCCAGGGCTCAAGCTCACACTTGACTCCTACAGGGAAGGAGCAGATGGAAAGTGTGGCATTCACATTTTCTGGAAAAATCCCTTCGCCCAGGATTTTTCTCCTGGGAAGCTGAGAAGCCTCAGAGAAAAAAGAAAACGATGATTGTCTGATTTGCTTCTCCTGTGTTGAGCTCACATGTGGAATGTGTTTGGAGATTGTTCACCCACAGGTGATTGTTTCATTGGTTTCTGGTGAGTTGCTTTCACTCCTTGGCCAATCAGTGCCAAGCTGTGTCAGGACTCTGGAAAGAGTCACGAGTTTTCATTATTCTCTTTTTTAGCATTCTATCAGTATCCTTTCTGTATTCTTTAGTATAGTGTTCTTTAATACAACATAATGAAATAATTAATTAGCCTTCTGAGAGCATGGAGTCAGATTCAATCCTTCCTTCATCTGGGGGAAACCCATATACAGTAGGAAAGTTTGCAGAGGGTCGGCAAAGTAAAAACAGAGAAATTAAGTACTGTTGAGATTTGTGTATTAGCAGCTCAATGACTTAAAAAGGAAAACATCAACATTTAAATGTAAAAAGGAAAAATATTTTAAAAGCCATGAAATTGGATTAGGAGCTAATTGGGAATCCCCAGGTTTTTGGGTGTGCTATCAGAGCCATCTGTGCCCACAGAGATGGTGGAAATTGGTATCACAGCAGAGGGGAAGGGAAGGGAAGGGAAGGGAAGGGAAGGGAAGGGAAGGGAAGGGAAGGGAAAGAATTTGATTTGCCAAAAAAACTCAGGTTCTCAGATGATGATATTCTTTTAAGGTAAATATACATTAACTTGATTATTTAATAACCTGAACAGAGCTTTTGATTTGTTGCTTGGCACTAAAAGTATCCTTGGAGCTGATGAAAAAATGTCCTGCTTTCGCAATATGGAATATTAAAGACAAATCACTTTGGCAAATGGCAAGTTTCCTGGTAAACACTCTCTGGCTCTGTGGGAGTGGTATTTCACTGACCCAAAGTGTTTGCTTTCCACAGAGCAAATGACAAGCAAGAAAACAGGTCTGTGAGACTGAAATCTGCAGGTCTGTCATATGACAATGTCACAATGTGAAAAATTTTTTTATATTTATCTTATAAAGCCACACAGACATGGAGATAATCCAGGCAGTGAAATTTAAACCCCTTTTTATACACAGAGAAATGCAATAAACATCCATGTAAATGGTTTTCACTACAATAGAACAATGGGATGACAGAGAGGAAGTCAAGGCTGGTGAAATTCTCCACCAATACTTAAAGAAGCAATTTAATAAATCTTTGAACCATGTTCAAGGCAAGGTTGGATGAGGCTCTAAGCAGCCTGTTCTAATGGGTCTCATCCCTGCCTATTGGAACTGCATGGTCTTTAAGGTCCCTTGCAATTCTGAGATTTCAACATCCACCTTCATGAAGACAATCATTACACAAAAGCCATTTAGAGAATTGAGACAATGGATATGGAACTTTTGCCCAAAAATGGAACCACGGGAGCATTTGAATTACTGACCTCATCTGATCTAGGGAAAAACTGTGAATCAAATTATTGAAAAGGCAATGCATAAATCCATGGAAACTGTGCTGATGGCAAACTAATATTTCAAACTTCCATCAAGCAAGCCTGTGAGATGAAAAGGCCTCATGGCAGCAAAGTCCTTACAAGGAACTTTTACATTTCTCTTTACATACCCAGAGCAGAAATGTGAAACAGTTACTCTGCTGCTCCAGTATGCAAACTGCTGGCAAACTTCTTGTGTTCAGCTGAAAGAATCAAGGCTAAAATAGAGTAAATACATCAAGTGTCTGGGTATGCTAAAGTAAATACAATAAATATGGCATGGAAAATGGCAGAGCAAGTTTGGGTTGCAGTGACTCACACTGACAGTGTCAGTAATGCCATATACGGACAAGATTGCCACAGGAACAGTCAGAAATATCATGGTTTGGATAGACTAGAAGCAAAACCAAGTTCAGAGGGGGATATGGAATTAGGAAAGGAGACAATGGGGTGAGAGGGAAGGGAGAAGATGGGCTGTTACTCAGAGAATGGGAGAATGAAGAATAAAATCAATGAGTATTAGGAAATTAATCAGCTGGCAACAAGAAGGGGGACACACACAGACATCAATGATCCCAACCTGTGGACAGCTGAGGGCCTCCCACAGTGAAATCCAATGTCTTTTTCATGAGGTCAGTGTCTGAGTGGAATACACCTGGGTCCCAGTATTTATGTAATTTTAATTTGAAAGTGGATCCAGATCTCAAATTGCATTTCAGAGGTTTAATTAATAGCTTCATGGTTGCACATAAATGCCTGCATAGCAGTGAATTAGTATACCCAGAATCACAGAATTGCTGAATCATAAAATGGTTTGGAAAGGACCTGAAAGATCCTCTCATTCCACCCCCTGCCATGGACAGGGACACCTTCCACTATCCCAGGTTGCTCCAGCCCTGTCCAACCTGACCTTGGACACTTCCACGGATGGGGCAGCCACAGCTCCTCTGGGCAACCTGTGCCAGGGCCTCCCCACCCTCTGAGTAAAGAATTTCTTCCAAACATCAAACCTAACCCTGCCCTCAGTCAGTTTGAATTCATCACCCCTTGTTCTGTCACTCCATGCCCTTGCCAAAAGTCCCTCTCCAGCTCTCTTGGCTCCCCTTACGTGCAGAAAGGTTTGAGGTCTCCCTGGAGCCTTCAGTTCTCCAGAGTGAACATTCCCAATTCTCTCAGCTTTTCATATTCCTCAAAGCTTTAAGTTCAGTTGTGACTCTGCAACTTTGTGACATTCCCCAGGGTATCCTGCCAGGGCTCCAGATAAAATCTGGAAAGGCACAACTCTTCCATATGCACTTGCAACATCCTTAGCACTGCAAAGGTGTCTTGGTTTATATGAGGTGGTGCCAAGTGTCTCTTTATGGGCTGCTACATCGAGATTTAGGTCTTCACTAACCTAGATCTCACTCCTTTTGGTGGGAGAACTTAGATATAAAATGTAGTAGAAAGCTACTAGTTTCAGGTCCCCTCTTTTATATAATTGAACTGTATTTTATGACTTACCTCAAAAGAGTTTGTTCATTGATTCATAAAGAGCAGCACTGTATTTGCTTTTCCCTGACTTGACCACAGGAAAGCACCAACATAAGCACACATACTGAGATACCATTGATACTCGTGTGCACAACTGGATACTTCCCAAAAGCAGGAAGCTGTAAAAGTTGTGTATCACTTTCAATAAGGAAATCCTTCTTTCCTTAGCAATCCTCTTTCATTACAGAGCAGTGTGTTCTAGGTTCATCTTTCTGGACTGTGTGTACATTTTTTATCACGTCACATCTCTCTAAAAGGAAAAATATTGCAGGATGCAGAAACCAGGAATCTGTGTCTGCCTTTGCAGCACTTTTTCTCAGGGCCTTCCCCAGCAAATAAATGCCCCCTCTTCCCTTTCTCCCTCTCAGCAGCTCTGTGGCTCCTGGAAGTCAGGCTGTGGAAAGGCTCAGCTCCAGTGAGGTGTGTGGAAAGCCCCCTCAGTCAGGATATGCTTTGAATGGGTATTTAAAATACCCTTTGGTTATGTAGCTTCTATTCCTCTTCTATCAAGTAATTTCCAGCTTCAGACTATAAAAAAGGTGAGAAGTCACTCCACAAAGAATATTGGCTGTGGCCAAATGCAGCTGGTTCAAGAATTATTGCAAGTCAAAATGCAGTTAATCAGCAATATAATTCCCAAATGACTCTTCAAGCGAGGATTTCTTCACAGCTCCAAATATTTCTCATTTGCTTACTGCAGGCAGTCCAATAGAATGTTCTGTGTGAGACTCATTGACTTGGAAATCAGATTTCCCTGTTTTCTAACAAATTTTAATATTATTTGTTTTGCAACAGATTCTAAGTATTTTTTACCAATTGGACACCATTACAAGAAGATCAATCTTCCTTCTGCATCTACAACAGCTCTGGTTTACTTTTATGCCAGATGCATGAAAAGATTAAAATGCTCATATATAAGAATTTAAGAAATATGAGCATTGTAAGGAATTAATTACACACCCATACTTTTTAAAAGATTTCACAGTAAAAGGCCCCACATTGTCACTACTGCTAAATTACAGAAAATCTTTTTCCAGCAAATATTGCAGCAAACAAAGGGTTGTTCATGATAAACTGCAATTTGTGTAGCCTGAATTTCTCAGACAAGTTTGTCTGAAGTTATTAACCGTGTAAATTGAACATAAAACCTGTTTTATTCATGAGTAATAAACAAATGCCTCCAGATGATCATTGCATTTGAGATATCTGTGATAGCTTGAGTCTGCATTGCTTTGTGTCTTTCACCATTAGTTAGAGAGGAAGGGGTGTATTCTCACTTCCTTTAAACCACAATAAAAATTAATAAATCACCTATATCAAAAGTCAGTTTGAATTCTAAGAAAAGTCATTATGGTTTGTTTGCTCAGTTTCCTGTGGGCCAGATTGAGTTCAAATAAGGGATTTGTTCTAGAGAATCAGCTGGGCTTTGGTTTGGTTACACCTGACTCTCACAGAGAAAGACATATCTGAAAAAATAAATGTGTTGTTTAATGGTTTCCACACAGAATTCTTCTCTGTTCTTCTCTGTTCATTTTCTGTGTATCTTTCCACACTTACAACAGGCATTGGTTTATTTGGTTTATGGGAGAAATATGACTGGAGGGATGAAGCTCATCTCTCTCATTGACCTGTATCTGGTAGTTTCTCTTATTCTAATATAATATTTTAAATATATTAGATATGTTGCTTCCCAGAGGTGACTTCAGAGGTGTGTTTTATCTACTTGCAAGAAAAACTTGAGCTGAAATGCAAGTGCTCTCACTACTGGGTTGTCCCAGGAGATGGAATGAGTTTTACCACAGATTTCTTTTCTGGAGTCAGAGTGTTTTGTCCCATAGCAGAGATTTAGAAAATGTTTCTAGTGACTTACTAGATCTAAAGTGAAGCTGAATTAACAATCCCTATATGTTTAAAAAAGGACAATTTTGCATTTTTACAGTGCTCAGCTTTGCCACATTTCAGCAAAGATTGAAAAGAACACAGGCACGTATTGACCTTTGATACGAGAAGTGTATGATTGCTCTGGTTGAATAATTTGCTAATCCAGTTTGGGCTTCATGAGAATGACTTTAACACACAAACACAAAATCCCTCCTGCAGTTTTATGTGTTAGACTTTAAAAGCTCTCTGGAATTATAGTACCATGAAAGAATGATATTCATCACCTGAGGAAACCATGCAAACTCCTTGTTGCAAACTTTCTAGAATCATATAGGAAAACATCTCTAAGGAGCAGCCTGTTTTTCACAGATCACTTTCTGGGAGCACAAGAGAAGGACTAGGCCTCTAAAAGTTTATGGACAACAAATTTTTTTTAATTATTCCATTATACTGTGCTTATGTACAGTTACTCTGACAGCAACTTTTTAATTGATTGACTCTGTTGATTGTCTCTCTAATAATAATAATAATCTGGAGTGGAAGGTGAGTTGGGTTGTGGGGAAGAAATCAGTAATGTTCCTTTTTGCCAAACAAAGTTAGGTCTGCAAGGTGTTCTGATAGCCAAGAAAAAGATTTGTGCAATGTTCTGAACCACACAGAACTGCATGGATTTTAATCTAAAGTGCTACTTCTACTCTCGTTGACTTCAGTGGAAATAAAGAATTGAAGAAAGTAGATTTTTGTCTTCATTGTTTGAGATAAATCAGATTCCTGCAGTCCAGGTTTACATAATGCCTGGAGGAGAACTTCCTCAGTCAAATCACTTAAGCTGATCTTTTTTTGAGAGCTTTCCATAGATTTATCTTTAAAAGTATACACATATTTTCAGAACTCCATGGAATAAATTCTTAATTTATTTTTTCATTAAATTACCCCACCCCTTCAGGTAATCCAGATGAGGAAGTGGGAAGTGCTATGCTAAATTGTTCTTTGTACTGTGGTTCCGGATGTCAGTTTTATTAATCTTTTCTTTCTTCCCAATTATTTCACCCACAGACCATGAATTGTAGCATATCTGACAGTCATCCTTTGAGAACAAATTGTTTTCACTACTCAAACAGGTGGGGCACGCTTTAAAGAAGTACTTTAAGTATCATAATTTCATTTTAACAGTACAAATAAAGCTCAGGTGACTGCAGGGAATGAATGAAAATGGTTGAGTAGGGTGGATGGGGTAAAAGAATGGAAGTATCTCCCAGCACATTGGGAATCTGGAGCTGCTGGACTGCCTCCCCTCACAGTCAACAGAAATGCAGTCAATGAGTGTGGTAGGTGTCTCATGAGGCTTTCAGATGGTGATAACCCTGGTCTCATCAAAATTGTCACAAACACTTCGGATAGAAAAGTGACTGTGCCCTTATCTCAGAACATGGAAGGATATGGGAAACCTTATCAGAGGCAACTTCCCGTGAGTGCTGCCTGCTGTGCAAAGGAAGAACAAAGGCAGCAGTGTTTGCCAGCAGAGGGGTTATAATGCAGTATTAGAATTCTGGCAACAGCAGGCAGCTGCAGGAATTCTGCAGAAATCTGGAAACAGTGAGGCAATATTGACTGGCAGCATGGGCAGCGACCTGCACCCAGTGTGGTGAAAAGAGTGCTCAGTGTGCAACACACCACAGCAAAGGCAAGGACAAGGAAGGGAACCAAGAAAGGAATAAGGAGATGTGCAGGTACTTTATGCCTTCTGACAGCCAACAGACAGCATGGAAGGAAGCAAGAAAGGTTGTGTTTGAGCAATGAGGATCTGTCAAAGATACCTTTGTGATATTTTTACCTTATAAGAGAGTGCAAACAAAGAACCTTCAAGAAGGAAGGACGAGCAGAGAGATGCCAGGTTGGATAGGGCTTGGAGCAACCTGGACTAGTGGAAGATGTCCCTGCTCATGGCAGGGGGTTGGAACTTGGAGATCTTTAGGGTCTTTTCAACCCTGACCATTTTTTGCTGCCTTAGAGCAGAGCACATGCCACACATCTCTCCAGACTGAAGATATGAAACATCTGCAGCCATTCTGCAGTAACTTAACCTTGAGCAACATCTGGGGTCAGTTATGTGCACAACAACCACAGAGTCACAGAATGGTTTGGGTTGTAAGGGACCTTAAAGATCATCTTGTGTTTGGGCAGGGAAGCCTTCCACTAGAGCAGATTACTCAGAGACCCATCCAATCTTGTCTTGAACATTTCCAGGAGTGGGGCAGCCACAGCTTCTCTGGGCAACCTCTTCCAGTGTCTCATCACAGTCATAGTCTAGAATTTTGTCCTAATATCTATTCAAAGCCTGCCCCCTTTCAGTTTAAAGTCATCCCCCTTTGTCCTATCACTACATAGGGTGTTAAAAAGTGATGCCCAGTGCCACAACCTCAGTGAGCTAAGGAAATAAAAGTTTTATGCAGCGAATGGAAGTTCAGGAACCACTTGGAAGAAAACATCACTGTGTTGCTCACAGTACAGGTCATTCTGTGTACAGCTAAGATGCTAACTTATGTCTCTGCCTTAAAATATTTATCCCACTCTTTTGCCAGAAACAGGAAAGACAACTGCAAAACAACCAGCTCAGAACTAAAGCTTTTATTCTGTGAACACATTAACATTGTAGCCTGATGATCAGACTAGAAACTGAAGTTCTGCAAAAGGACAGGTCTTCTGTCTTCCCTTTTTCCTTACCCTGGAGACAAGGAAAAAAAAATCCAGACCAATGCAGCTGGATTGGTTCATTTTCAGTCACCTGCTCCTTAAGAAAAGTTCTTCTTTGCACAATGGGCAGCCCCAAAGCTGATGTCATTTATCAGCAATAAATATTGACAAGGAAAAAAAAGGGGAAATGTATATATATGCAACCCTGGACTGGGGAGAGCCTTTCACTCTCCTGCCACTTCCTCAGGTACAGAAGGATTCTGGTGGATGAAGGTAATGTATGCAAAGCTGAATTTCAGCCCTAGAGATTTTATCCAAACAATCTCTTGTTCTTTGTGCTACAAATTTTAGTGGAGTTAATAGCTAACTTGTACCAATAATTGATAATGTGATAATTGAAAGAAAATTTATGCTTATAATATCTTAGAGAAAGACTGTAAAATAAAACATATCTTCTCTGAAAAACACCTTCCATGAGTAAGGATGAAAAATTGCTTCAGTGGAGTCTAATTCCTGTATTTCTTTAGATCAAAATGTAACACATGGACCCACTTGCTTCTTCCTACAAATGTAAACATAAAAGAATTCATTTCATTTCAATTCATTCATTGCATGGGGTTGTCAGTCGTGGGAAATGCTTTCCTAATGTCTTTTGAATTGTTTTGGTGTTAAATTTATTTCACGTGAGTATTGGGATCAGTACAGCTGAACTCAGAATTTTGCCATCTCTAAATGTTATCTGCCCAAACTTTCATGTATATATGCTGCTGAAATGCCTAATATATATCATGGTATGTAATAAGCTGATTACCTTTTCCTAATGGAGAGTGAATTTATTACGTTAATGAAATTTAAAGAGGTAAAGTCAGAGAAGGTAGAGGAAAAATATATCAAAATAACTGACAAGACAAATATTCACACTCTGCCAAACTTTTAAACCTGCTATGCCCTGAAAGCTGTATCAGATGGCAGGAGGAAGTTTCTACTGAGGAATGAAACACCAGGATTAAACATAAAGACCATATTTTTCAAATAGAAATTTGTTTACAGTTTTGAAGCTATCAATATTTATTTGCTTTTACACTCAATCAAATTTTCATGAAACCTCAGGTTTTCAAGTAGAGCTGCCTAAAAGTGCATTGCTGACATTTGTTTTTCAGAAGCATGGAAGTGATTTAGTGGATTGAGCACTATTGACAGGGAAGGATAAGTGTACCTGGGAACCATCATTATTTGACTTTGAGAGTGAAGCCCAACACATTTAGTCCAGAGACAGATTTGATGGTAGAGTCTGGCAGTTGAAGATGTGCAGTAGTATTTAATCAACTTTGACTCTGGATCTAGAAATATTTTATGTTTCCTGTTGCAGTATTTAATTTGGGAAGTTCCAAAAAGATTTTGTTTCTGTGTGTACAGAAGGGCAAGACAACTCCTCTGTGTCTAAAAATACCCCTGCAGTTTAAGGATTTATTCTTCATTGATATCAGTGAGATCCCTGCCTCTACCTCATGAAAATGATTTCCTTATGAAATCACAGGAAAACAAGATAAAGACTGAATGTCTGAATGACATCATAGGACGAGGGGCAGGGATTCTAAGCAAAAAGGGGGGGGACAGTTTTTTTACAATGATAGTTTCTCTATCAAGCAGAACTTCCTAGATTTCTATTGACCTGTCCTGCTCACACTATGGATTTTGCTGGGAGGCCAGCTCTAAGGTATTTTATGTTTGTTGGGTTTTGTTATCTATATTTCCCTCTAGCCCATCTGGTTTAAGGCAACCTGCTGACTCAAAACTAGTCTTCCTTGGGATTTTGCCACCTCTTTTTAATAACCTAAAAGAGCTTTCCCCTTATATATCCTCATCAATACAAAGATATATAACTTTTGATTTTTTTGATATTCTGAAAAACCATCCTGTGCATATGACTGGGTTTCAGAGTGTCTGTGTACACCTACCTGCATGAGGTGCCTCACGAGTCAGAGTGAAGCAGCCAACTTTATTTGTTAATAACATCATCTGTGAAGGTTTTCTTTGTGTCTAGGTGTTAGATGAAACATGAGGGTGATCACACCACCATTTGCTTGAGCCATTATGATGCTGATTTAATGAGGAAACAGGGAAGTGGGGAAGAAATGGAGACTACAGTCCATGTGTTCAGTGCTCCACTCCAAAACACAAAATCTCACTATGGATGAGGCTTGAAAAGAACTCTGGTGTGACAGTTCTGAACACATTAATGGACTTTTTTATATACAGGGAGGCAGACATGAAGGAAATTCTGCAAATTCAAGATATCTTGAATAAAGGAGTCAAAATGAGGCTGATCCATCTATTCCAAATACCACACAACTTTATGCTCTTTACAGTCCCTGCTTCCAGGCAAGGTGGAGTTTTCTCTCTGTAGGAAGCAGTGATGCCCATGCACAGTTTCAGCAGATCCATATTCAGGATCAACTAAAATAAACTACTCTGTGCAGGCTTTACTTTGCAACAGTGGTATCTTGCTCACATATCACATTTTGCCATAGAATGTATGCAAGAGAGACTAATGGATTTTGGGGCTTTGTTTTTGGTTTTTTTCTCCCTGTAGAAATGGATCTACTAAATGCAATTATTCTTCTGGCTGCTCTGCTACACCAATCTGATGGACAGGTAGGATCATTCATCTGTGCAAAACACCCAAATCTGACTCCTTTGTATAGAAATCTGACCTAATTTAGTCTGAACTTGTGATCTCTAGAGATTTAGAATTATGGGATGCAAGTATTGTTAATATGTTAGTGTAATATATTGAAGATGAACTCTCATTTTCTGCAGATTATTATTATTATTATTATTATTATTATTATTATTATTATTATTATTATTATTATTATTATTATTATTATTAATGCAATCTGGTCTAGTAGAAGGTGTCCCTGTATAAGACAGGGGCTTCAGAGCTACCGGCTCTTTGAGCTTCCAACCCAAATCATTCTGTAATCCTGCCTATCAAAATATTCTTCCCTTCATGGGGCTAATTTTAAAAAGACATTTTTCATAAATAAATGAATAATTTAAGATTCAGAAATATGATTCATACATCTCCTAGAGAGGATTGGATTTGTAAGATATCTGCTATGCAGATACTTGCATGAGAGCTATTTATCAAGATCTTCTTAATGACTGAAAGGAAACAAGTACTTTAGGAAAGAAAATTATCATTTTCTTCAATAAATCTGAGGTGAGCCATGCTGTAAGTTGATACTTTCCTTTACCTGATTATAGCTGCAGCCTACAACTACTGGCTGTAATGTTATTTCTACTACCATAAATGTCTTATGTTAAAGAAGATTTATGAGACCAATTATTGGGGTAGGTTCAGTTGAACCCAACACAAGTGACAAGAAGATCATAATTTATCTTGTTTAATATACTTCTGTTAACTGGGACTCCACTGTTATTTTTTCCAGGGTTTTCCATATAAAAATGTGAAATCTTTCTCCTTTCCGCATTTTAAGTCTCAAAATGAAAAACTGATCCTCGATCTCCACAATGAAATAAGGAGATCTGTAATTCCCACAGCCAGGAACATGCTGAAGATGGTGAGCTATGAATTGCAGCTAGCCTGCAATTTCCCTTAAAGGAAACGATGGGACAATCCCAGCACCAAAGGAAGCTGTGGGATGAAAGGATCAAGAGCAGCCTGAGGAGAAGGTCTTGGAGCTGTTCATGGATGAGAAACCCAGCATGAGCCAGCAAGATGCTCCAAGGGCTGGAGCACCTCTGCTCTGGAGCCAGGCTGGGAGGGCTGGGGGTGTTCAGCCTGGGGAAAAGAAGGATCCAAAGGGACCTTGGAGCCCCTTCCAGTGCCTAAAGGGGGTCTATAAGAATGGGAAAAAACACTTTATCAGGGCCTCTTGCAATAGCACAAAGGCTAAATGTTTTCAGTTAGAAGCAGGTAGATTAAAATTAGATATAGGAAGAAGATTTTTATGGTGAGGGTGGTTTCCCAGAGAAGCTGTGGCTGCCCCATCCTTGGATGTATCCAGACCAGACTGGATGGGGCTCTGAGAAACCTGGTCTGGTTGAAGATGTCCCTGCTCATTGCAGAGGGCTTAGATTAGATGATCCTTCAAGGTCCATTCCAACCCAAACTATCTCTGATTCTCTGAATCTCAGAATAGAAACAAACCCTGGATGAAGGAAAGAACATGCAAAGAAAAAGTGGGGCTGCAGCTTCTGAATCTCACTGTCAGGAGGGCAAAGGAAACCTAGATCTGCAAAACTTCTCCCATCTCTGTCACCCCTGATAGTCCTTGCTATCCCTGTCCCACAGGCAGATGAGCTGGTCAGTGCTCTGTGGTTAATTCTGTGTAGCAAGGCCTGAAACATTCTCCAGGTTCAAAGCCCAGCTGATGTTAATCACCACAACTCAGCTGCACCGGGGCTGAAAATCAGATTTTTTTTATACGACCTAGTGCAGTGCACCCTGCAGTGTTCATTCAGACACAAAGCTGAAGGAAAGCAGTAGTATGTTATAAAAACCCTTTGAATCAGCACCATCTGGAGATAAGGACTGTGTGATAGAACTGTGGGGATAACCTGCTCTGAAACCTTTAAGAGTTGAAGAAATGTGCCCTAGGAGAGTAAATTAGCACAACTCCTGTTTGTTGAGGGACATGGGAGCATTCAGAGCTCAGCACCCAAGCTATTCTCTACTTTTTTTATTTTTTTTTTTTCCTTCTCATGGACTGCACTAACCTATCTGTGACCTGGGTACTTCTTCCTTTGTGTCTTTCAGGTGTGGAGTGAGAAAACTGCCAAAAATGCTCAGAAATGGGCAAATCAGTGTGGGATGAAAGTCAGTCCAAGAGACAGGAGAGTTATTAATGGTACTGCCAAGCATGGAGCCTGGGCTGATGGGTTAATGGCAGATTGCAGATGACCCCTGTGGATGTGAAATAGAAATGAGGATGACTTTAATCTGTTGTAGAAGAGCTTTATAGGATTATTAGATGGAAGGTGTCCCTGTACATGTCAGGGGGGTTGGAACATGATGATCTTTAGGTGCCTTCCCACCCAAGCCATTCT
Organism: Serinus canaria; assembly: GCF_022539315.1. Taxonomy (NCBI): domain Eukaryota; kingdom Metazoa; phylum Chordata; class Aves; order Passeriformes; family Fringillidae; genus Serinus; species Serinus canaria. Next base: position 108,485,591 of record NC_066316.1, on the reverse strand, counting down.
ATGATTCTGCGATTATTAAACACAAAAGCATCACTTTTGTCAGGTGAACACTCTGAAATATAACTTTTTGCAAGCCCTTAAAATCACAGGGCAAAGAGAATGGCTTCACAGGCATTTATTTTAGCATATAGCTACAGCCCCTCTGTCCCACCTCCTGCCCTATACTTTGCTTCCCTCCTAATAAGATAGATTTACTTCTACTCCAGGTGTCACCTGTGGTGAGAATGTGTTACTGTCATCCTACCCAAGGACATGGGGAGATGCAATTCAAGTGTGGTACAGTCAGTCCTCCAATTTCAAGTATGGATACGGAGCAATCTCAAAAAATGTCAATGTTGAGAGCTACACTCAGGTATGGAGATGAATCAAACTGCAGGGATACACCAGAATCACAGGAGTACACTTAAGCCAGCTGGGAGTTATTTATAATCAGGAAAAAATTATCAATGTCATCAAACTATTAGCTATAATTCATACTCTGATCCAAAGATGAATGATAAGCTAAATTTCTTTTCCATCTAATTATTAGTCAATGGACCCAGTATTTTGGAAGAGCTGTCCAGAAAGAAAATATTAGTCTGCAGAAAAACCTTTAATTAAGAAATAAATATTTTCTATCGAGGAATTGAAATGCATGATTAAGAAGTACCAAAGCAAAATACCTATAATGAAACTATTTGAATTTCAACTTCAGTGTCTTGCCAGAAGCTATGTTGAAAACATTTGGAAATTGAAGGAAACTCATTTTTCTATGTTTTCTTCATGACAGCTAAACTTTAAATTTAAAAGCTTGATAAAAAAAATAAAGAAAGAAAAAAATATTTTCTGGTTATGTTACTTTGTGAGGTTTTGGGGGTTTTTTTACAAGAATTCACTCTGAAATAATGTACTTGTTTTTTAATCTACAGCTAATCTGGTACAACAGTTACAAGGTGGGGTGTGGAGTTTCCTACTGTCCCACAGGCCCCTACAAGTACTTTTACGTTTGCCAATACTGCCCTGCGTATGTACTGCCTCCTTACTCAGTCGTGGTGATTATGGATATGCTTCCAAAACATCCTTGGCTATAGGATAAAATAATTACAATCTACTTTAACCATTTATACTTTTGAAAATAGCAATATGAGTCGTGGGTTTAGCAGCATGCTGAATATCAATGTTTGTTTTATTTCGCATTGAAGGAGATATTAGGGGAATTTTAGCAGATGAAGAAGGGTTTATCTGTGTCAGATTCAGGCATCAGGCACAAATCGTGCTGTAATTTTGACCACAAAGGAGAAAATCAGATGTAAAGTGGAAGCCAACAGCAAATGAATGTTCACAGAGGTAAAGAACTGCATTTCAGAAGGGTTTTGCTGAGGTTTGGAGCAACCTGGTCTATGGGAGGTGTCCCTGCCCATGGCAGGGTGTTGGAGCCAAGTGATCTCCAAGGTCCTCTCCAACCCAAACACTCTGTGATTCTGTGATTTTATGATTACCTCAATCAGTTGAACTCTATTAGAGAAGCAGAGCTATGAAGCAAGTACATTTTTTTAACAGATAATGTTATACATATACAATTAGTCAATTCATTTTGTTTCTCTAAACCTTATTGTCCATCTTATTTAAAATATTTTTTTTATATTCTGCAAATATCTGAAACTAAAACATGACTGCCTATGAAAATATTTTTATCCAAAAACTTCTGGATGCCTTTTACTGCAATAAATAAGAAACTCTTGTAAATGGCTCAGAGCTTCATGTTGATCTTGCTTTTTCTTGCAATTCTTTCAAATTTCAGAGGAAATAACCCAATGCAAATAGCTATGCCTTACAGAAGTGGACCAAAATGTGCTGACTGTCCTGGCCACTGTGACAAAGGACTTTGCAGTAAGTCACTACATTGTCCTTAAAAAAAACCCCACATTCTATAACATTCAAACTATTTCAATAGCAGAGCAAAAGTACAAAGTTTATAGAGACATGAACAACTGGAATTTCTGTGAAATGCAGAACCATCAAACCAGAGCTCAGTTTCCACATAATATTTCATGTGTTTACTTCTCTCTCTTCTATTTCAGCCAACCCTTGCAAGTATCAAGACCTCCTTGGAAACTGCAAAAATCTGAAAATGTTGTTTGGCTGTAGCCACTCATTGGTGAAGAAGCAGTGTCCTGCAAGCTGCAAATGCACCACTCAAATCATCTAAAGTCCTGCTGGGTGTCATTACAGCTGCTGAGAGATTATAAGGAAAGAGTAGAACCCACTGTAAAGTGTATTCACTCCCAGTGCATCTGCTCAGATTCACCTGTAGGTAATAATTTTATCTGAAATCTGACCATTACTTCAGTTCTAAATTAGACTACTAGCTCAAAATAAGCTCTGATGTTATTTTAGGTTTTGTAGAAATCATGTTTTAAGTTACTAATGTGTTACTTTGTGTCTTTCCTTGCAGTGGATCTGCCACTGATTTATTTCTCTTTAATAGGAAACCCACTTTTAAAACACTTCAGGGTTTTTTTGCATAATTTGTTAGATGCCATTCAATTTTCTTCTATTAACTTTTTTCATTGTTAATGGAATGTCCTCCTGCTAAATAAACATATGATCTACCACCAGTTCCCTAACAGAGCTTTTAATTAAATTTATTTATAAATAAAGGGGTGGGGTTTCTTTAATTTGGAAAATTCCTTATGGATATTTTGATGTTCTTTTGTCCTTCATGTGAGTGTGGATGAGAAAAGAAGTACAAAGCAAAAAGGGAGGCAATTTTTTGTACAGGCAAAATAAGAGGCACAGGTTGTATCTGCAACTTTTCCTCTGACCTAATCACAAAAATTCTGCTACATCTGCCTGCAGGTGATAAATGATAACTCAGGTGATAAATGATAACTTTATTGCTGTGGCTATTTCCCACTGCCCTTGCACCACACTGGGTGTCCCACCAGACTTCCAGCTGCTCCTGAAAGGATTCTGGTTTTTCATAGCCCTTGAATTACACAAACCAGCCTTGAGCAGGGCAGAACTCACCACTTTCCCTTCTTATTTCAGGCCAGTAAAAATAATTTTCTCCACAAGACTGCAATTCTAGACAAAGACACAAGAGGGTGAGCCATACCCAGACATGAACCTGCATTGCTTTTTCCAATTTCTATCTGTATAAAGGACATCTTCTTTTATTAGATAATAAAGTTCTGGGCCAAGTCTGGCCTGATTTTAACACTTGCTTGCACAAAGTTTCTTAGCTAATTCTGGCTCAATAAATAATTAAAACATATAGAAACAGTTTGGCAGTGGTTTCCTCCCCTCTATTGTTCCATCCTGTTCTGCTGGTCAAATTACCATCATATTAAAACAATTGAGAATGTCGAATTAGGGAAATTTATGGTTTCCAGGACATAAATTAATTCTGATAGCCATGATTTTGTACCTTCCTGAAGTTCAGCTTCACTCTCATGACCACTGCCACTGTCCAAGGCTCCAAAGAAGCTGGAGAGAGATTTTTTACAATGGCATGGAGCAGAAGGACAAGGGAGAATGACTTCAAACTGAGAGAGGACAGGGTTAGATTGGATATTAGGAAGAAATTCTTCCCTGTGAAGGTGGTGAGGCCCTGGCACAGGGTGCTCAGAGAAGCTGTGGCTGCCCCATCCCTGGCAGTGTCCAAGGCCAGGTTGGATGGGGCTTGGAGTACCCTGGGACAGTGAAAGGTGTCCCTGCCCATGGCAGGGGGTGGAACAAGATGATCTTTAAGCTCCCCTCCAACCCAAACCTTGATTCTATGATTTTTAGAGAGTGTAATTCAAACTAAAGCTGGTGAAAAATTCCTAAAAAAACCTGTATTTTCCTCATAAAACACTAACCTGTAAAACTCCAATTGTCTTATAGGGGGATTCATATTTTTAGCAAAACTCTCAGGTGTTTTCTGGGTTATTTTCCAAGTTTTTCCTCTTTCCACCCCCTTTATCTGGGGCAATGAATATTTGAAAAGGAATTAGTTTATTATCAGAGATTTCTGATAGAACTCCCTCCCCAGAGAGCCAAGTTGCATGCTCTGGATATCCAGCTATGAGGTTTGAGCACGGCAGCAGCAGGAGCTGGAAGGGATCTCCTACAACTTGAGGTGCCACCCTGGAGCACCAGGCACCTTCTGGGTTACTGCAGGGTATCCAGGCACAACCTTTGTGCTTTTGTAGGAGATTTCAAAAGGTTCTGCTTCCCTACTGATGTGGAACAGAACAAATAGGGGGTGAGATGAAACTCTGGAAATGCTGCCTGGCTGCTCCTGTTTCTCAGAGCTGACTTCAAGGAGTGCTTGGGATACTTCACTTCATGTCCCTGTGAAAGCTGAGATGCTGCTGAATATGGGTTCATCACACTCAGAGGGGGTAAAAGCAATATGACATTTGCTGAGATCCAGCATGTCAAATGAATTTTCTCTCTGTTGCTTGTCTGTGTTGTCACAATGTTATTTTTCATACTGATGCCTTGACAGTGCCTTCATTTTCGACACTAGGATGTGCTTTTTGATTTGTGCTGCATTGTGCTACCTTTTAGGTGCTAGTCCAGACCAGAAGCAAATAACAGCAGGAATTTCTTACAGTTCCTATTCTGGCTCACAAGAAGCACAGGTGCTGAGAGATGATAAGAGCAACTACTGCAGAACAAGTCTAGGCTTTATCTGTGGAGAGGGGTGTAAGAGCTCTTGAGTTGTTAGCTCGCATGACAAGGGCCTTAAACACAGTTTTGAACAAAGGTTATGAAGTAGTTTAACAGTCTGACAGTTTCTGAAGAAAGACTATTTTTGATATTTAAAATGCACCAATGGCAGCAGTTCCATGGCCAAATTTGTCCTCTGGGCTAAACCAAAGGGAAGGTCATCACTCTCAGTATCCCAATGCCTTGCTGAGTGTCATGGGCCAGTATCTCCCCTGTTTCTCTCCATCTATTGCTATGTTAGAACAAATCTTTCACAAAACTAGCCTCACTCTTGCTCTTGACAAATCTCACCAACAGGTTAACATGAAATTAAGGTTAACGGAATCTCTAAGGTCAGAAAAGACCTTCACAGTTAAACCATGACCTCAAGTGCCACTTCCACATGTCCTTTAAACACCTCCTGGTTTGGTGACTTCATCATTTCCCAGGACAGCGCATTCCAATGTTTGACAGCCCCTCCCATGAAGAAATTTTCCCTAATACCCTATCTAAATCTTCCCTGGCACAACTTGAGGCTGCTCCCTCAAAACCTCATACTAAATAGAAAGCAAGAGTTGGAAACCTTCACATGACATCAGAAATTTGTATTGTCAGAATACCCAATTTATTCCCATAAAATAAATTCATGGCAAAATGTTTGAGCAAGCCCAAGCAGAAAAGGTCCATCAGAGCAGGGACAGGAGAGGATGTTCCCCACTCCTGGGCTGCTCCCATCACTCCAGGCCAAGCTGCCAAAAATGGGATTCCTCTAAATGTAAAGGCCTGGGCTAAACTGTGAGAAACAGGAGATAAACTCTCTGATTAAGAACTTTCTTGACAGCTCCTGTCTCCACTCTAGGCTGTGAGCAAGACTTTTAACTCCCAAGCAAGACATTTGACCTGCGAGCTTCAGCCTCACCGACTGCAGGGCAGAGATAAACCCACACAGCCAGGGCAAGGAAGATTAATTAGTGAACGCTGAGAAAGAGCCCACAAAGCACCGGGGCCTGTAAATTATAATATCACATCTGATAGCCACACCTCCAGCATAATTATATCTCAGTTTAACCACAAGGCACAGGGGACAGGGGGCAGTGGGAGATAGAAGTGAGGAGGTGACACTCCCTCCTGACCCACCAGTGACGTCTGAGCTTCGTGGGCTGGGCACTGGGCTCAGCCCTCTGCCCTGGGGTCTCAGACTGCTCCCAGGACTGACAGACACTCTGGCACCAGCATCAAGAGCAATGCTGGAAAAAAGGCAAATTTTAGGAAAAGTTGAGGTAGCAAGCTGGCATGGAAAAGGGCCATGTTAAATACTCATTTAACATGGTCACTGATGGAAAGCCCAAGGCTCAACACACGTAACTGGAAAATGCTTTTAAAAATCATTATCATCAGATTCTTGGGGTTTTCTTCACATAAATGACCATTTGAAACCAAATTATATTTTTCATTTGATGTTTTGCATCATTAACACTCCTCTGCTTTCTTCCTTTTTCCCTTTGCTCCATGAAGGGCTGAAAGTAAAAGAGAAAAGCCCTGGATGCCACACTAAAATCAAATTACGGCTTATATTTATTTTGTTGAATGAATCAGAAGATTTTTTTATTTCAAGCACTGACTTTAAACCAGGGTTTTTTTAGGGCATTTACAACCATTCACCTACCTGCTTCAAAAAGTCTTTTCTCAATGTAAACAAATTCCAGAAAACTACACTAGAGATAAAAAAGGAAGTGCTATCTTATATTAAATGTGTTATTTTTATTTAGTGACATCCAGCATTCTTTGTGCAGGCACATATGATAAGTTTCCCACAAAGTGATTGCTGAAGGGTCATAAGAAGCTTCTTTTGGCAAAAATGGAACTGTAGCCCTTGTGATTTTCAACAGGCCTGACACACTGAGGAGTCAGGGACATTTTCTGAGCACAACTGCTTCTGAAGCACAAAAATTACAGAAGTTCAGTAAATTCAAACCAAGAATGGATTCACCTCTTCTGTAAATGTGGCTGTGCAAGTCCAGTCACATAATGGAGGTGATTTTCCACACTCACCCAACAGCATACCAGAAAATATCTCCTAAAAGAGACTCTTTAAGTTGATGGTTTTTTTCTAGGAGTGGCTCCTGTGCAGGTGATACTATTTCTTATGGCAAGAGATATTTCTCAACTTCTTGCATTTTATTCTTTATTTTCTGCACAAAACCAAAACATATATACATATATATATGTGTGTGTGTGTGTGTGTGTGTGTGTGTGTGTGTGTACATATGTATAAAATTCATAAAGAAATTTAGTGAAGTCAATTTCTAAGCATTAAAACTGGAAAGGTCAGCAGCAGCCTTCCACCCTAATGAAGAAGGACATAAAAATTTTACAGAGAGCAAAATATTTCTTGAAGGTAGTATGTAGTAACCTACCTACAATTGCAGGAAAAGTCCTCAATGACCTAAAAATCCCATGCTCCTGAAGAGACAAATGCTGGGTGTTTGAAGAGGCAAAAAATGTCAGTGTCAATAAATTAGGTGTTGTAAGCAGTGATCATGCTTCTTTCACAGATAGCTGTGGCTCAGTCTTCATGAGGAAATCAGCTTATAAATGGGAAAGGAGAAAAATGGCAAAGGAAAAGAAATGTGTAGAGAACCTGGAGGGAAAAGATGAAATGAAAATGAGTTGTAGAATGTGGAGGCAGGGAGACAAACCTTGTGATAAGAGAAAAGCCACCCAAAGATGTGGAAATTTGCTGGGCAGGTAAAAATAGCCAGAAATACCAACAATCACCTAAGCCTAGTATTTAATAATGAGCACTGAGGAGGTTTTAGCCTCTTTGAAGCCTCTCCTACCACCTGCCCATGGCCCAGGAGCACCATTTTGGCTCAATCTGTCCCTGGTCTTGCTTTTTGCCCTCCCTCCTAGACGAGCCTTTGGCCATCTTTTCTGTAATCAATAAACATAAGGATGGGTGTATTGGAAACAGAAAACCAATACAGACCATTCTGACAGAATATTAACCATAATGTGTCATAAACCAAGTTTAAATCTTTGGATCTCAGGTTATTCCAGTAGCCTTGCACTGAGAGTCATTGCAGATCTAGACAGATCGGTTGTAAAGATTTTTATCCACCTTTATATGAGTTATTTAACACTCTGTGCATGTTTCAGAGGTAAATGAGAGTTTTCTAAGGAGAATGTAACATCTAATGAGCTATAGCACAAAAATTTGTACCTCTCACAGCCTGGTATGAGCATTTCAGAGACTGGATTTTTCCACTGAGGTAATTTTTCCTTCCAAACTCATATTTATTAGCTCCCAGTTCATTGTAGTACCTCCTGTGTTGGCTTGTCCAGGAAGGGGTGTTGTATTTTAGATATTGAGTTGTAGCTGTTCATTGAATTTGTCCTTGGCCCATTATGAGGAAATAATAAATTCATCTTGTCAGTTCAATAGCACAGGACTACTTTGGGATATTCAGTGATTTAGCACTTACTTCCTGACAATTAAAAAACAGTCATGTAGAGTAATTGTGAAGATGACAAATCATGTCTTCCATCAGGTCAGCATTCAAGCTGCAAACAAAGAAGTCCCCGCTTGCCTAACCTCCTCAGCCAGCTGGAGGAGATGTTAGTTGTACACAGGAAAAACAAACAATATGGGAGTTTCTTATAATAATTTGTTATGTACTAATTGTTCTGCCCACATTTGCTAACTGGTGCCAAGGTCAAAATGATTAGAATTTGTGGGTCAGTGTGAACACATGGACAAAAGGCACAGTTTATGTTGGGGTTTAACTTCTGCTGTGGCTCAGAGTTTGCAGCACTCACTGAGTCATAGAAATTTTACATTTACTGTCTCTCTCTGGCTTGACAGATTTTTGTGTGGATCAACTATTTCATGCTACCACTAAACCACACCCTGATGCTGTAGCACTGAGAACATCCCAGCTCAGCCTGCAGAGGCTGATGGTTGTACAAATGATGGAAGAGCCACTATTAGCAGGAGGTTTTCTGGGATTGCTCAGATTGACCTGTGTTTGTGCCTGCTGATTTAAGTAAGGAATGAGTCATGAAAGGTCACTGAGGAGGGACCTAAAATAACATCCATTTCCAACCCCTTCCCATGGGCAGGGACACCTTCCACTGTCCCAGGCTACTCCAAGCCCATCCAACCTGGCCTTGGACACTTCCAGGGATTGGGGAGCCACAGCTTCTCTGGGCACCCTGTGCCAGGGCCTCACCATCCTCACAGGGAGGAATTTCTTACAAATATCCAAGACTCAATGCAATTCTCTTCACTTTCTGTGGATGTAACAGCCTGATCAAAAAAAGAGAAAATAAGCTTCATTTTCTTACAGTGGACTTGTGAGACCTTTTAGGGAGTTGTAGAAAAGCAATGATAGCTTGTTAGTGTAAACAACCTGCAGGTGGTGTTTTCCTACTGTTTTTCTACTCCTCTAAATGACTGTTTGTGAGAAAGATGTTTTTGTTAGCTAATCAAGTAGAATGTGTAGAATCTGTCTATAAAAGAGAAGATTTTTGGTATTAAACATGCTTCTCCTGCAAACCAGACTTCAAGTGACTTTCTGTCATTTCTGGCTCAAGAGTGACAATCTTCCTTTACAAGTGTCCTTTCCTAGTGCTCTTCTGACGTGATGCAAAGAGTGAAAACAAATCCAGGCGTACTCACAGCTGTGGAGTGGAGTTTGAAACCTAGAGGCAGACAGTCCTCTGCAAGGAAAGACTACTGAGATGAATCCCTGCCATGCATGAAGTCATCTCCTTGTGCTTTTTCAGAAGCTTAAGACCTGCTTGCCTTTAGAACCAGACACTGTGAGGGATTTCACAAGGGCAGGAACAGCCCCATCAAGTCCCCTGTTACAAGGGGACTGATGGGGAGCAAGAGAAACACATTTGCATAAGAAAAGTCAATAAAAACACATGATTCACCACTCACACCATCTGAGACTGAAACACAGACATCTAATTGTTAGTATTTCTTATTGCTTTCATAAAATAACAGGTAGAGCTCCTAGGTGTTATGCAAAGCATCCATCTTAGCTGAGGTTCCTTTTTATCACAAGAGCAGTTCAGACAGGCCCACTGGCCCTTGCAGAAGGGAGCAGAACCCTGTTATCTCTAGTAAACAGCTCTCTTGCAACTTTGGGATACACCTCCAGCAAAAGTTTCTGTTTCAGCATTTAACCCCTGTTTTGCAGCACTCAAGCAATAAAAGCAGAAATGAAAGAGTGAAGTTTTTAAGTGAAACATGCTCCTCTTCAACAAGTCATGCTTTAACTAAACATAGCCTAACTGGATGTAATTATTTGACCTATTCTATTTAGAAGAAAGAAAAAAACCTCATTCCTTCTATTGAAGTTCTTTGTGTACTGGGAAGATTAAAAATTCGTCTAGTATTCAAGTAAGGTCTTAGAGAACAAAGTCTGTGAGATTTCAAATGGAAAAATAAAACACATTTATTTTAGAAGGAGACACGGCAATATCAACCCACATTTACAAGAAATCAGCTAAGAGGCTGCTGGGGGTGATATGGATCCAGTCAAGACAAGGGGCAATGGGCAGAAACTGATGCACAGAAAGTTCCACCTGAACAGGAGGCAGAACTGGAGTGGATTGTCCAGAGAGGCTGTGGAGTCTCCCTCCCTGGGGATATTCCAGACCTGTCTGGACACAATCCTGTGCCCTGTGCTCTGGGATGACCCTGCTTGAGCAGGGAGGAGGCACCAGATGAGCCACTCTGGTTCCTTCCAGCCTGACCCATTCTGTGATTCTCATTGTTGCTATCCAAGGAGTCAGAAAATCCACTAAATGTTATTTCTGTCTTTAAGGTGAAGGAAGCTATTTAAGGGCTGCCTGGACAAACTGCATTTTCTTGGATGAGCTTTCAACTTGAGGAGAGATAGGGGTCAGCTGACTCGAAGAATTAAGGTTAATGTTTAATGAAAAAAATATTTCTTCCACAACAATGCAGAAGTGGCATAAATGTCAATGTTCTCAAAAAATCTTTGCTCAAAGTTCAGGAGATCTAAGAAATATTTCTGTCCTAGTGTGTAGGAAAGATGCACTTTATTCTACCTCCCTGGTCTCCACAGATGTGTCTACAAGAGCACACACCAAGGAAGAAAATTGAAGATTAATGTGCACCAAAGTCATGCTTTGTAAATCCACTTTGGCTCAGGAACCCTTGTAGCTCAGACTTCAGTGAATTGAGCTCAGAGTCTTAAATAATATCAGCATCTTCTAAGAGACATCCTGAACCTGATTTAACCTGTGTCAGCCAACAAGCATGACCAAAAAAGGCACTCCCATTCATCTGGCCTATTTATCCTGGTATTTTAGGTAACTTGTTTTAACATTTAAAAAATTGCCCTTAGAAGCTCCTATTTGTTCTGGAAAATAAATAGAAATCACTTTTATATATGGTGCTGAGGGAGTATAGCTGGTGGTGCTGGCCTAGTGGTGAAGCTGGAAGTGCTGGGTTAATGGTAGGACTTCACACTCTTATAGGTCTTTTCCAACCTTAACAACCCCATGAGTCCATGATTTAAAAGGAAAACACTGCAGGTTAGATCAGGCACAGAAACACACAGAGGGTGTCTGGACAGTTGAATGCCACTCCTAATGATGCTTGAGGGCATTCTGTAAGAAGATTATTAAGTGCAGATTCCTTCTCATTCTTTAGGTAAGATACTGCCCAAGCAACCCCTTTATTTCTTATTTTTATCATTTCAGAAGCTCAAAACTCTGCCATAACTGTTCACATTTATTTACATGTAGTTTGTGATATGTCACCAACACCCTATTTAGATGGAAAGCTATCCAAACACCCTATTTAGATGAATAAAAAAATCCAACAGCTATTTAAATGAAAAATATGTAAAGTTATTTAGTAGATAAAGGTGTGCAACAATATTTGTCAAACACTCTCACTCTTTTGCATTAATAGCCATCAGGATTGGGATAAAGCAAATAAGGAGACATAAGGGAATTTCCTAAAGAGGAACAGTTCATGTTGAGTGTGTTTTGGTTATGCAGCAGCTGGATGGACACACAAAGGCATTTGAAAGGAGATGCTGGAGGTGGCTGCTCCCCACCACCTGGAAAGCCTTTGTCAGAAACAAGGCAATCAGGAAAAAAATGGGAATGACAGACAGCCATAGCAGCTGCTTCTGCTGGGAAATACATCAGACTAAAACGTAGGACCTCCTATGTGCAAAGTTTCCACTGTGATGTGGGGCTGAAAGATCCAGACCTTGATTTCCTGATTTAACAGGACAGACCTTCTGTACTCTCCACAGATGCTGTGACTGGGTGTGGGTGTAGCCAGGGCTTGGATATTCACAACTCTTCCCTTGGAGAGCCTTGAGGAGAATATCCAAAGGACCTGTCATTTCCTGAAGCAATGCCCCAGACCCAAATTTGATACAGGCCAAAGCCCATCTCTGCAAGCAAAAACTGAGGCAGTAATTCAGGCCAAACTGGGTTTCCCCAAAAGCTCCAGTGAGGAAAATAGCCCAGCTCTAACCCTTGGATAAAGCATCTTCTTCCCGGCAGTTTGTGTTGCCAGTACTTTTAGCTTAAAGTTGGCAATATCTGAAGATAATATGTAACAGATTCAGCCTTGTTAGTAGTGAGAGAGAAATGTTTCATTTATTTAGAAGAACAAATATTAGAGTGCAAAAATATTGGAATGTACTTTCTTCAGTATCCCTATTTGTGTGTAAATCACCTGTATGTGTCATGGGGCCATTCTGGTGCTGCTGGGCATTAGTTCACCTCACTGGGAAAATAGCCAAGTTATTCTTCCTGACCAAGGAAAAAGGAAAAAGACATGGATAAATACTCTTCCAATACAGGTTGTGTGCCTCTGTGTGTGTATGTTCCTGCATGAGATTTAGGACATAAAATAATATCCTCAGAGAAAGTCCTGATTGAATGGACTTGACCCATTTTAAATTCTAAACAGTATTAAAAGGTTCTTTTCCTGCTAAGATTTCAGCAAGGAAATTTTTCTGCAGCCCTAAAACATCTTAAGGTGCATGTATGTCATGTGAGATCTTCACTAGGAAAAACTTTATACAACAAATACACAAGATATTAGTGGCTGAGCTATGAGTAAAAAGAAAACCAATGAACTTTGTTCATGAGTTTGTCCTTTTTTAATCATCTCCTGAGCAAATGTAGGAGCTCTCAGGTCCTCACAATCAAAGCTGGCTGTGTGTCCAATCCTGTGGTGCAGTAAGGATGAATGATTGGTTTTAACAAAGCTCTGCTTCCTCTCTTTGAGCTGCTCGAATGAAATACAGTTGCTGTGAAAGAAAAAACACATTTGTGCTTATTTTAGCTTTGCCACTTGCAGGCTTGATTATGTCATGGACAAGAGTTTTCTTGCTAAATGCTTTGGTTTACCTTCCAAATGCTAAGACTCATTTTCAAGGAGAAAAAGCTGTGGGAACTTTAAACTTAGTTTGGATAATGGTCTAACTCTACCTTTATATTAGAGAAGCAATTAGACTCTCAAGAGCAAGACATCATCCAACAGTAAACTATGTGAAATTTAATTTTCTCCTCCATTTGTGAGAAAGTTTGCAAACTAAAATTTTTAAACCATGTAATGATTTGGTCTCTGACCTATTTCCATTGTCTGAGCTAAGGGGAATGTTAAAAAAAGAGCAATCATTAAAAATGAAAAATGGAGTTGCTCTCTTCAAATTCCTCTTTTTAGTAATTGCAGTTTCCTTTTTAACAACTATGAATATCCCTTTTACATTTAAATAAGTACAATAATTTCCTTTTTAAATAAAAGTTAACAATGAGAACTTGTGCTCTGAGAATGAGTACTTCACTGCAAAATAAAAAAAAAAAAAGTTTTCAGGTTGTTGGAAGAGATTCTCTTTTCTTACCACAGCCTACATGAAGAGAGGTGATGTTCCATGTTTTATTTGCAATGCAAAATTATTTACTTTTTGGAAGAAGATCTACAACTTGAAAATATTATTGAGTACAGGCAACACAACTGAAAGTCACTGCTCCTTACCATGTGCAGCAAACCAGGCTCTGTGAGATTTTCTTAAAGTCTATTTCCTTTTTAAAATACATATAGGCAGTGACAAGTACATCTGTGGCTGAATGAACTGGTTTGTGTTACAAATGGGACAAAAAGCCCACATGCAATCCAGCATTTCAGACACAGAAGCACCCTGGGAAATGGAAATCACTATATTGACCTGTACTTTTTCCCTCCCATAGTGGGTGGGACATTGTGGTCACGTCTCTGTTTCTTTTTTTTTTTTTTACTATATCACCCAGATCCACGGAATTAGCCAGCTCCTCTGAAGGCAAACACCCATTATCAAGCTCCCACAGCCACCTGCTCTCCAGCAATGCCTCCAGACTTTGACACCAGCATGAAGTTCAAGTTCTCGATCCTGGCGCTTCTTCTGGAAGTGATTGTCATTGTTTTGTTTGGGATATTTGTGGATTATGACTCAAATCTTTCTGCAAATTTATACCCGCGTAAGTATTTCTGTCTAAGATCTATAGAAGCTGAAATTTCTTTCAACTGATCCTTAGCAAGATTTCTGAATAACTTATGAGACCTACTGATAAAGCTGGAAAAGAAAGTCGTGTTTTGGGGCAAACACATTTTTCTGAGGTGTGAAAGCAGCAGGCTTCAAAGACAAACCCAAATTGAGCAGAGACAAAATTCTGCAAGCACCTCACTGCTGAGCAGTTTACTTTTCCGGGAGAAAAGAACCTGAGAAATAGTTCTAGTGTTTGCACAGCAGGTTAAGACTTGGAGAACTGTGTATTGCTTTGAAAGAGTCCAGACAGATGGGGGTGTTTCACCTTCTATTATTATTAATGTATTAAATAATTAAAATTAATAGAACATTTCATTACTACCATCCAGGTTTGGAAAATGTGTCTTATGAGAACATGGAAATTGAGCTGCATATGCATCATTGCTATAAAATGTTTGTGAAACCTGGACTCCAAAAAGGGCCATAGTGTTGGTGACAAGGTGGATAACCCCCTGCTATCTTCCAAAGCAGTGGCTCCATTAGGGAGCAATGGTTTAGCCTGAAAATGTTTCTGTTGATTCATTGCTCTGAAAACTCTTGGTGAAGAAGAAAAATCTCTTGGCCTGAGAAGTAGCTACTCACTTCTCTCATGCAAAGATTATTGTGAATTTACAGAAAACAAAGTTTGCGGAGCTGTAAACTGTGTTTTCCTGGCAGTATTGAAAGTTTGTTGTTCAGTTTTTTGGCTCTGAGTTCTCAATGACTTGGAGCCCTGATTGCAATGTGCTTGATGAGGATCTCAGAGTACAGAACTCCCTGACTGCAGGTAGCACCTGTGTACTTTTGAATGTAATTTTGTAATTTTGAACCCTGTTTTTTCTCTCATCCTAACTGTCCTTTCAGTGTCTGTTATGAGGGCATGTGAAATTAGGTTGGAGTAATCATGTTTATTAATACACAGCATGATTAATCATGGATTAATCATGTTGTGTATTCTCACAGAGAGCATTGTCTGGGTCGGAGAACAGCAAATGAGGGCATTATTCAGCTCCAGATGCAAGTCTGCTGGTGGCCATCAGAGGCTAATTACTCACATTTAGGTTACCTCCACTGAGATGGGGCAGTATCCCTGAGATGTGGTACCTTGGGCTGTGCCAGCTCTCCATATCAGTTTGGCCATGTCAATGATGTTCATAGAGCCAAAGGAAAGTTTGGGTTGGAAGGGACCTTGAGGATCATCTCATTTCAATCCCCTGCCATGGGCAGGGACATCTTCCACTGTCCCAGGTTGCTCCAAGCCTCATCTAACCTGGCATGGACTTCCAGGGATGGGGCAGCCACAGCCTCTCTGGGCAATCTCTGCCAGGGCCTCCCCACCTTCACAGAGAAGAATTTCTTCCTAATACCCAATAAAAATCTCTTCTCTTTTAATTTAAAACTGCTTCCTCTTCTCCTATCTTTATCTGCCCATTTAGGTCACTCTCCCACTTTTTTATAAGCCCCCTTTAAGAACTAGAAGGTGTTTTAAGGTCTCCCCAGAGTTTTCTCTTCTCCAGGCTGAACAAATGCAGCTCTGTTAGCTGGTGCCATATTAAACTATCCCAATTGTACTGAACTATCCAAGTTCCTAAATTAGGTGCCCTTGTCTAGACAGTGTATTGGGAATTGCTCTTGGTCCACTGTCCCCCAGGAGGTGATTGTTGGCCTAGGCAGAATATTATGCCCAATTATGCCCAAACCCACATGAATAGTTTGACAGCACAGGTATTTGTACTAACACTACAATATAGATCTTCAAATGTAACCTATCCAGTTAGAGATCACTGATGCTTATTTCTTCATTAACATCAGTATCTAAAAAGTGTGGGAGGAATTTCCTGCTGTCTCCCACGTCTCCCTGTACAGGCAGTGTATGGCTGTGTTATTCCTGCACACTTGTCCCTTGGCTGCCCACACTATTGACCTGTCAGCAGCCTTCTGGGATGGTTTGGGCTCCTGCTCCCTTGACCTCCTGCCAGGCATGGCTTTAGGAATAGCATGGATAAGGGACTACTCTAAGGTGGGAGCATTATTTTAGGAGAGAATAATATATATTTCTTTTGGCCAGGCTGTTCAGGTTACCAGTAGAGACATAAACCAAGCAAACACCACTGATGTCATGTTGAATTTCTAGATGCTGGCCTTACAGAGGTCATTCCCAATAAAGGATGGGAATAAAAGTAGATTTTCACAATATCTATATTTTCACTTTTAGGACCCCTTACTCTCAAATTTTCCTGTACAAAGTGGAAACAAAAGGGCAGTTTGCCTGAGGACTTGGCAGAAATTTAATGCTATGGTTGTATAGGTGTATCAGGAAGCATCTTAAGCCAGGACTTCCCTTGAGTCCCTAAAATGATGGGTTCAAACTGCTTCCCATGCTATGCCTTAGGATATTATCCCATCTGTACCTCAGAGATTTAGTTCTTTCATCCAGGAGGTAATTTATATTCTCAGGACTGCAGTGCAAGGTCTGATTTTGTATGCCTTAGACACCTCAGCACCATGAATTCAAGTTTTTTCAGTGGTTTTGGACAGAAGAAAAATGAAAATAATAGTGGAGGATCAGAATAGCTTTGCACTTAGGTAGGGAGGGCTGAGCTGAGATCATTCCCAAAGCGTAGCTTTGCATTGTATCTGTTTCTGGTGGATGCAAGAACTGGCATGGCAAATTGGATGGACAATTTCAGGTGTGTTGTGCCACGGGAATGGGAGAACAAGGGGGTGGGATGGTTCTTAGAGCACTGCAAGAGGATTTCTTTCATGCTGGCATCCTGTTTGCATTGTCCTGTGAGCATCCTTGACTCTTATGACAAACTTATGCATCCCTCTTGTTCAGGGTTCTGTGGTTTGCAACTCTAGGCCAAGCAAGATCAGTTTTAGAGCATGTCAGAAGCATCTTTGTGTTGAGACTGACCACCTTGCAGTGGAGGCAATATGCTGGTCTTGGTCAGCCTTGCAGAATTCTGTGTGGTGGCTTTGTCCAGGATCTGCTGGAGTGTTCTTCCCAATCTTTATTTTCCTCTCTCCCAAAAGTGCTATGCATTGTCAAACACAACTAGTTACTGAAACAGTTCAGTTCAAATCAACTGTTTTCTTCATCATTTAAAGTCACTCCAGACATACTTTTTAAAATCATGTATAAAAGATAGTTAAAGTTCAAGGTACAGGCTAAACTAGAAGGAATTTGTCCTCAAAATCCATGAATTAACCTAGTTTTAACCAGGACTTTAAACCATTTGAGTGAATAAGTTCAGGCAGCTTTAAAATGTCCGGCCTGAAGAGGAAGCAAAAGGGTTGGAGGTGTTGGTGAACCACCTGCATTTCTGTGGAATCACAGAATGGCCTGGGTTGGAAGGGACCTGAAAGTTCATCATCTAATCCCAAGCCAACCAACGATGCTGTTTCTTAAATGCAGAGTAAAGGCTCTTACTGCTATTTCAGTGCTAGGGAAGGGCTGGAATAAGACACTGCAACTATAAAAGAATTTATTAGCAATCCCCAGTAAATTCTTATACTTCTGGGCCCTCTTTTGGCCAAGTCTGGTAATGCAAAACTGAGGAATACTTCGAGTAATGGGAATTGCAACTTCAAGCCAAATGTTACACTATCCAGCTCAAGTTTTTCATGATTATTGGCATGCAAGAGCAATGTAATACAAATTTTTAAAAATGGTCACTCTATACTGGAGGTTCTTAGTAATAGTGAAATCAGATAAAAAATTGCAATTACAGGACTCAAACCTGTCTGGTCTAGAGTCAATTAAATCACATAAAGCTTTAAAGTGAAACAATATTTTAAAATATAAAGTATCCATGTTGTGGTGATAGACTCAGTTTGTATTAAAACCATTAAAAAAATTTTAAGTAATAATTTTAAAATGTAGAAAAAGAACTAACCATACTTTAACAAAATTCAAATTTCAAAAAACAACCAAATATTTGAAGGAAGACTAATAATGTGCTGATTACCTATATTAATTTTTAAATTTAAACTTAGCCTTAAAATTACCTTTTCTTTTATGCATGTAAAAAGGTCAATGTCTCAGACAGTAGTTTTTAGGGATCCCAAGAATTCCTTTGCACTGGACTAGCATTCACCCAAACAAATCCCATGTACCATTCTGAGTTAGTCAGAACACACTGGCTCTGACCACCTTGACTGGAAGGGGAACAAAACTTTTCTGTAAGGACAGGAAGCTGTGATGATGTTCCAGGTGGATTCACAAAGAAAGGACAGTGCCAGACACAAGTAAATTTGCAATTATAGAGATCCAGTGGCTTTCCATAATGATGTAGGAATCAATACAATCAATAATTAGGTGTGGCATTTTCCAGACATTTCGTTTTCAGCTGGTAGACTGGTCATGAAGTGGGAAGAATGGATAACATGCATGACTGGAGTTTGGAACTCTTCCCTACTCAAGCTGCCTTTGTCCCCACATTTTCACCCTTCTCAGTCACTCTTCACAGCCTCTACGTAGATGTGTTTTGCCTTCAGACTTTCAGGATGTCCATGTGATGATATTTGTTGGATTTGGTTTCCTGATGACCTTTCTGAAGAAATATGGATTCAGCAGTGTTGGTTTCAACATGCTCATTGCCGCCTTCGGTCTCCAGTGGGGAATCCTGATGCAAGGATTTTGGCACATGGAAAGAGGGAAAATTTCTGTTAACATCGAAAGGTATGCATGAATTCACAAAAATTGATATTTCTACCCCTAAAGATACCAGGAGAAGCCATAAACCACAACATCTATGGGGTCAGATTTAACCTGAATTTCATTAAGCCTTACTGTGCACCTCTCCACATCCTTCTGCCCCTCACTTCTGAGGGGGCCACTCCTGGGGCAAAGTTTGTGAAGAAATTTGAGGTGCTGCCTTGTGGAAGGTGTGGGTCCTGTAGAGACATTGCTTTGAATCTCTGAAGCTGTGGAAGCTGGAAGATTTCCAGCAGCAGCACAACACATCCTGCACCTAGCAGGCATGGAAGGATCTGTCTTTCCATGACACACAGGGTCACAGAAGAAAGGCTGAAGCAGCATGTCTGTGCACTCACAAGGTTTCCTCTTACTTTTCAAGGAATGATTTCCATGAGCATCATTCTCCAGCAGAGCATCATTCTCCAGCAGGGTCTGAACACCAATCACAGAATAAGAGACCTCATGGGCAATGTCTCTAAGCACATTTAATGCCCCTCCTATTCACCTGTCCTGCCTCTACCAAGGTCTCAGATGTTTTCCACATCTGCAGTTCTGTTTTCTGAGACAACTTGTCAACACTTTTGAAATGAACAGTATCACTGGCCGGGGTTTATATACAAATTACAAACAGGACAGGACTGCCAGGAACGTGCCTTGAGCTGTTTGATTTTTCAGCATCAGTCTCATTCCATGGTTATGACAATGGGAAGATGCCATCAGCTCACATCCCAGGCAGCAGACCAAGAACTTAATGTCACAACTTACTTTATGACCAATCACAACAAGCTTTTTGACCAATCACACAAAGCAGAAGCACATTGACAGTGGTTCCATCCAACCACTATAAGCACATGTACTTTTGGTTAAAACAATGCTTGCTTATTTCAAATACAATACCTGCTTGTAAGCCTTAAAACACAATGCACGGAGCTCCATAATTAAGCTTCAAACTTCCTAATATCTTGCTAGAAAAACTTTTCTACAGCTTAGGGAGTTATCCTAGACAAGCGTTAATACACAGACCATTGTTCCATTTGTCCTTGCTTTTCTACTTTTTAAATAATTTTTCTGCTGACCTATCTCATGGCTGCTGCTTAGCTCCAATCACAGTTCTGCTGTCTCTGAGGTCTGCCTTTTGCAGCTTACCCAAAACCATCTGATTTTGTGGATTCCCACAATACAGCATCAGAACATTACTGAGAGGAAAGCAGGAATAATTCAAGTAGCTTCCTAATGCTTAGAGGCAGGCATCTTTAGAGGGACCCACAGGTTAGTGCCTCTCTGTTCTCCAAGTTTTTGATCAATTTCTGGTTTTATTTACCTTTGCCAATCCCCCAAACATATTAACACTGATCCTGCCTGACAGCTCATGCTGAGATGGTGCACAGAGACAGACAGGTGTGCAAGGCTTCCAGGATTATACAAACCATCTGAACAAAGACTCACTGTCATCTTTGAAGCCTAGGTGGCAGTCAGGGCTGGAAATTGAGGGGCTGGAACATGTCCAGAGGGCAAAGGAGCTGGAGAAGAATCTGAAGCACAGGTCTGATGAGGAGCAGCTGAGGGAGCTGGGAAAGGGGCTCAGCCTGGAGAAAAGGAGGCTCAGGGGGGACATTCTGGCTCTGCACAACTCCCTGACAGGAGGGGACACCAGGTGGGAGTCGGGCTCTGCTCCCAGGGAATGAGTGACAGGACAAGAAGAAATGGCCTTAAATGACAAGAAGAAATCACACCAAGGGAGGTTTGGTTGGATATTAGGAAAAATCTCTTCACAGAAAGGGTGGTCAGGCATTGGAACAGGCTGCCCAGGGAAGCTGTGGAGTCATCAGCCCTGGAAGTGTTTCAAAAAAACCTGCAGATGTGGCACTGAGGGGCACGGTTTTGTGGCGGAGTTGGCAGTGCTGGGTAAAATGGTCTTAGAGACCTTTTCCAGTCTAAATGATTCTGTGATTGGACTCAATGGTCCCAGAGACCTTTTCCAATCTAAAGGATTCTGTGATTCCATGACATCCCTGCACTTCCCATCTGCCTTTTCATCATAATTCTAACCAGCTAAGCACATGTATGGTGTAACCTTCTACACTAACTTCACTAGCTGGTAAGATCCTTACAAATCCATCTGGAAAGATTTGCTTTCATTTTTATCCACAAAGATGAGTTTGATAATTTTGAATCTGAAGAGTTGAAGCTCTATAATTTTAATAATTTCATTTTAATGGCATGTTGGATATTACAGCTTTTAAACTAGCTGTCTTTTTTTTTTTAATGTGTTTTGGGTTGTTTTCTTCTTTTTCTTAACTTCAGCATGATAAATGCAGATTTCAGTACAGCAACTGCTTTGATTTCATTTGGAGCACTCCTGGGGAAAACAAGTCCCATTCAGATGCTGATCCTGACTCTCCTGGAGATCACCATGTTTGCATGCAATGAACACCTAGTTACCAAAGTATTCAAGGTACAACTATTTAGTAATCATTTTTTTTTTCTTTATAACAAATGCTTTCACTTTTTAATACTTCCAGCTTATGCTAAGCTCTGATTTCTACCACAGAATTAAACCATTAAGTCCTCCAGACTTCTCATACATCAGACCCTTGTCTTTATGTTGTATAAAATCTCTGGCATTATTTTGCGTCCATGTTACAGGCCACAGATGTTGGAGCTTCCATGACTATCCATGCTTTTGGAGCTTATTTTGGTTTGGCTGCAGCTTTGGTCTTGTACCGTCCTGGTCTGACAAACAAACATGAAAATGATGAATCCACCTATCACTCAGACATGTTTGCCATGATTGGTAAGTGAAGCAATATCGAGAGCTGTTCATCCCTCTCCCATCCCTATTTTTTTCTGATTATCTATTATTATGCTACATTAATTTTCCTGAGCACACTTCTGGGAGAAAATTCATTTTACTCTCATGCATGCACCATATTTTCAGTGGCACACATGTTTTTACAGTTTTTCCTTGCTTCCAAGGATGGAAAGATCAAATAAAATAGTGTTTTTCCTATGTGTTAGTGGTAACTTCCTTTCTGTTAAATCTTGTGCTTTTCAGCAGTATTTCCAAAGTAATTGTCCATAATTAAAAGGATTGAGTTGGATCATGATAATGAATGCCAGAAACCGTATATCTATCTGTCCATGATAAATGTTCACAGACCTATTCACCAGCTAAAACTTTCAGCTGTATTGATAGATGATAAAGGATTTGCATGTGAACTGTGTTGCCTGTGCCTCCTGCTCTGGCTGGGGTTCCCAGTGGTGGTGAGCTCTGACAGGGAGTGGGGCATGACAAGGGGTCATTAAAGCCTTCCAGTAAGACTTGGCAAGAGACCATGTGTCAATATCCCAGCTGCCAGAGTCAGAAAAGCTTCTGCATATTCTATTATTTCTTCCAGAATTTTGGCCATTCCATGTTTCTCATTAATCATCATCCTCATTTCTTGTGGCTCACTCTGTTGTATTGGCTCTTGTGACTAAATAGCTTTTGCTTTGTTTTGACTCCTGTTCATGCAGGTACCCTGTTCCTTTGGCTTTTTTGGCCCAGTTTTAACTCTGCCATTGCAGAAGCCCAGGTAACAGCCATTATCAACACTTACTACTCCTTGGCTGCCTGCACCATCGTAACCTTTGCCCTCTCCAGCTTGGTGGATAAAAGAGGCAAATTCAGTATGGTAAGAATCACATCATAAATGTTAAATCGAGTTAGCCCTCCCCAATAAGGGTGAGCAGGCAAATTCCCAGTGTCCATCTGTCTGTCCAGGCCACCTGGAACCTTTCCCCATACTATGGCCAGAATTAGAACTATTATACTTGTAAAACCTATAAAGTCTGATGAGAAGTGGCTGAGGGAGCTGGGGGGGCTCAGAAGAATAGGAGGCTCAGGGAGGATCTTCTCTCTACAACTCCCTGAGGAGGAAAGGTTCAGCCAGGTGGGGCTTGGTCTCTTCTTCAAATACCAAATGACAGCATGAGCCTCAAGTTGCATCAGGGCAGGTTTAGTCTGGATATTAGGAGAAATCTCTTCACTGAAAGGGTCGGAAAGCAGTGTAGTGGACTGGGAGCATGTTGGCTGTACTGGTTTAATAGTTGGAATAATTAATCTAAAAGGTGTCTTCCAACCTTAATGATTCTGTGATAATTCTCTCTTGTTCACAGACCCTGGTGGACCACAGAGACATTAGTCCAGGGTTCAGGTGGAATTTTGAATCTTATTCCAAAGTTCCTATTTGAGTTTCCTTATTACAATAGCCAAAATAGGTGTCTCAAGAAAATGAGCCATTCCCTGGAAATCTCAGGGCATCTGCACGACAGACAAGACCAAACCAGCTTCTATCCCCTTGCCCTAAAATCCAGCTCGGTGTTCACCCACTCCTTTCCAGCAGCTGCAGTAATTTGTCTGAGCCCAGCATGTGCAAGAGAGCCCTCAGAGGCACTCACCCCTAAAACAAGCCTCTGCTCCTCATGTGCCACCTCTGCCTCGCTCTGTGTCCCCTCTGCAGGTTCTCATTCAAAATGCCACCCTGGCAGGAGGAGTGGCAGTGGGTACCTGTGCTGACCTGGAAATCCACCCTTTCTCTGCCATGTTCATTGGGGTCATTGCTGGAATTGTGTCTGTCCTCGGGTTCCAGTTCCTGACTGTAAGTATTGGGGACCCAGCTCTGCTCCCATTTTTTATTTCTCTTTGGCTCTCCTGGAGCTCCCTTGGTTTGCTACAAAGGGAGGATAGCTACAGTAAATCCAGGTAATGGTGACTTTTATTAATTATTGGATTCTTGTACTCCTGCTCTTTCTTTTGCATATCCATCTAGAGATCATGGTAAACCATAAACTCACTCTAAGCTTCCTATTTCCCCTCATTTCAGCCTGTGATGGCATCCAAGTGTAGAATTCAAGACACTTGTGGAGTTCATAACTTACATGGTTTACCTGGAATTCTGGGGGGTATTGCTGGCATCGTGGTGACTGCGATAAAAACGGAAACTAGGTGAGTTATAGAGAGAAAAGAGAAAGAAGTTTTTTGATTTTTGATTTTTTTATTATCATTTGCTACCTTATTTGGATTATGATTTTTCTTCAGAAATGTATCATTGATTTGATGTCAGGCATTGTATTCTCATTTAATTTGGGTTCTTCTTGATCTCCTGCCTTTAACACACTGTTTAAATGCCAAGATTGTTACAGATTAAAAGCTCAAATAAAAATAAATAAAACATCATGAAGAAACAGCACACTGAACCATTCAAACATAGAAAAGCCTTTATTATTACTCTAAAATTACACTGCTGGTATTTGTAAGATTTCAATAAATAAAAGGCAAAATGGCTTTTTTCCACTATCTCCTAAGACTCCAAAAAGATGAAATGCTGGCTGTTTGACAACAGGGAGTATTCTCTAACGGCTTACAGGACATTAATAATCTTCTCAAAGAACTTGTTTTCATCTGTAGCCAAAAACAAAGTTTCCTTCTTGTACACAGCAATGGCAGAATTTGTTTGACTTGATGTTCTTGGAGATCTTTTTCAGCCATAAAGATTCTAGGATATTTTCCTGTCAGTCACCTTGTCCAGCATGCAGCAAGTACAACTTGTAAGACTGATCATCAGTCTCAAAGTGTAACAATTTTTTGATGGGCAATGGTTTTGGTTTTTACTCTTTTCAGGAATGGTCACGTGCTTACTCCTGCCATGCAGGCTGCTGCTCTGGGAAGTACACTTGCAATTGCAATTGTGGGAGGAGCACTCACAGGTCAGTGTGATGCTTACAGTGACAAAAACCACTGTGAATTAGAGGTTTCTCCATGGAGAACTTAAATGTATCAATAATTTTGTGTGAATAATACAAAAATGAAAAAATGGGTCCCAATGCCAGAAACTCAAATATGGAAGAACAGTTTTCCAATGTTTCTGTCTTCAAAAGAAGTTCAGGGTTTTGTCAGGAAGAATTTCCTCACTGAAAGGGTGGTCAGGCATTGGAAGGGGCTTCCCTGGGATGTGGTGGATGTGGTCCCCATCCCTGGAAGTGTCCAAGGAGTGACTGGATGTGGCACTCAGGGCTCTGGTCTGGTTGACAAAGATGGTGTTTGGTCTAGGATTGGACTTAATGATATTGGAGTTTTTTCCCAACTTAAATGTTTCTATGATTCTGTGATTCTGTATATCTCACTGAATACATGCTCCAAAGATACTGAGTTTTATACCTATAGGAAAAATAAGGTGTTGTTCTGGAAGGAATTCTTCCACAGTTTCAGACCCTGTAAATTCTGAACAGAAACTAGTCTGAGATCAACACCTACTCAAGGAGGTGTCACGTGTTTCCATGTGTTTGTGAATACTTCCAAACAAACAAACAAAAAAATCAGGCTGAAACAGAAAATTTTGGTCTGAAATCTGGTCAATTAAAAGCAAACTCTTATTTATGCTCTTATTTATGTTTGCATGAAGAAATCTGCATCATCTCTCAGAATAATTGACCTGATGTCCCAGGATGGTTGGGCATTTCTGTAAAAGAGAAAATCACTCAGAAAACTTATCTGGATGTCTAGGGCACAACTAAGAGACATTTAATTGGTCATTTTCTTCATTTTTAAAACCTCTGATGCTGGTTTTCCTGCAGGTGCTATTCTAAAGATCCCCTTCTTGGGACAAGTATCTGACCAGAACTGCTTTGATGACTCTGCTTATTGGGAGGTAAGACAGCTCCTTTTATTTTCATTATATTGGAGGACGTACAGTCACTGCAGCCCCGCTCTCCTGGGCTTTGTGGTTTGCACACATGAGTGAGAAAGGCTGCCTCTTCAAAATTCAAAAATCCTGCTCTACCTCAGACTGTGAATTTAACAAGGCCAGGCAACCATCAGGATAATTTTTGGCCTTCTTAGGTAATCATGCCTTTTTCATTGGAATCAACTTGAACAAAATGCAGAAAGAGAGACAACAAATTGATATCACAGTGGAGGCCTTTATCTCTCTCTTATGTGCTCACTGTATCAGGTATCCTCTTCCTTATCAGAGACTGATTACATGTTCTTAATTTAGGCAATCTGAACTTTATAGTTTTATGCCAGGACAAGCCCAAAAAGGCAAGGGAAGAATATATAATATACATTCCTTGTAAATAAAATGTGAAGTTGAAGGGAATTTTATTTATTTTTTCAATAAATTTAACACCTTTTTCTATTAAGAAAACCCTGAGCTCATCCCTCAGTAACCAGAATTGATGGATCACGTCAGGCTGTGTCAGTGTTAATAAACGGACAGATAATATATACAAATAGAATTACATTCTCAGCACATTTTAGTCTTATTTTATGGCAAAAGCAAATCTATATACCCTTAACTGAGCTCTTCTTTGTTTTTCATGGCAGGTTCCAGAGGAGGAGACAGTGCATGAAATTCACTCCAGCCACCGTGATGAGCACAGCAGATTTGAAGCTGCCATGTAGAAAAATAATTAATCTGCAGTATTTGTCCTAATGATGCTCTTTTCTGTTTCTAATGCTAAAAGCCAATGAAACAACATCCAAGTATTGTCCCAACCACACCAGGTTTTCAAGAAAAGGCTGAAGATAGCTATATTTTTATGAAAGAAAACAAGCTTGATTCTAGATTACTTAGTCATTATGCCAAGCTCAGGTGAATAAATTAGTTTCTTCTAATATATTTGTTCATCAAAAAAAGGCACCACAAATTGCTCTTTAAAATTACCTATATTTTATCTTTTTTTGTGACTGACAACAATATAGCTGTTGTAATAAATTTTGGGTTTCAAAATTACTACAGGACAATATATTTGATTGAGAGATTTCTGAGTTACATACTTCAGCTGTATAGGGGTAATCAAAAAGAAATTAATTGATATTTTTTATATGGATTCGAACAAACTTGTAACCAGAGTATCCCAGCTTACATTTTTGAGAAAGTGTGTTGTCCTGTTTCCCCATGGAGAAGAAAACATGCTGTATTTTGAAACTTGATTATGACAGGAAGCAAAATGTTGAAATAATTCTTATGGCAAAGCACAGAATATAGTGATTGATAAGGCAATATGAGTATCAAGATTCATTGTTAATATGTTTATTGAAAAGAAAAAAAAAGTGAAATTGTAAAAAATTCATTATTGTCATAGATCTATTTATTTATTGTCATAGAGTTAGTTAGTTTCAAAGACATAATAAGGGATCTGAGTAGGAGCTATGAAAACCAAGTGATTGCATAATAGGCCTTATTCTATTCAACAGTAATAAGTGGATTGTAGCAATGTTAATGTCAAGAAATATAACCTGAACTAATGGCAGCTCCAGAAGAACATGAATTCTTTGGAACTGACTGGAAAGAAAGTATGTTCAACCTACAGAAGGCTCGGCAGAGAACTTCCCATGGGGAGAGTCACTGACTCTGATGTCACTTTCTCCTAAAAGAAATGAAAGCAAAATGAAGAAAACTGAAGCTAAATGAAGGGAAATTAACTACATTGGAGAAGTGATGACAGAGGCTGCTCAGTCCAGAGACAAAAATTGAGGTAGCTGAAGGAACTCCATGAGGTGCCTTTGTGCATGGGATAATCCATTGAGAGACAATGGATGGGAAGTGGAACTCGAGCAGAAGGAACACAGTGCCTCAATCTATCATTCACAGAGAGCTGCTGCTGATCTCTGAATGCCAGGGCAAAGAGGGTGAACTTTCAAACTTTTTTTTTAATACTAGGATCTTATTTCAAGTCTTACTTATCAGACTTAAGGGGAAAACTCCTCTCATATAAAATAGCACATACATTTTAATTTCTGCTGATGTATTTTTCCTTGAAAATCTTTAGAAAGATACTAGGTAGGGCTGTCCCATATGTTATACCTGCTGTATACTGCTACACATGTCAGATTTCTATCCATGAATAAAAATACATTTGTTGTATTACACTTTAGTTCAGATAAGCTCTTTTGCAGATGTGCAATGACTGACTCTTCTACCTTGCTGGCTGTAAAATAGCCTTTATCCTCTCAAAGCTGTCACAAATTCATTTTTGTAAAAATTGGGGAAGCATTTAACAATGTAAATATTGCATTTGTAAAAATATTAGAAGTAGTTTGTGCAGAATTTATTAAGTCTTGAAGTACTTGAAAAAGATTCCATCTCTGAACAGCCTGTAAAATTCTTATCTTCAATACATTGATTTCACCCCTCAAATTCCTGCTTGGTAGTTCAGAGGATGTTTCATTCACCTTAAAGCAGGTGAGGTAATTTCAGTACTTTTGAGTGCTGACCACACAGATATACCTGAGTTAGGAAGCATCACCCACTGGCAGTAAGTCTTTGAATTATAGAATCCTTAATGTTGGAAAATACTTCCAAGATCATCAAGTCCAACCTTGGATGGATTATCATCATGGCCAGTAAATCACATTGAGAAAGTCATCTCTACTCACTTCTTGAACACTTTCAGGGATGGTGACTCCTCTGATTCCCTGGGGAGCCTGTTCCAGTGTTTAACCACTCCTCCAGTGAAGAATTTTTCCTAATATCCAACCTAAACCTTCCCTGGTGATTGATGCCCTCAATAATAACATTTAGGGGTTCTTTTAAAATTCAAAAGGGAAAAAATGAACTATACATTTTTGTTCTCCAGTTCTCCCTATGATCTTTCCATGGTAATCCATACCTTCACCCTCTCAGTATTCATTGTCCCCAAACTTCTTTTTCAGAAGATTCCTCCCAAGAGAAATCAGTCCTTTAGGGTCTCTCAAAACACAGAGTAAGGAGATGAATCCCTTTGTTTTGCCAGAGCTTTAAATGCTATTTTTTTCAATGTGACTGTGCCCTTGAAGAATACAACTTGTTTCTCCAAAGGTTTTTTTACCCTCATTGCTCACATCCACATTGCAGATGCCAGTGGCATTTGGTTCTC
Organism: Serinus canaria; assembly: GCF_022539315.1. Taxonomy (NCBI): domain Eukaryota; kingdom Metazoa; phylum Chordata; class Aves; order Passeriformes; family Fringillidae; genus Serinus; species Serinus canaria. The sequence goes on along the minus strand of NC_066316.1, from coordinate 108,456,737 downwards.
TGGATTAGGGTATTTTCTTTGGTTGGTTATTTCCCAATTAATCAAAGCTTTGAATACCTTGAATCAGCAGACCATCATTAATAATTAGTTACAACTTCTATGTAAAACATGACTGGTTTAAAAGGCAAAAGCTGAAATTATTTTACTAAAACCCCTTTTGTTCTTCCACGAGGAAGCCTTACACTGGCAGGAAAGGAAAGTAAGAGTTAAACGAGGTATGGAGTGAAGGATGAGCTTAAAGGATGGGACTGAAAAGTAAACAAAATTTAAAGTACAACTACCCTAAATTTGAGGCTCATGATCATCTGCATTTCTTTTCTTCCTCATGAAAGACTGGTAATGTTTTATCCCTTTCAACAACCACTCAACACTCTTCCTGTCTTACCTTTGTTCTCACTTTGACTTTTTTTTTACATTAAGAGAGTTTAAATTCAAAGGTGTTGTGGGGTTGTTTTTTGTTTTTTGTTGGTTTTTTTTAATAAGTAAAACTTCAATGAAGTTTTACTTATTAAAGCTTGACCTTCTTTAAAAGGTCAAGCTTACTGGTCAGCCCTTTTCAGTGGGTGACCACAGCTTTGAAGGCCGTTGCATAGTTCTCCATTCCTACCTCTGTCAGAGCAGTATCTTTGTATTTCATTCATACTAAAAAGAAAATTTATTTGAAAAACATTGGCTGAATATTTGCTTACAAAATTTCTTTTAACATTTGTGCCCAAATCTGCTGCTGAATAAATGCATTAATTGAATGATCAGATGACCAACTGTATTTATTTAACATTTCTTGGGGATGTCTTCTTTCTCTCTTACTGGGATCAACCTTTTCTCAAAATATATTCTCAAATATATTATCTCAAATATAATATTCTCTATATAATATATCTCAAAATATATATAACAAAATATGTCTCCTCTTGCCAAAGGACAGCTCTTCCTGTTCTTCTAAGCCTCCTGCAAACTGTTTACCTTTCAGCTTCCTCTCATTTCCATACTTGACCTTTATTTAGTTTAAAGTAACTCCAGATATATGTGGAAAACTTGACCTACTCAGTGCCTTTTTTACCCACTCTGGAAAAGTCAAGTAGAATCAGGCAAACTGGAGCACAGCTGGACGCTGGTCCTGGACTTCCTCCAGTTCATCTTCCAGGCAGGTAAAATGTCCTGGTCTCTGCTCCAGAGCCCCTGGGGTCAGGCTCAGGGTGAGCAGCCTTGCTCAGGTGCCTCTCCTAGGCTCCCAGCCATGTGCCAGGGCTCTTTTCCTCTAGGTCTCTGCTGCCCCATTCCCTGGGGAATTCCCCCATTCCCTCCTCTCCTCTGCCTCTGGCCATGTCTCGGCAGGGACCCCGACATTTTTGGGAGAGGAGGACAAGGGGCTCAGCCTTGAGGCACTGCACCTCACACAACCTTCAGGTTCTGGCCTCAAGGCCACATGCAACTTCTGTTCAAGATTTCTGCTGGAAAACTCTTCCAAAAACTGTTCTGTGGGCTGTGACTCAACTTTTCTGTCCAGTCTTCCCCTTGGCTTGCTCTTTCAACACCTCCTCTCCTCTGCTGCTCGCCCTCTGAGACCCCTGAGTTAGGCTGTACCTCAGCCCCCTTTCCCCAGCCAACAGAGGATTTCTTTTCCCAGTGCTGTGTCCAGTTCTGGCATTCCCAGTACCAAAGAGATATGGACAGACTGGAGAGAGTTCAGCAAAGGGCCACAAAGGTGCTGGAGTAATTGCAACACCTCTTACATGAGGAAACACAGAGAGGTGGGAGTTCAGCCTAGAGGAGTGAAGGCTCAGCAGGATCTTATCAGTATAAATATCTCGGGGGAGGATCAAATAAGTCAGAGCCAGACTCTCCTCAGTGTGTGCCCAGTGCCAGGACCAGAGGCCATGGGCACACACTAAAACACAGGAGGTTCCCTCTGAATATCAGGAAACACTTTCATATTGTGAGAGTGACTCAGCACTGGCACAGGTTGCCCAGGAGATGTGGAGTTGCCCTCCTTAGGGTTATATAATTTTTTAGGTCCTTGGAGAAGTTCAAAACCTGTCTGGACATAGGCTTAGGCAAGTGGCTCTTGGTGACCCAGCTTGAAAGGGGGATTGAACCAGAAATATTCCAGAATCCCCTCCAACCTCAATAATTCTGTGATTTCAAATTCCCAATGAATTCAATGGAATCAAAGTTATGCCACCCATAAACAGTTCTGTGAAAAGCCCTGGGAAGCAATTACACAATCTGAAAACAAGAAAGGCATCCTGTTTCCTCAAACCTGCAAACCTTGAGAAAAAAAACAGACTGTCAGGCTGATGGGTTTATTAGTGTCCTGCAACTGGGGTATGTGTGAAGAACTGAACAAAGATTCTCTGTTCACACTAGGTATGTCAGTACTGTCTTACCTCTGCAAAAACAGATACAGCTGCTCTCCGCTCGTGAGTCTTGCATTCATACATCACAGACTTTAAAAAAAATTAATCTTTTTGCACAACAGCCCTGGGCAGTGGAATTTTGATTCCTCAGGGGTATCAAGATATCTGTGCTAAAGGCAAATACATGATTAATCAGTAACCTGGACAACATGCAGAATTTATGGCTCTTATAGCAAATGTCAGGTTGATGACCTGCAGTTACCCCTGTTCTTGGACTTTCACACTTGCCCAGTGACCCATACTCTCATCCAGTCACACTGGTTAGCAAACATACCCTGTACCCTTCTGAGGATTCGTTAGGAAGCACAGGGGAAGAGAACAGGTCATCAGCTGCAATTAAAACATACCCTTCAGTGGAAAAGAGGTTTATGGACTAATACAAGAGCCTCTCAAGCACAATTTCAGGAGGACAGAGATCCAGAGTCCACATTTTCTCTTTTCTCTTCTGTAGCAAATACTTGGCTGAATAGAGATGGGCTGGAACAGCAGCACTTCCCTTGGTTTTGTCCTCATCCTGGCTTTTCTCTCCATTTTGAAAACAGCAGGTTTCTGGAACAGCAGCACTTCCACTGTGTTAGTGTTGATCCTGGCTTTTCTCTCCATTTTGAAAACAGCAGGGTTCTGGAACAATGACCGAAGACAGAACTTTCCTCCAGGTCCAAGACCATTACCTATAATTGGAAACCTGCTTTTGTTTGACTTGAAGAGACCCTACAGGACTTATCTACAGGTACTCATTTCCTTTTCTGTTGGTCCTATCGACCAAGCCCCATAGTCCAAAATGTCAGAGAGTTTCTCCTGTTGCACCCAATGTATTGCATCCATGTATGAGCCTTTAGCAAGGGACCCAGAGATGGTTATTTGAGCAGAAAATGTTGAATGCAGCTTGGTTTCTTGACTGTAATATTTTATCCAGGTTTCAGCCTTCAACAACTTTCAAATTAGTAGCAACCACCTTATTTTTGTGGTAATTTTGAGAAAAAGACAACAGAATAAGGAATGATTTTGATATGTGGTGTAACCCTCTCTGCCTTCAGCTGATTGATGTACCTGGAGCTATGACTGCAGCATCTTGGCTTCACTGATTTATCAACGTTCTCATCTCCCTTTCCTCTTTTCTTCCCCCAAAAGCTGAAGATATAACTATATACTCTTAATATTCAGGGCCAACCTTTGCCAAAATAATAAATCTTTCAGTTTTCTTCTAGTGCTTTCTTTACCTAGATTATTGCAGGGCCTTGCTGACTTTGAGTGAGTTCTACGAACCTGCTCCTTTCTTAGAGTTTTTTCTGCTTAGACATTAAAATTACACAACTTCCCTGCTGATGATTTTGAAAGGGATATTTGCACCAACAAACCTGTATGGATGTTGTACCCACAAATCAAAAGACTGCTTAGATGCAATATCTGGAATATCACCGTAGCTGTCCTACACAGTCCAGCCGTGTTGATAAAAGCAAGTTCCATCTGTTTTCAGGCCAGCAGAACCAATATGAATCTGCTGTAATTCAGTGATTCCTTTCTGATGCTGGATACTGGCTCTCTGACTTGAGCACAATTCAGATATGGGTCACTGCTCCTGTTGTTTCAGCTGGCTGTACTTGCTTACCACTTGCTGGACATTTTGCATCTTGATGCTAAATAGATGCCTTCTGTTTCTCTCTGCAAACCCAGTGGAAAATGAGTGCAGTCAGGAAACCCCTCTCCAGTAGTCAGAAGAATGAGGAACACCGAGTTACATAAAAATAAATCTACCTGTACCAGCTAAAAATCTACCACATTGTCTCTGAGACAGATTCATGGTGCATGTAATCAAGTATAAAAAGTTTGAATGGATCTAATGCTAAATCCTGGTCCAGAAACAAACTGATTTATTTTTAATAAAATAATGGTACCAAACATTTGGTACCAGGGTGCTCAGGTGTAGCCTGTGCACAAAAGAAACACAATAGTTTAGAGCTGAGTGTGAAAACATGAGTCAAAAATTGAATTTACAAGGGTTTCTGAGGGCAGGCAGAACTCCCAGAGCAATCCTTTGCTGACTTGGGGTTTCAGCTGTTGATACTTCTGCTCAGTTTAACACAATGGAACTCTTCTCCCAACACTTCCATTTAGTCATTATCCACCACAATGTCCGGCACTTTCCCATCATTTAAATCAAGTGTCTTTCCCCATAATCAGGAAAATATCTACCATGTGAGTAACCCAGAGGCAGGACTGGAAAATAAGCAGCGCTGGAACAGGTAATGAATTTCTCTGTAGGCATTAGAAGTTGTAAATCATTGTTCTCTTCTCCTGACAGCTGTCCAAAAAATATGGTCCAGTCTTCAGTGTTCAGATGGGACACAGGAAAGTGGTAGTGATTTCTGGCTATGAGACAGTGAAGGAAGCTCTTGTAAACCAAGCAGATGCATTTGCAGAGAGACCTAAAATCCCAGTCTTTGAAGATTTGACTAAAGGAAATGGTAAGTTGGTCTTATTCTTCCTTATCAGCTTGACCTACTCTTATTTTTTTCCCCTATAGACAAAGCAGGAGCTGGAACAACACTTTGGATCAGAGATCACAAAAGGCATTGGAAATAGGGAGCAATTTCATTGACTTTAGCACACTTATTCAACTTTGAAACTACTGACAGTGAACAAAACAACCTAAAAATAACTACAGCAACAGAAAATGGATAGTGACACATTTCTAGCTGTCATGATATGGTTCTGAACTTGTGGGGTTTTGGGCTTATCATAGAACATCCTTTTCTGAAATTAATATTCTACTGTTGCTCATCATACTCAGGTGAATAGTGCTTTTAAATTCAGAATGTGACAATAGATAGCATGTAGCCCATAGAGAACTGGGGACTTATTTTAAAAAGGAAAATACTCTCTAATGAGCTGGGTTTTAAAATAAGAATTCCACACCCAAACTTCATTCTGATTTAGCATAAGAATTTCATATTTATGTCTCCAAAGATCCTTGGAAAAATTCAGGAATAATTCTGTGAACATTTTAACAGCTGAATCTTTTGATCATATTATTGCATAGAAGCCTACTTTCACTTTTTTTTTTTTTTTAATTTATGAAAAAAAACATTGTTGAGGTCATCAGATAAATGATGTAACAATTTCAGTGAAAAAAAAATTATGGTGGAGGTTTTAAGGCATTACCTTTTTTAAGACATATTTTCCTGCTTCTTTTTTTTCCTGCAATCACCAGAGATCTTAGTTCAATTCCACTTTCTAACTACAATGACCAGCAGTTTGAACTTGAATGTCCACTTTCTCTCAGTGACAAGTGTCTTTGTGGATATATATTCTTCTTAAGATTTGATTAACTAAACCATAAATATTTATCATTTGCTTGAGTAATGAACCTATTGCTGGGGATTAAATTTAAGGCACAGTTGTGTTTTTGCTCATCTGGATGCAATTTGTTTTAAAAGTGACTGCTACTAAACAGCTCCATTCTATGCCTGCAAATTTACTTAAAATCTTCTGCCCCACTGAAATATTCTCTTGGTCTCAGGGGTTGTTTTTGCCCATGGTGAAAACTGGAAGGTGATGCGAAGGTTTACCCTGACAGCCTTACGAGACTTTGGGATGGGCAAAAAGGCCATTGAGGATCGAATCGTGGAGGAGTACGGGTACCTGGCAGACTCCATCGCCTCCCAGGAAGGTGGGTGGGTCTCAGAACCTCTGCTGGCCAGAGTGACTCTGAGATTTGTTTAAGCTTCTTTTTCCCAGCCTGGCTGTCAAAGGAGGAGTCAGGATTCTTTTGTTCTTATTCTCAAGGTTGTTTATTATTTCTTATTTATAACATTCTTTCTCGGGCCTGCTGAGGTCTGTGTGGCAGGTCAGGTTGCGGCACACTGACTGCCTTGGGGCAGTGTTATCTTTTTATACTAAAAACTACATGTGCATTATTTACCATACCTTCCCAATACCTATCACCTATGTTGGACAGTGAGTTTCTACATTAAATCAATCCAAAAGTGCTAACATCACAGCAGAAGATGGAGGCCAAGAAGAAGAAGGAGAAAGACTGGACACACCCAGATTCTTCCATCTTGCCTCCTGAACCCCCATTCTAAAAATCAAAAAAAATCTATATTTCACCCCATGACAAACTAACTATTATTCTACTTAAAGTCTCTTGACTTGTAGTTCTTCATTTAAGGTTGGTAATTGTTTTTCCATGGGTCAAGATGAAGGTCACAGGTGTCTTGGGCTCTGTGCCAAGGTTTCTGAGCCCCCTGAGCAGGGGCTTGAGTCCTCCAGGGCAGTCAGAGGAATTTCCTGGGTTCCAATAGGTGGGCTGTTCATTCTGCAAACCCATGGAATTGCAGAGTCACAGAATGGTTTGGGTTCAAAGGGATCTTAAAGCTCATCCAGCTCCACCTCCTTCCATGGGCAGACACACCTTCCCCTACCCCAGGCTGCTCCAAGCCCTGTCCAGCCTGGCCTGGAACACCTCCAGGAGTGGGGCAGCCACAGCTTCTCTGGGCTGCCTGTGCCAGGGCCTCACTACCTCTGAGGTTTGTCCAAGTATGCAAAGGCTTTTTGAGCCTTCTCAAGTTCAGACCTTTTTAGGAAATGTACACCAGTCTGATGAATTTGTCTACTCTGACATTTTTGTGTCCTGCTATTGTATTCTGACATTGGATAATAATCAATATTAGCAATCAATCATCAATATTTAATAATAATCTTACATTTACAAATTACATCTCTTCATTACAATGTAACAAATTCTCTTGTTCCTTGTCTAGGCAATCCCATTGATGCCAGCAAAATAATTAATGCAGCAGTTGCTAATATAATTGTGTCAATACTGCTTGGAAAACGATTTGACTACAAAGACCCCAGATTTGTGAGACTTGTAAATATGACCAATGAAAACATGAGGCTTGCTGGGAAACCTTTGGTCACGGTAATGGATCACATGTTTATGTTGCTGTTCCACTGCATGCCAATAGCAATACTGGTGATCAGTTTCTTCTATTAAACAGGAAAATCATAGACTTTGAGAGATAATTGGTTTACAAAGCACTTTCTTGGACAAAAAAACATTGAGAGACAGTTTGGGAATCATGAAGTCAACAATTGAGCCCCCAGTCTTTCAAAAACATATTTAGGATAGAGTTTGATGAGTGCTAGTGAGTGAAAAATACCTTTGTATATTTGCATGCAATGCTGCCACACCCTGGATTGATTTATGTTTATCTAGGTTTTGAAAAAGAAAAAAAACAATGTTAGTCGAAGACCTGGCCAAAACAATAAAAAAAGTTGCTGGCCAACATTTCCATCTGCCTGGTGGCAGCTTGAAGCTGTTTGAGCCTGACAGCTACACTACTCCAGAAAAATAGTAATTTTACAAGATTTTTACATCTATTTGGTGGTCCTTGATGAATTTTCTACCACAATTTATCCATTCAGTTTTTCATGTTCCTAAAAACAAAATATTAATCTTAAGTTTTTGACTTTGTATCTACAAGGAAGGCCGAATGTTGTTAATTTGTTTCTGTAATGTTTTCAGAGCTCTGGCTGATAAACTCTCTCTAACAACTTCCACTCTCGTAGGTGTACAATATCTTCCCATACCTTGGATTCCTCCTAGGGGCTAACAAGGCTCTCCTTCGAAACAGAGATGAATTCCATGATTTCGTACGAGTTACTTTTGTAGAGAACCTCAAAAACCTGGACAAAAATGACCAAAGAAGTTTTATTGATGCCTTCCTGGTTAAACAGCAGGAGGTAACTGAGTATTTTCTTGCTAAATCCATCTCTTATGATTCTATGAAGACATTTGGAATTTTCTTTCAGTCCTTACAATTACAGCTGAATTTTTTTAGGGAAGCTGTCCTTGAGAAAATACATATGACAAAGTGGTAGAGTTGAACGCTGTTGAAATTCCAGCCTCTTTAAATCAATGAACATTTATTCTTATTTATTTTCTTCAGACTGTATAAATATATTTACCAAGGCTGCATCATTTTATCTACTGTCTCTGTTGTCCCACCTATTCTGGCTCTTTTGAAAACATAACACATTACAGAATGGAATCACTACCTGGGCTTTACTGGGAATTATTTGTGGTCTCTGATATGGCTGGGTCACCTTCCCCATGGGGAAGGCAGCTCCCTTTGCAGAAGGTACCAGTAAATACAAAGATAAGTCAGCACTCTCCTCCAGGCACAAGCCCAAAGCTCTTCCTTGTCTTTCACACTTTTTTAAAATATAGGATTTATATCTTAGCAAATATTTATCTAAACAAATTGCATTTTCAGATGGAAAGCTTTGCGTTTTCATCCTTTTATCTCAATGACTTTTTTCAGGAGAAATCCACTACCAATGGGTATTTCCATAATGGCAACTTGCTAAGCTTGGTGAGCAATTTGTTTACCGCTGGTGTTGAGACCATTTCCACCACACTAAACTGGGGCTTTCTGCTGATGCTAAAGTACCCTGAAATCCAGAGTAAGTGGTTTAATGATAGATACTGTTACACTCAGGGAATTAGTGACTAAACAGGAACCTGGAGGAGCAACACATCTGTTAATAGGCCAAATTACAAAAAGTAAAGATTCCAGCCAATTACTGTCTCTGTGCCCTCTGGTTCAGACCCAGTGGGGATCTCAGTGTTTGGCCAGCAGCAGAACACAGAGTTCATACAGGCCAGGCCCTCTACTTAGGGAAATCTCATTAATTAGTAAGTAAAGAGCTGTCCTGTGTTGCACAATGATTTTGATCTAGATTTCCCTTAGAATCTGTCAATTAACCAAAGGTCTGTGCAGATGTTAAATGAACTGCACTGAGGTTTTAGGGACTGAGAAGATTCATGGAATTGCCTTTGTCTGGCATCTCCATTCCAGCTGATGGCACAGGGTTGTTTGGAGTCAAATGGGGTTTTTGAGGCAACCCTTGGACAGAACATAGATGTTTAGACAGAAGACATGGCAGAAAAAAAGTCTTTAGGTTTCTTGTTGGTAAAGAATCAAACACTGTAGTCCTGTTCACCTCCCATTATTTCTGAAAGGAAAAAAGATTTTTGGAGAATTTATGGTTTGTACTTCAGATCTATTATACTTTACATGAGTAAAGCACATTGTGTCTCAGGAGTGAATGAGTCCTTGCATCTTAGAGTTGATTCTTTCTTCAGAAAAGGTCCAAGATGAGATAGAGCAAGTGATAGGGTCCAATCCCCCGAGGATCGAGCACCGAGCTCAGATGCCATACACAGATGCTGTCATCCATGAAATTCAGAGATTTGCCAATATCCTGCCACTGGATTTGCCTCATGAGACTGCTGCAGATGTCACCCTCCACGGCTATTTCATCCCCAAGGTGAGATCCCTACAGGATTGCTTCTTTTAACACTTCTTCTTTCTGAACTTGTCCAGGAATTCATTCCACTATCCTATTTTGCAGGGAACCTACATCATCCCTTTACTGACCTCAGTCCTGAAAGACGAGTCGCAGTGGGAGAAACCAGACTTGTTCTACCCTGAGCACTTCCTTGATGCCAATGGGAAATTTGTGAAGAAAGATGCTTTCATGCCTTTCTCAGCAGGTGCTTTCTCTTTTATATTTACACAGAACACACAGCAAAGATGCTTCTGTGCATTCCTGCTTCGTTTTTCCATGTCCCTTTTAAAAAGTCACAAAAAATGCCAGCTGGGTCAAGATTCCAAACAGTGTGACAAGAAACCCCAAATTCCATGTAAAATTAAAGGACAGAAGGGGCTTGCCCTTTGAGGCTTCCCCAGAGTGTGAAATTCACCTGAATTTACACACCCACACCATTTGCCAAATCATGGGAGATTCCAACCCTGTTCCTTCTCTGGCATTTCTCCTGCTTTGCAGGCTCTGTAATTGCCCTTTTTAAGTTCCCATATATCAGTCTCTGGCTTATTTATTTGTCATATCCACAACACTCTCCATTTTTTTATCAACACTATTTGTATATTTTCAACTCTGTATGATCTTTGAATAAGATTTTTTCTTGTCATACTCACCATCCAGTACACCGTATTTTTTTCTTTCTTTTTCTTCTTTCTTTTTAGAAGAACTTATGACACTTCCACTTCTCAGGTCTTCTTTTCCAGACTTAAGCCTAGATGTCCCAGCTGAAAGCACATCCAGGGAGTGTCAGGTCTGGGCATTCCCTGGAGGGTTTTTTTCATATCACAGCCGTGCAATAGCTCTCCATTTTTTGTCACACATGGGTGTTAACTCCAAATTTTAGTTCAGATTGTTCTTAGTTCTTGAATCATCATTCTATGAATAAGGCAGCTTACTAGCTATTGGATTTTACAGAACTTACAGCACTTTTGAATATTCATAGAATATCTCCTCCACCTTGCTTCTCACTCCCACTCTGGCCAGCATTTGTGAATCTTCAAGGAAATTTGCTGACAAATTTTAGTATAAAAAATTGCCTATGAGTTGACTAATAGACCTAAAGTCTAGACTAAACCAGTTGGTTTGGGATCCAAAAATTCAGCCAAGTAGAAGAAAATGGTGAAAATTAACTAGAAATTCAGATTTTATTGAAACTGGAGTTAAGGAATTCAGAATACATTTCCATATATTTCTCTCCAAATGCAAGCATTTAGACAAAGGAAAAAAAGAACCCATCACCAGCTGGCTTTGGTATGATACTTCTGAAGATCAAAATTCCTTTCTCTGTTAACTTGTACCCAAAAGAGTTTTAAAATCTGTGCTCTTTATTCATACCCAGGCTATAACATTCAAATGTTCTGGATTCCCACTGACCTTTTTCAGGTCAAGAGCTGATAAAAGGGGCTTTTTTCTTCCAATACTGAAGAAGCAGCTCACTGATTTTCTTGTGGTCCTTTTGCCTTTTGTTCCAGGGCGGAGGATCTGTGCTGGGGAGACTCTTGCCAAAATGGAGCTCTTCCTCTTCTTCACCAGTCTCCTGCAGAGGTTCAACTTCCTCCCTCCACCTGGAGTTTCCAACTCAGACCTGGACCTCAGCCCTGCCATTTCCTTTAATGTCATCCCCAAACCCTATAAAATGTGTGCTGTAGCACGTTCCTAGAGCTCTAATCCATTGTGTGACTAAAATGTTTAAATCACTTTTCCATGGCGTCTGTCTCATTATTCTTTTACCAAAACAATCAATATTTCAATTAAGGTTTCCAGTACTTCTAAACCAAAGTGGTGTTCTTTTATTTTTTATTTTTTGGGAGAGGGCAGAAATGGGCCAGAACTGTGAAGTAATTGATGGCTCATGGATTAATCTCTTAGATCACTTAATTTTGGCTAAATAATACAGGCCTTCAGCTTTTCTATTCTTGCTGCCATGTTCACTGTTTGTTGAAAGCATATCCCAAAAAACGCTCCCAAGTCCAGGTTTTTCCCAAAAACCCATATGGACTATAAAGCTGCGCTTAGGTTGTACAAGGAGATAAATGCGGGATGTTCAGAGTTTCAGGCTGTCAGAAGAGAAGGGCTGTTTGACCTTGGCAGTCAGCTGGGCTTGAAGCTGGACTGGATATCCTGATGTTCCCCAGTGCCTCAGTGCTGCCCCTTCCCTTGGCTCTTCTCCCTACTCCATTTTCAAATGCAAAGAAATCACAGTTCTGTACTTGTAGATCACTTCTGAGGAAACACCTTAAGCCAAGCTGACCTAAATCCAGAAGGTCTTTAAGATTTTCCCTGAGTATTCCTTAAATGGATAAACTCAGTACATAAAGCATACACACACAAGAAAATTTCTTACCTACTTAAAGCCAAGGTTTGTGAAATTGAAGTTTCACGTCACAGCTCCACACACACAGATTAACAGTGAACTTTCTGGAAGAGGTCTCAAATCTCATCAAAACCAACAATCTGACCATTCTGCAACTCTGTCCAAGAGCATCCACCATCAAGTCAAGCTAAGACCACTCCTAAATATCTGATTTATGTTCCCTGGTTCATGTTACCCTGTTTATGTGTGCTTGACAGCCCAAAAGTAACAATACCCACAGCCAGCCTATCGTAAATCACCCAGTGTCAGGGAAAAAAAATTAAAGTAATCTGAGTTGCCTCTGTATCTATCCAGCACTGTAATGCCCCAGCTCATTCTTCAGTTATTATTTCAACTTCCTTGTGTGGAAACTGAATCCGACTCCTCCTCACTGCCCTTCTCCACACTTTCTTTTCAAAATAAAAACCTCTCAAAAAGGCAATGGTCTCTATGTGGTTTAGGAAGTTCAAAACCCACACAATAAATCACCCTTAATCTTTACTTAATCTTTTCCTGGCATGCAGGAAAATTTTGAACCCATGCTCTGGATTAAATTATTTTGGGGTAATGGTTATATCAGTAACTGTTCCCCTTGCCAAGTGATAACAAATTTGAGAAATAATTCTCAATAATTATATTCTTTTTCCTGTGATTCAGTATAAAGCAAGTACTTAGTCTGGTTTTCCTGATCCTACATGGTTTAGGTAATCCTGTGAGGAGTAGAGAGCTGGACTCAGATCCTTACAGGTTAATTCCAACTTGAGATAAATGATTCTACCTCCAGAGAGGCTTTCAAACCCTCATAGAAGAAAGACAATTAGCTTTTGTCTCATTAATGAGTAGCAGCAGCTTGTAAACAGCAGAACAAGAGTTTATGAAGCAAGTCAGTGTAAAGAACACTGCTATCTTTCAGCAGGTAACTTAACCTGAGAAAGTATTTCATGTTGTTTGATGTTGGCGTTTTTATTAAGTAACCAAAATGTAAAAGACATTTTGTACATTTGATAAAAATTATTCTATTTTCTTCAATTGAGAGTTTTTGTTAAAAAATAGTAAGAAAGTTGTACAGGGGATGTACAACAGAGTATTAGAAAAGCTTATTTTTACTACCTGTTTCTGGTTTAAACTCTCAAATAAAAACTACTTTCATAGATGACATGGACTTCAGTGATTTACAGATAAAGAAGTGCAAATAGAATGGAATAGTTCCCTTATTCTGTAAAAACACCAAAATAATCCAGGATCCATTTCCCTCCCTTTTCCTATGACAGGATATATCATCATTAGAAGTCATCACAGTTAAAAAAACCCCAAAAAACCTTGGCAGATGACTTAAATCACTTGAGTCCCAAAATGTATCTACACATTTATATACCAATGTTAATAGAAAATGTTTTAACAGAAATGCAGCAGTCACAACAGGAAGGCCATTAGGAAGAAAGCAAACTCAGGATGGAGACTCCACATATTTTGGCTTCTCAAAGCAAATCCACCTTCTCATATGTCTTTTCAACAAGGGTTAACAAGTTCTTCAAGTCAAGTGACTGCTGAATAGCATTCAAATCCTTTAAAAGGTCCTTCTGATTCTTTACCTTCAAAATTTCCTCCTAAAGAAGGAAAGAATCATAGACAACAAATAAAAAAAACAGCTTTTGTCAAGCGCAACAGGAATTTCACCTTCATGTAGCCCAGCTACAGTTTAAACCAAAAAGGATCCAAAGTCACAGAATGAGTCTTCCCTCCAGCAACTATAAATCTATTTCAGAAATTACAAGTTCCCTAGGGCCATAGGGTTTCTAGGAAAAGACAGGTGATATTTTAAATCATAAGATCACAGAACTGTTTGAGTTGTAAGAGACCTTAAAGATCAGCTTGTTCCGAGCCCCTGCCATGGGCAGGGCCACCTCCCACAAGGTTCCACTATCCCAGGCTGCTCAGAGCCCCATCCAACCTGGCCTGGAACACTTTCAAGGATGAGGTGGGTTTTTAGGGTTTTGTCCTGGTTTTAAATCAGAAGTATATAGTTCTCAATGAAAAGAACAAAAATATAACACAGAAAATGAAAATCTATTCAAATTTTCTGAATTTTCAGAATGGCCCCTCTGGCAGAGGTTAAGGGATAAAAGCATATTGTGTTGCCTTCCTTCTCATAACCAAAGTGTCTCTGAAAAGACAAATATATATTCCACACTCACCTGCAAAGTGGGGGCCTGCAAACTGCGCTTGGGGAGTTCTGGAAGCTGGAGTGCTCCACTGCCATTTTCCTGGAATACCTAGAAAAAGAAGAAGAGAATGAAGACACAATTCAAACCCCCAAATATCAGGCACACAAGTAGGAAAATACTTGTGTGCCTGATACTTGTGTGTCTGTCATTATCCAACTTCTGAAACCAAACTTAATTCTGCAACTGAAGTTGGAAAGATGAAGAAGATCCATTCCCAAAAGCACATGAGGCCTTCCTTAAATGACACTGCCTGAGAAACAGCTTGTTTGAAAAAGCTCTGGAAATCAGCTCATTCCTCTAGGTTATAGGAGTACACAGGTATTTATTTAATATATTTATTTATTATTTAATACCTTCCTGGCACCTTTCTCATCCTCCTCTAACTGGTTTTTGAGCACCTTAATTTTGTACTGCAGCTGCTGTATATTTTCCTCAATGCGCTCCGCTGATCGCTCTGCTTCATTTATTTCTTCCTAAAACAAAACCAAGACAAAACCAGAAGAAAATTCACTTTAGAAATGGTGAATCTTTCCCACAGAACACACTGAGTCACTGAAAAAACATCCAAAAAGAGACAGTGCTTTGCAGCAAAGGTGACTGACAATGATGAGCACTTGGACACTCCTCCACAAGAGCACAGGAATGATCAGCAGTGTGGTAAGGTAATTTCTTCCCTTCCTTGCTTTTCATACCTGCAGTTGTTCCAAAGACTCCTCATTTGTCTCAAGCATTTGTTTCTCTGCCATTTGAAGGCCCAGGATATTCTTCAGGTTGCCCAGCTTCCCTGGAGGCACATTTAAAGTCTTGAAACTTCTCAGTACCCTTCAATTACAGAAAAAGGAAAATATTACTTGTTTGCAGTTCTTTGCAAAGCAACAAGGAAATTATGGGGAAAAACTAATCTCACTATAGTTTTAAACTTAATTGCTGCCAGTGAAGTAAATGACTCCAGAGGGAAAGAAAAACTGCCTTGAATTGTTTTCCAAAATCATGTGGAGTCGGTGTCCAAGGAAAGCACCCGGAACAAGAAATTCCAAAATTCTCATGCCTGCTATTGCACTGACCTTGTGTGGTTTATATTCCACTGGCCTCTACAATCCTGACTATAAACAGACATTAATTAATATTTTCCTAACATTTTCCCAGTTCTGACCTTTCTGCTTTTCAAATTAATTTCTAAGAGGAGAATTTGCAACTGCTTCCAAATGATGATCATTTTAATAAAACCTGGAAATGATTTTCTGAAACACGATATATAGCTTTCTCCATATATCTAAATCTATATATTTAGATATATATATATATATATATATATATATGTCAGAGGAGAGTTTTAGCTCACCCTCAAAGTATGGTACAAAACAACTGGGTAGAAGAAATCTTTTCTCTCCCTCTTTCCTTTTAATTTATAATTTCTTACCTGTTTTTCAGTACATTGAGGTGCTTCTGAACATCATCTTTTCTCTCCCTCTGTTGGGACAAAACAGATCTGGAAAGAAAACACAGGCAGAATTTCCATCACAAAGTGTGCAAGCATAGAGAACACGTCAAAAAACACACTGACTTTCAGTTCAAGTAATACCATTTTTTACTTTGTTCCTTGAGGAAATAAAGAAGAACCACCAGGGTGTTTGGCACTTACAGTACTACTGAATCCACTATATTTTCCAGGAACAGCCTACTGTTCTCTGAGAGAGGCTGCCAAGATCTTACTGCAGCGCTGGACAGCTTCACCTTTTTTGAAGAACCATTTTCTCCTGTTATCACAAAGGAAAAATGGGAAATATGACTTGTCAAACCTGGACAGACAGCATTGTGACTCAGCTCAGTCAGACTGGAGTCAAAGGTGTAAAACAGCTCAGATTTAACAGCAAAGAACAGGACCCTACCTGCAGGGGAAGAGTCCTTCAGTTCCTTAACTCCCCTTTTGCCTGTCTGAGGGACCTGCTGAAGGGAAAAATTTACAGCAAATGTGGCAATTTTGAGACATCCTCTGCTGTGCAATCATTCATCTAGTTCTAGGAACTCACTATGCCAGTGTCTGACAAAAGACTTAGAGCATAAAAAATCCCCAAAAAGCTTTATTGAAGACTGCTCAAAAGACCTCTTCACACTGGGCATTTCCTCGAGAGGACTATTCTTAGTTCATGAATTATTCTCTATAAATTCCAACTAAAAAATGGAAAAACAAACCTCTTTCCCTTTCCCCTTCCAAAACAATGAATACCTGTCTTTTTTGACCTTGTTTTCTTCCTTGTTCATCTGCTCCCTTTTTTTTGCTAGAAGGCACTGGCTGATTTTTTGATTTAGAAGGATTTTTTGCTGATCTCCCACCACTTGGTTTCCCCATTTTTTTGGAAGATGTGGGGCGGGGTTTCATTATCTGTAAACCAATGGGAACAGGAGGAAACAAAGACAAAATTAAAATCCATCAATTATAACCCATACAGTGCAAACCATAATTAAAAAAAAAATAAATATGAAATGTTTGAATATTTGCTAACCTAGAGCCCAAAATCCTGTAAATTTACATAAATGTAGAATCACTAAAAAAGCATTCCCATTTGGAAGATGCCTCTGCCTATGGCAGGGAGTTGGAAATGGATGATCTTTAAGGTCTCTTCCAACACAAACCACTCTGTGATTTATCTTTCTAATTTCCAGCGCAGAGAACAAATTACCAGAACTTTTTACCTTAGCACATAAATACAGTGGTCTCTGATGCAGTTTAAATCTTTTCTTACCATACAGAGGGAAAAGGTGTCACACAGCTGGGAGTAGCCACAAACGCCACCACCCTTCTCGTCTCTCAAGCACCACGATTCAGATTTATTCAGCTTTTCACTCACCCCCTCAGGCCCCTCTCTCCTCACTCAGGTCCTGTCACTTCTCACCAAGAAAATGTCCAAATTGACAGCAGACAAATAAGCCCCGTCCGGGTTAGTGAGACCTAAAACAGGTAAACAAACCATATGCCAGGTAAACAAACTCCACACCAGCTAAATAAGCCCTAAAACAAGCAAATAATCCCTGCATGTCCCTCCTCCATAACTACTCATGTTGGGGGACAGCCTTCACAGCGGACCGCAAATAAGGTATGGACTACAACTCCCAGCATGAATCGCTCCCCGTCGCCGCCTATGACCGTCTACTCCATCGCTGTGCATGCTGGGAGTTGTAGTCCTCACCCATACGCCCTCACATCCCCGAATGCCCGCTCCCCGGTGCTGCCGGATAGCATCATGGACAACACCTCCACAAAACCCTTCCTCTCCTCTCCTCTCCTCTCGGCTCATGTCGCCCCAAGCCTCACCTTCCCGGCGCTGCCTCTCCCTCCTCTGCGTTGCCGCCGGCCCCGCCTCAGCCCTCAGCCCGCCGGGACGTTACCAAACAAACCCGCGCTTTCCGCGGCGCACGCGCAACGCCCCTCCCGCCCATCGCGCGTGCGCGGGGCGGCGCGCTGACGGAGGGGCCGGTGGCAGGTAACGGGGGGATCCCGTCGCTGGTCCTGATCCCGATCCTTTTCCATGGCCCCGTCCATGCCCGGAGCCCCCAGCCCTGCTCCTGTCCTCGTCCTTATCCCCTGTCCCAGCTCCCGGCACGGCCCTCCGTCCCCATTGGCCGCCCGAGGGGCGTGTTGGGGGCGGGCGCTGGCGGCGGGCGCTGTCCCGGGACGGAGAGCGGAGCGTTCCTGTCCGGCTGTGGGTGCTGGGGAGAGAGAGGTGTGGAGAGGGGGTGACAGGGCGGGGATGAGAGATGGGCAGAGAGGAATTGTCGGAAACTGAACACGGGTAAATGCAGCGTCCAGCTCCGGGGCAGAAATAATCCCGGCGTGCGTTAGAAAGAGCATTGCCAGCAGGAAGGTGATCTTGCCCCTCTGCTCAGACCTGAGAGGCACATCTGGGGTGCTGTGTCCAGTTCTGGGCTCCTCAGTACATGAGAGACATGGAGCTGCTGGAGTGGGTCCAGTGCTGGGTGGCAAAGATGATGGAGGGACTGGAGCATCTCCCTGAGGAGGAAAGGCTGAGGGAGCTGGGGCTGTTCAGCCTGGAGAGGGGCCCTCAGCCCTGGGTGTCCCTGTGTGCAGGGAGGGCTCAGAGCAGGGCCCAGCAGTGGCACCAGGGGAACGGGCAGGGACTGATCCCAGCAAGTTCCACCTGGACACGAGGAAGAACTTCTTTGCTATGCAATGACTGAACACTGAACAGACACCAGAGAGGCTGTGGAGTCTCCCTCACTGGAGATATTCCAGAGCTGTCTGGAGACATGCCCTGTGCTCTGGGATGACCCTGCTTGAGCAGGGAGGTTGGATCAGATGAGCCACTGTGGTCCTTTCCAACCTGACCCATCCTGTGACCCATGAGGGGGTGTGGGCACAGGTTGCCTTCCATCCTGGCTGCAGCATCACATCCCTGTAGGGCACGAGTGCTCCTCAGAAGCTCCTCTGTGCTCCCTCAGGTTATAGGTATACCACACTTAGCATATGTATTGTTAAAGCAAATGTTTGGAGGGTGTTGCTGCAGTGATACAGGTGCTTTCCTGTATCTCATAAAGGGTTTCTCATAAATGTGTCAGGGAAGTTTGTATTTCTTGGGAGTTGTGAAAGAGATGAGAGAGTGAGGAAGTGACTGACCCTTGGAGCTAAGCTGTAAAGGGTTTGTTTTTGTAAGGAAGGGCAAGGATAGGGTATGGAGAGCAGAAGCAAAGGTGCTTACAGCTTTTAGGAGTTACTGAACTCACTGGTTTGAGTTGGAAATTACCTGAAGATCATCTCATTCCAGCCTCTGCCATGGGCAGGGACATCTTCCATTAGACTAGGTTGCTCCAAGCTTCATCCAGCCTAGCCTTGGACAATTCCTCGGGTTGGGCAGCCACAGCTTCTCTGGCAACCTGTGCCAGGGCCTCACCACCCTCACAGGGAATTGTTCACATTGTTGCACCATCAGTCACATGCAGGTGGGACAAGCTCTGTTCTCACACACCACATTTTTTTTCTCCTTTCTTTTTCAACCTATCTCTAATTTCCATCCAGCCCAAGCCATCTTTTCCAAAGTGTATGATTATGTCAGCAACTTTCTGACAGCTCACTTCCTGCAGAGTGCCTCCTTGATGTTGGATACTGGGAGGAAATTCTGTGAGGGTGGTGAGGCACAGGTTGCCCAGAGAAGCTGTAGCTGCCCCATCCCTGGAAAAGCATCGCTCTTTGACATGAAGGAATTCCTAGATGAGAGAGATGTGAAGGTGAGAGGGTAGCTGGCCATGCCATCTTCATGCCTCACACTGGCTTTTCAGTGACTGATTACTGATGGTGGTGCTGAGGGACTGAAATAAGTTACACATCTCAGATGTGGATGTAGATAAATTGAGGGAATGTTTTTCTTAGAGGAAAATGTAGGCTTTTTCCTCAACTCTGTTCCTGGTTGAAAGGCAAGAGGAAGAGCTGTCTGTTAAATCAGTGCATGAATAACGCATTTCACTTTTCTTCTGAAGGATCGTTTTGGATTTAGCAAACTTCATGACCTCTCCATCCTCACATCTGCTATTTGAGGTGCATATGATAATGCAAAGTGCATGTTTTTATTTTGTCCAGCTTGCCCCACCCCGTGAGCAGAGCCATGCTGAGGGCCGGGGATGCCGTCCTGCGGCTGCGGCCGCGCCGCTGTGCGCTCCTGGCCTGGCGCGCCCTGCACAGGCAGCCGCTGCACCCCGAGTGGGCTGCCCTGGCTCAGAAGCAGCTGAAAGGCAAGAACCCAAAGGATTTAATTTGGCACACCCCAGAAGGGATCGACATCAAGCCTTTATACTCCAAAAGGGACACGGAGGACTTCCCTGAGGAGCTGCCAGGGATGAAGCCTTTCACTCGAGGGCCCTACCCCACCATGTACACGTACAGGCCGTGGACCATCCGCCAGTATGCGGGGTTCAGTACAGTGGAGGAGAGCAACAAGTTCTACAAGGACAACATCAAAGGTGGGGCAGCTGGTCTGGGAAACAACACTGCCTTGTGAAGCAATGGGGGACATGAATTCAGTTAGTTACATGGCAAATGTGATTATTCTATGCTGTGAGTTTGGATTTCTGATAAGATCTTCCCAGTGGCACTGTCTTTCTTTATTACTGGGAAATTTGATTGTTTCTGGAAGTGCCTTTGTTTCATTTTTCTGTGGAGAATGAATGTGTTAAATGCTGCTTTTAGTTATTGCACCTTAACACATAGATATAATTTGCATCCATCCCAGGATTCAAGAAGCTGAGATCACAGAGCTGAAGCAGAGGTGGTAACCTGGGTTAGCTGGCAGCACAGCACAGAGCGGAAAATGCTTGGGGGCAGCAGAGTTTTGGGTTCTGCTTTCAGGTTGCAGTAACGAGAGCTCTGGCTGTCCTGTTCCCTGCTTTATATGAATAATTTTCTCTTACTGCAGATTTAAAAAAAAACAACGTGTCAGTAGAGCCAGGGAACAGTCTGTGGTGTTTAGTTTGTGATAAAGAGAAGGTAACGTGACAGAGTTTATGACACTTCTGCTCCCAGCTAAGCCAAGCTGATTTATGTGTATAAGCTCTTACACTACCTGTCTAGGCACATTTATAACTTGTGGGTGAGCTGTTATCCAGCAGTTTTTAAAGCACAATAAGGACTACCTTTTTGGCTTTTTTTTTTCCCAGTTAAAAGTTTCTTCATTTAAAATTTAAGACTACTAGACCTTGAATAGCTTTGGGGAGGGAACAGTGTTTAACATCAAAATTTAGTTTGCCATCCAAGCCTGAATCATGTAAAAAAGTGTTAATAAATTTAGATCTCATCCTAATGCAAGTCTATTCAACATTGCTAACTATCTTTTTGTGTTGTTTTTTGGGCTTTTTTTCCTTTCTTTTTCATGTAGCTGGCCAGCAGGGATTATCAGTTGCTTTTGATTTAGCCACCCACCGTGGTTATGATTCAGACAATCCTCGAGTTCGAGGAGACGTTGGAATGGCTGGAGTTGCCATCGACACAGTGGAAGACACCAAAATCCTTTTTGATGGAATTCCTTTGGAGAAAATGTCAGTTTCCATGACAATGAACGGGGCAGTCATTCCTGTGCTGGCTACATTCATTGTGACTGGGGAAGAGCAGGGGGTGCCTCAGGCCAAGCTGACAGGGACAATCCAAAATGACATCCTGAAGGAGTTCATGGTCAGAAATACCTACATTTTCCCCCCAGAACCATCCATGCGGATCATTGCTGACATCTTCCAGTACACCTCAAAGGTATTCATTGTTTAAATGTATAGCTTTTATGATTAGGGTAAGTGTCTATGAGGCGCTTTGGAGAACAGAGAAAAGATGGGAAGACATGTCATAGAGGAGAGTAATATAGTTGTGGAAAGGGCCAGTTAAGATTCAACATCACTTATAATAGAAATTTGAAGTTTGAGTCAAACTTCAAACTTGAAATTTCAAGCACCACGACTCAAACACATCTTTGTAGAGATGGGTTTTATTTGCCATCAACAAGGAAGTCAGAATGGGCTGGAGACAGGCTGAGAGAGCTGGGGGCGTTCAGCCTGGAGAAGGCTCCAGGACAACCTCATTGCAGCCTTTCACTACCTAAGGGAGGTTTAAAAAATAGATTGAGAGCAACCTTTTACACCAATAGAGACAACTTTTTACACAGATAGCAACAGGACAAGGAGGAACATTTTTAAACTAAAAGAGGATTTAGATTAGATGTTAGAAGAAATTCTTCCCTGAGGGTGGTGAGGCCCTGGCAGAGATTTCCCAGAGAAGCTGTGGCTGCCCCATCCCTGGAAGTGTCCAAGGCCAGGTTGGATGGGGCTTGGAGCAGTTTGGGATAGTGGAAGGTGTCCCTGCCCATGGCAGGGGGTGTTGAAACCAGATGACCTTTAACTCCCAACTCAAACCATTCTGTGATTCTGTGTGAATGTTGATAGACAAGTATTTGTTCCTCTCTTCTGCTGTTATATCCTGTTGTATCTTTTTTTTTTTCCTCCAGTATATGCCAAAATTTAATTCCATTTCCATCAGTGGGTACCACATGCAAGAGGCAGGAGCTGACACCATCCTGGAATTAGCTTATACCATAGCAGATGGCTTGGAGTACTGCAGAACTGGGCTTAAAGCTGGCCTCACTATTGATGAATTTGCACCTAGGTGAGCTCAAGAAATTTTGTAGTATAAAACACACTTTTGGTAAAACCTCTATAGAGTTTAATATCAAATTCAGTATTTTTACACATACAAGCAAATAGGAACATTTCCATCATCTGTGAAAGTACATTAATCAGAGACCTTGCTGTCAGGCTTCTCCATTACTGATCCAGAGTTATCTGAGTGATTCAATGTTATATTCTGTTCATGTTCTCCTATTACAGGCTCTCTTTCTTCTGGGGAATTGGAATGAACTTCTATATGGAAATAGCAAAGCTGAGAGCTGGGAGGCGGCTGTGGGCTCACTTGATTGAGAAAATGTTTAAGCCCAAGGATTCCAAATCTCTTCTGCTGAGAGCTCATTGTCAGACTTCAGGCTGGTCACTCACTGAGCAGGTTAGAAATTGGACTCTCATCAGCCTCCTTACTTAAAGGTTGTTCTCATGGTGTGTGTCTTGAAGGGGGCTGCTGGTGTTACTCACAAAGGTGCAGCAGCTGTCCTCTCACTCTGACAAATGCACACACTGGCATTGGACACCCCTTTATGTCAGTTCAGGACTCAGAAGATGAAGCTCTCTTGGATTTGTCCTGTGAGTTATCATCCCAAAATGCAGCACAGTCAGCAGATAGAGGCACTTTTTTTCTCAGGATCACTGGCTTGAGAATTCATTTGAGCAGCCAAGAGAGTCTCTCACACCTCTGATGCTCAGTGCTGAAGACAGAAGTAATAGTTAAAGCTCATCTGCTCCTTTGAAACTGGGTGCACTCTCTGCTCTTCCTGCTGATTTACCTTACAGCAAGAAGATAAATCATTGGAGTGCATAGTTTCCCAGGTGAGGTCAGAGATGGGTTCCAGCTGTGATCCCAAGGCCTGCTGCTCAAAGTCATGCAGTAGGAGTTATTTTTAGGTTGTGATTGTAAGCAGTGTTGACTTCTGTGCCTTGGGGTTTTTTTTGTTTTTTTTTTTTTGTTTTGTTTTGTTTTTTTTTGGGTTTTTTTTTTTGTTGTTGTTGTGGTTTTTGGGTTTTTTTTAAGTAAATGCAATATTTAGTTACATTACAACACAGTAAAACTAAAACAATGGAATTTTATGAACAGTGACCTCTGTGGGTCCTCCAATTAAAAGTATTGTGGGAGTGCAAAAATGTTATTATTACCAAAACTATATTCAGTTGTCTTCCAGTGTTCAGTGTAAATATATTTCTGGCTAGATCATAACTATTTGTCCATACATTGTGGTTTATCTTAGTATAGCTTCTCAGTGTGCAGTATTTTTTCCTTATAGCTTTCAGAGGGCAAATATACTTAACATGCCTTTAGATAGGTATCTACCCATAAATTATATTTTATATTCTTACCTATCCAAATCACAGTTTTCTATAATTACCTTATGTGATGCTGCCATCAATGAAAATAGTTAAGTACATTAGTTCCAAAACATATCTTCACTAGTAATTTGTCTGACACATGTACTTTTCACTGCTTCAAGAATTCTGGATTTGGAGGATAGAAGACATCAGGCCTACTGCTCCATCCTCTCTGATTTGGATTCACTAAGTTCTTTGCAACACCACTAAATATAAATTAGGCTTTTATTTGTCACTGTGAGCAGTTTACTGACACAGTGATCATTTTGGCTTTCCTTATGGATTCATCTCTTTCTTAAGATACCGACAAGTGATCAATCAGTTTGATTTGGCTTTTTTTCAGCTTTTGTTCTGATTACAGTGTTTCAGTGGGGAATTTTGCATTTGTTTCTCTGCAATAATGACTAACCTGCCTCAGCCACTTGGCAGAACCACTGAACTTCAGAGCTCCCCTTTTCCTTCCAGGATCCCTTCAACAACGTCATCCGCACCACCATCGAAGCCATGGCCGCGGTGTTCGGGGGGACGCAGTCTCTGCACACCAACTCCTATGATGAAGCCTTGGGGCTGCCCACAGTGAAGAGTGCTCGCATTGCCCGCAACACACAGATCATAATCCAGGAGGAATCGGGGATTCCCAAAGTGGCAGATCCCTGGGGAGGATCTTACCTCATGGAGTGCCTCACCAATGATGTCTATGAAGCTGCTTTAAAGGTCAGTTTGCAAAACCTTCTCTGGGAAAATTGTAGGATAGGAGTTTTGAGAAATGTCTTCTAAGGGAAAGACTTCTAATGTCTTCTTTGTTTGATATACTGGTAACTTCTAATCAAGGAATTATTTTGCACTTCAGTGATGTCTTTGTAAATAAATTTTACAAAATGCAGTTTAGAGCACAAAACTGTATAAAAAAGGTTTAATGAAAATGTGGGTGGTAGCACAGGTACAAAGCTCAATTTTCAAACCTTGCTACTACTCAGTATCTTAATCATCTTCATTTCTCAGCTGATTGAGGAGATAGAAGAAATGGGTGGAATGGCCAAAGCTGTTGCTGAGGGGATCCCCAAACTTCGTATTGAAGAGTGTGCAGCCCGGAGACAAGCCAGGATTGACTCTGGTAAGAGCAGGGGGATGAAAGAAGGGAAAATTTCCAATAGAATACTTCAGTATAAAGGTTTTTTACACACATGTTCATTGTGGTTTTTTATTTCTCAGTTTAGGAGTAGCAGATTATGCGTGCTAGGACAAAAGGTGATGGTTTTATGTCAGTGAAAGCTCTGGAAAGAGACAGAATGTGCAAAATATAGTACCAGTGTAAAAAGTCTTGCTTGACATGTTCAAGATTAGATTAGACAAAGCAGTAGAAACACCATTTTAAAAGAGTGTTTGAAGCCTTCAGTAGTGAACGGCTTGATTCCTGATAGGAGCTTTAAGCTGTGATTCCTGAGTTTAAAAGCAGAAATGCCACCAGATGGCGATACTCACCGTAGCTGGCCAAATTCCTGGGTTTTTCTGGAGAGCTGCCCGTTTTTCCTCAATGATCAGATCATAGCAGAGGAGGATACAACTCCTTGCTTGCTATACGTATGTGTATGTACTCATAGAGTAAGTATTTGTGGAGATATTTATATATGTGTGCTTAAAACTCTATTCCACTTATTGTAATCTGCATTCCAGTAGTAATCCAGGAACAGAAGCTAGGGATAACTCAAACATGAAAGAAGTTATATTGCCTTTTTTGTATGGATGATAAATTTGAAGCAGGTCTTAATTAAGACCAATAAAGAATAATCAGTAAAGTTCTGTGTTTTCTCTTGTAAGGTAAATTACTTAATGTTGCTTCAAAGAGTGTACAGTGTTATCAGGCACTGCAAATAAAAATACCTGATAACTCCATAATTACTGAAACCTAAAATATAATTTTCCAACATGATAAATTAATTTTTATGCACATGGAGTAGTTTTAGGTAGGAACTTCACTTTCTTATCTGTTAAATCAGAAAAGTAAATGCAGAGCAGGAGACCAGCACTTCTGCTTAGTTCTGTCAGATACACTGATGTAAGTTTAAAAAGAGAAAAATAGCCAATCTGTTTTAGGGACTCATTACTAAATCGGTTTGCAAGATCAGTATTGTTCTATTTCATTTTTTTTTCTGCTGCTGTATTCACTGAGTTGAATCTTCATGCATTTAATCTTTCATCACAAAATCTGGAAAATACAGACTTAAATCCATTCTATAAGAGCAGATTTTACATATTTGAAATTTATGTGGTTATATAAGCAAAGCTATGCATAATAATGCTCAAAATCTTCTTGTCCTGTTAACATTGTGTCTTTTCACAGTAGTTTGCAAATGTGTTTTGAGTTTCTGGTGTTTCCACTGGAAATAGGGTCTGAAGTAATTGTTGGAGTGAACAAGCACCAGCTAGAAAAAGAGGAGGCAGTGGAAGTTCTGGCCATTGATAATTCTGTAGTCCGTGCCAAGCAGATCGAGAAAATCAACAAGGTGAGAACAACCTTGTTAAAAATTGTTGTTACTGCAGACAGAGACTGAGTAAAGGCAGTTTGCCAGAAGTTTATCTTCCAGTTTCTGAGAGTTCACTCTGGTCATTAGTGGAGAAACTGGAATATATATCTGTATGTCCAACCTTTAAAAATTGAGAGCTTTACATGTTCTGAAAATGTGATAGAAACCATCTATGCAATGTTTTGCTCTAAAAGCCTGTGACATTGCTTAATCACTCACTGGTGGGTGCTTCTTGTCAAGTGCTACCAGGGGTTACAGAACCAGAAATCAACATCCGCTTTCATAATCAGTGAAAACATAGATAAAATTGGTTTAGGGTTATGTTATGGACTTGTACACATTTTAAGGTCTGAGCTGCCTTTTGACTTTTTATCTCATTGAAATAGGAAGTGGATATTGACAATTCCACATCCAAAATTAATATTTGAAATTAGTCTTCCACACTTGACTTCGCATTTCACTTTTTGGTTTCCTTGAACTGAATATCTCTCTCCTGCACTTTAGGTGAAAGCCAGCAGAGACCAAGCAGCAGCCCAGCAGTCCCTGGCTGCTCTCACACAATGTGCTGCCACTGGGGAAGGCAACTTACTTGCTCTGGCAGTGGAAGCAGCACGTGCCAGGTACTGGGGTTGGGGTTGAACAGCCAATTCTTATTTAAAAATTGATGGTTCATTTTCACCTTTTAACTTTTCTTGGGTGTGCTGTCAGCAAGGTTAGAGTTTTGGGGTTTTTCATTAGAGGTGGAAGTAAATAATGGCTGCAGTTTCACATTGTAAGACACACTATTATTATATTACAACTTCTTAAGGCAGTGCTTTGATTTCTCACAAGGAACACTACAAGGAACAGATATAAAGAATCTGATATGAAATGAGGCTGTTTGTACACATTCTGCTGTTTACAACTCATATTCTTACCAGTTCCAGACATAATTGAGTTTCTCTGTCACTCAGCTGTTTCATGGGTGAAGGAGTTTAAGAAGTGTCTGAGATGTGAAAATGGATATTCACAATCTTATCATGGTCTGTTGCTTCATCTCTCCTTGCACCACAGATTGGTGTGAAAACATTTTTTGGCTGAAGGAGAAATCAGTTTGCTTAGTCAGGCAAAGTTGTAAGAAATGTTCTTGAGCAGTGTGAGGCATCCTTAGAGTCCAATGGAACAGTTCCTTTTTCCACCCAAGGTGATTTTGAGGCTGTTTTCCTTCCTGTTTTAAGGTCAGCATCAGTCTCTAGAATAGATCCTATCTGTCTGTTCCTTAATTAACTAAATGGCCCAAATATAAGCAAACCAAATTCCTTCTTTATTGGGGTGCTGCCCTGTTTTTACTGTCACATCTCAAATGCCTTCATTCCCATTCCTAGAATATGAAATAACTGTATTTTAAATCCATTTATCCACAGCCTGTCAGGAATTTGCAGCAGTATGTCTACATTTGTCTTGGAACTGGGGAGGTCACAGGAGGGCAGTGTTGGATTTAAGGGATTCATATCTTCTGTATCAAAATTGACCAGTTAACTCCTAGTTTCTCTCCTTGGTGACCTTGTTTTTGTTAATTGCAAAAGCATTAATGAACTGAAGATGCACTTTGTGAGTTCCAAACACAGAACTGAATTCTGCCCCAAATCTATATATGGGGTGTGACCACGGAAAGAAACTGTCCTGGCATCTGATACAGAGTGTCAAACTTAATGCATTCACCCTTCACAAGCAGTAAACAATTGGGCCAGTATCACCAGCATGAGAGGGACAGCTCTTTCCTGGCAAATGGAAAATGATGGATTTTGAGCATGATGCAATATAACTCACTTGGAATAAAATGAGTAGCCCAGAACTGTCAGTGCTGAGCTATGGAAAAGATTCTGTGGACTACTACAGAGATTTCAGTGCTGACAAATATGAGTAGAAAAGTTAATGTTATTATTCTAACCCAAGAAATAAGGCAGATCTGAAGTGAATGAGATCAGTACCTCCCTTCTGTGCTTCATGTCTCATGAGAAACCCCATTACAGGGAAGTGGGACACGTTACACCAAGACCTTTCTCTCCTCCCTCACCTGCTGTGCTGTTTTTGTGTCCCTCTCCAGGCTTGCAGTTCAGTGATGGAAAGGGAAGGCAGAAATGCAGTGTAACTGCTTGTGTTTCTTCTTTTTCTTTTTCTTTTTCTGCCCAATCTGTGTCCTTGTACTTCCTCACCTGATTTCACGCTGCTGCCTCTGCTTACTGGGGAAATGCAGAGAGGAGCAGCACCAGCTGAGGCTGAGCAGACATAGGGTGCCAGCTCTAACAGGCACATTTTGGTCATTGACTTTCTCCAGATTGGTATTTAGGCTCTGCAGCTGGTTGTGAACCACTGGGAGAGAGTCACACACAAATACATACTGATAAAAAACGACTCTGTTAGGAAAAGAGGTGGTATTCCTGGCTCCAGAGACAGCTATCCATTGAGGATGCATATGTGATAGAGATTAAAATAAAAAGTTTCTTGGTAAACAGCAGGAAATTATTAATTAGTAATTTAAAATCAAAGCTCCTGTTATTACTTAAAAGTCTTGGATTTAAAGTGTTGCAGAGATTTGGGACACAATTTTCAAAACACAGGGATTTCAGAAGCAGTGTCTATAGAAAAAGGAGGTGTGTTTCATTTTTGTACAGTACACAAAAACAACTTCATCCCAGTCACCAGGTTATACCTCATTTATTTTTCATTTGTAACTCAAAAATTTTCTTCACACTTTTATGTAATAAGAACAGAAAAACACACCAAAGCCATGCTGGGCTTTATTTAATACTGAGGTATTCTCAGATTCTGCTTCTGCAAAAGTGGAAGAGAAAGATTTATCTAAGCTTAGTTTTCTCTAGAAAAAAGATGTGTTTTATGCCACTGTAGCCCTTTACCACACTGCCAGGAGTAAGCTCTCAGTGTTTATGCATGGGGTATATTGATTTTGGGCTGCAATCTGTGATGTCTGGCACTCTGAAAGGGAGTCAGTATTTATACACACTGTTTTTAAGTCTGCTGCAAACTTGCTTTTTTAGCCTTGGGGAAGTCACCTTACCTAATGCACTTTTGCAGTTTATTTTTATTCTTTGTTAGTAATTAAAAAAAGCAATAATATTAATAAGATCATGTATTAATGTCCTGAAAATCAAAACCTGATTACACAAGTGATTAACAGTGAATCAAACAGAATTCCAGAAAGCCAGGGGAGGAGAAATGAAAAAATGGCCAAAACAGTATCAATACCATAAGTTAAAAATGTGTGTTCCAGAGTGATGCTGTCTTTAGGCAAAGCTGGCCAACTGTGAAAAGTGATAGCAGAGATAAGAGGCAACTTCAGACATCTGAGCTGTATAGATCTTGATATGTGATCACAAATGGATTTCTGACACTTTACCTTTGCAGAGTTTACATTTATAACTAAGTATGAGCTGAGTATGAGCCAGCAAAAGAGCAAATTAGTTGGGTGGTCACAGGAAGTAAAACATCTCTCTGAAATTTACTGGAGGATTCAGCAAAGGCAGCAGAAATCCATGTCTTGTTACTTTGGGGGCACGTGTGGCAGATTGCATGTGGTAGGAATCAGTACCTGCTGAAACTGCAAACAGCAGAAGGGAAACTGAGTACAGCTCATTTGGCCATCTCTTTGTAGAGGTGTGTGGACAGCAAGGTGCATCTTCTCCAGTCTTTCCTGAGCATTTTATGTGAAAGCTTTAGGGAATGCTTAAGGCAATTTTGCCTCAGAGTAGCTTGTAGTTAAATCATAGAATCATTTAGGTTGGAAAATGCCTTTAAGATCTATGAGTCCAACCATTACCCAGTGCTGCTGATCCACTACTAACCCATGTCCCCAAGGGCCACATCTACACAGCTTTTAGATCCCTCAGGGATGGGAACTCCACCACTGCCCTGGGCAGCCTGTCCTACTGCCTGACACGTGTTTCAGAGAAGGAATTTTTCCTAATTTCCAACCTAAACCTCCCCTGGTGCAACTTAGGGCCATTTCATTTTGTCCTGTCACATGTTACCTGGGAGAAGAGACCAACCACTACCTGGCTCCACCCTCCTTTCAGGGACTTGTAGAGAATAAATATAATGTAGCAGGAGAAAACATGAATTCCAGAGGTTTGAAGTGTGCTAGCTTAATTAGTTATACACTTATACTGCTTTGGTGTCTGTAATTGTAAGCACAATTTTAAGTGGTTCAGAAGAGTAGTATTTTTATTTCCTTCCTTTGACAAAGTTTGCATTAAGTTATATTCAGCAGAAATTTTTTAATTGCTTTGGGATAGAGGCTGTTATTGCTGATGTTTGTACAAGACAGCAGAGCCTAGTTTGCTTTTCTCACTTGTGCTTCAGTAGAAGAATTATTTCAAACATGTATAGTGTGTCCAGTTACAAACAAAACTTGTAACTTGCACATAAATAAATTTCCCTGATCCTTCTGCATCTAGTGAGTAAACGAGCTGTGTCAGGAGTAGAGGAGAAGAATAAACACTAAAATAAAAGCATCAAGGAAAAGACAAATAAATTCCTGTTAAAATGTTAGGTTTCAGTCTCTTCTGTGTGTTATTCCTTTTGTTTTTGTCCCCTCTTGATTCATATTTTGTATTTTAGCATGAGTCCCA